>NC_134096.1:60401054-60709920 GCF_000715075.1 Nicotiana tabacum
ACCTTTGGGGTCCCGAGATTCAGCATACCCCCGGTTGTCCGACTATAACTTTAACATCAGCTTAGTAGAACTGGTGTCAGCGATGAGGAATATTAAGGAGGTTAGGCACTACAAACTAATTCGATCAGATCGTAGCCTAAGAGATCTTACTCTATGGTGTGAGTTCCATGGAACATATGGTGATAGGACTGGGGACTGCCGGCACCTTAAGGAAGAGGTGGCAGCATTGTTGAATAATGGTCACCTTAGAGAATTTCTAAGTGATCAGGCCAAAAGTAATTATGGGAAAAATCGAGACATAAGGAAACCAGCCAAACCGACTGCAAGTTCGCCTCGCTTAACGATAAATATGATCTTTGTTAGAGACGAAGTAAATGGGGTGACATTTTCAGCGACAAAGAAGATGAAGATATCAGTAACTCATAGCAAGAGGATCCAAGAAGTTTAAGAAGATGACATCACCTTTACATAAGAGGATGTTGATGGACTTATTCTACCGCACAACGATGCTTTGCTAATATCTCTTAATGTTTTAGATTTCAAAATTAAACGTGTACTGGTTGATCTATGTAGTTCAGCCAACATCATTCAATGGAGAATTTTAGAGCAAACAAAGTTAACCGAAAACATAGTTCCAACAAACAAAGCTTTTAGCGGGGTTCAACTTAACAGGTTTTACGACCCGAGGAGAGATTTTGCTACCCACGCATGCCGAAGTCATAACGAAGACCACTCTGTTCGAAGTGGTAGATGGTGATATGGGATACAACATAATCCTTGGAAGGCCTTGGATTCATGAAATGAAGGTTGTGCCGTCAACATATCATCAATTGCTGAATATTCCCACACATGAAGGGGTCAAACAGATAATAGGAGATCAACAAGATGCAAGAGAGATTAACGCAGTTACCTTGTCCAGTAGAAAGGAGTAAGAAGCAAGCAAATAGAAACTACAGAAATTGGTGCCTTCTTCCACCTCGATTGAAGATAATGGAGAAGAGGAGTACTTAGAATTGTATCAGGTACTGAGGTCGTTATAGGTATAGGAGAAAACGGATGCGACCAAATCAACCCATAGAAGAGTTCGAACAAGTGGCCTTGTTCACATAGTTCTTAGAAAGAAAATTTCACTTAGGAACGAGGTTGAGTCCCGAACTCAGATTAAAATTTATTGACTTTCTTATAGCTAACGTTGATCGTTTTGAATTGTCGTACTTAGATATGATAGTTCCACTAGAGGTGGCTATCCACAAGCTGAGTTTGGATCTCAACTTCCCTCCGGTAAGACAGAAGAAACGACCAATAGAAGAGGTCAGAAACAAGTTTGTCAAAGAAGAGATAACCCGGTTGCTAAATATACGTTCAATTCGAGAGGTAAATTACCCTGATTGGCTAGCTAATATAGTAGTAGTACCTAAAAAATTTAGAATGTGTGTAGATTATATAGATTTGAATCAGGCATGCCCTAAGGACTCTTTCCCGTTTTCAAACATTGACCAAATGATTGATGCCACGGCCAGGCATGAGTTAATGAGCCTTCTTGATGCATATTCCGGGTATAATCAAATGGAATGCACCAGGAAGATCAAGAAAAACATTGGTTATCATAAAGTTTTGCACATACTGCTATAATGTAATGCCTTATGGGCTTAAAAATGCCGGAGCCACTTATCAGAGGCTCGTTAATAAAATATTTGAACAACAACAACAACAACCCAGTATAATCCCACCAGTGGGGTTGGGGAGGGTAGTGTGTACACAGACCTTACCCCTACCCTAGGGTAGAGAGGCTGTAAAGTATCTTAATTGGTAAAACAACGGAGGTGTATATTCATGATATGTTGGTCAAGTCTCTTAATGCAGGTGATCATTTGTCTCATCTACAAGAGACATCCTAAGAAAGTACAACATGAAGCTCAATCATGAAAATGCACTTTTGGGATTGGTTCCTGAAAGTTCCTAGGTTTCTGGTCTCAAAGAACAGAGCCATCAAGGATATCCTGGACCAATTAACAAGTTTGAAGAAAGTACAAAGGTTGACGTACAGGTTGGCGACTCTAAGTAGGTTTATCTCAAGGTCTTCAAAGAAATGCCATTATTTGTTTTCGCTTTTGAAAAAGAAGAATGATTTCGCGTGGACTCCGGAATGCCAACAAGCATAGAAAGACCTAAAAAGGTACCTGTCTAACCCTCTATTGTTGTCAAAATCGATGGAAGGTGAGCAATTGTTAATTTATTTAGTGGTCTCGGAAGTAGCGGTAAGTGTTGTTTTGGACCGGGAGGAGGAAGGTACGCAATTTGCTATTTATTATGTTAGTAAAGATTTATTGGGAGCGGAGGCACGTTATCCGCACCTTGAAAAGTTGGCCCTAGCTCTCGTAGTCGCCTCTCGAAAGCTTAGGCCTTATTTTGAATGTCATCCCATAGTTATTGTGGCAACTTTTGTCTTGAGGAATGTCCTTCATAAACCTGAATTATCGGGTCGATTGGATAAATGGGCAGTCGAAGTTAGTGAATTAGACATTGAATACAAACCCAGGACTACGATTAAGTCACAAGTTTTGGTCGACTTTGTGGCTGATTTTAGTCTAGGACTGATGTCTTTAGCTGCTAAAGAAGTAGGTGCTGGTATTTAGGATGGTGTTTGGACCTTATTTATGGATGGAGCTTCCAATGTAAAAAGATCTGGTATCGGGATAGTAATAATCACTCCTTCATGAGAAACTCTGAGACAGGCCATTAGAACTATACCATTAACTAACAATAAAGCCGAGTATCGGGCTTTGGTTGCAGGACTTGAATTAGCTCGGGGACTAGGCTCCTATGTAATTAAAATAAAGTACGACTACCAGCCGGTAGTGAACCAAGTGTATGGAATTTTCGACGCCAATGAGGAGATCAAGCAGGTTACATCTTCTAAGTACCATCCAAGTGCTAACGGACAAGCAAAGTCTACAAATAAGTTAATAATTCATAATCTCAAAAAGAAGTTAGAAGATACTAAGGGAAATTGGCTGGATGAGATACCGGGTGTGTGTGGGCGTATCGAACAATGGAAAAATTGAGCATGGGTGAAACACCATTTTTACTTGTGTACGGTGTGGAAGCTTTGATCCTAGTAGTGATTGGGGAGTCGACCATAAGGTATTCCCGAGCAAACAAGAAGGCAAATAATGAAGCACTACTGATTAAACTGGATTTGCTTGAAGAGCATCAAAATCTGACATATGTAAGGATGGTGGCACAAAAGCAAAGAATGGAAAGATATCACAACCGCAGAGCAAATCTTCGATATTTCCATGTCAGAGATATGGCTTTGAGAAAAGCAACTCAAAGTAATCGAGAAATTAATGTCGAGAAGCTGAGACCAACACGGGAAAGACCTTACCAAATTTCTTCTATAACCAGTAAAGGTTTATATCAATTGGAGAATCAAGACGAAGTAAAATTGCCAAGCAATTGTAACATGACTCACTGCAAAAGGCATTATTGCTGAAGATCCTTTGAAACATTCATCCTCGAATGTTGAATGATGCGCTTATCAATCTCATAACAAACAACTCTTACGAATACTTTAATATTGTCCTTTCTATCTAGGGAGTTTTTCTATAAATAAATCCAGCACATTCCCCCTATAGGCCTCTTTCTCACACCATGACCCGTGGTTAAAATTCTTCCAATCTCATAACAATTGCTACCTTCTGTCATGCAGCCTGTATGACTTTGTCCTTGTATGTGTGCCTATGCTACTCTGTCCTTGTATGTGTGCCTATGAGACTCTTCTCTCCTTTTTCCTCTAGGTTTTAGCCAATTCCTAGGCCTCACTTTATGAACATATATAGAACTATGACAAGCTCCTCTCTGGACATCTATAGGTGTACTGAAGTTCTTCGCTCGGTACTTTGACGAACTTATGTCTATTGCTATATTTTTTTCATAGCCTCGATTATCTATCCTTATGGATTTACAACATCTAGGTAGGTCATACTATACCATAACACTTGCTTTGGTTTCATTATTACCGAGGGTTGCTGCCCAACTCTAGGTTACTCTCTACCTGCTTATCCTATATATATAAAGCTAAGTCCTTTAATACTTCCTCATTATTGTTCATCTTTAGAATGACAACCTAATCTCACCTCATACTTTGTAACTTTTCTCCATCTATTGTTGATTCACCTTAATGTTGATCTATAATCTACCACTGATAACTTAAAAACTTTTACGTAATACACTGTCACTAGGGCTCAGTATTGGATGTTGCATGAAACTGGTTCTACTCCATAACATTTTTGAACCTTTATTCTATTTTGCCTCTCCTCTCCTCGACAGTAGTAGCCTTTTTGGTTTTGGATCATAAGCTAGCCACTAAATTATTGATTTTCTCCATAAAAGCAGACACGCGCTCGGCTGCGGCTGTCACGACATCATGTATTTCAACATATTTGGCCTTCGCCTCCTTAAGATCTTCATGTAATTGAGCGGCTTCTTGGTTGTGGGCTATTTATCTTGCTCGGATTGCTCCAATCAGGCTTCGAGCTCGCCTATTTGAGCAAATTTTGCTTCCAACACTGGGAGGCATTCAACAAGCTGATTTCGATCGGCCAAAAGTTGATTTCCTTATGTAGTAAATTCCTCTTTATGAAAAATCAATATTTATAGGCCCTCGGAAGCAAGGATGTTAGCTTAAAAAGGTTAAAGCTAATGTTATCAAGACAAAGTGTAACAAATAAAAAGGGTAGAGAAGAAGGTTAGATTGATACCTAAGTCGAACAATGCATGTTGTTGTTTATCAGACACTTAGTAGAAAGAGAGTCCATTTTTCTCCAATTTTTTTCGTGGCCAGCGACTTCAGATAGTTGGAAACCTCCACCGGCTTGGAAAGTATGTGGAACTCATTCAAAACTATGAGATTGACATTCCGTTTTCCATTAGGGTTTTGAGTGGGTGTAGGGTAAATATTCCCCAAATTTCCATAGTCGGATGACCGTGGGGAAGGAACATCTACTATCTGTTCGGATGGGGACGGTGGAGAGGTAGCAACTGGTGTAGAAAGAGATGCGGTTGCAGTTTGCTTAGAAGTTGATAGAGGATGAATGTCAAGGGTAGAATTCTTCTGACCGGAAGCAACAATGGGGATTCAAAAATGAGATGCAACATTTTCAGCTAATCCCATTTTTGTGAAGAGTCTTTGAACTTCTTCCTTATGGTGTTTGAAGTTCTCCTGGCTTAGTATCCGGCTGAGATGATGAAGATATTTTTCTTCTTTAAAGAGGAACTGATTCATCGTTAGTTCCTTCATGAACAAGGACCACTGTGGCTGGTCTAGCTGGAGTTTCTTTTGTTGAAGGTTTCTCCCGAGTCCTGGCCATAATGGTGTGTTTTATCTTTGGTTTCTTGTCTATGGGCTGGGGACTCTGGTATGAGGCACCTATACCGGAAGTGAGAGTTGATTTATGAGCTCTCTTCCGACCAAGGGCATTTTGCAATGCTCGTTGGTCTTCCTCTGGGTCATCGAGAACCTCGATAGCACGCCAAAGGGAAGATCCTTTTGGAATACCTATGAATTGCAAAACATTATCAGTAAATTGATTCTAAGTCATGCTGAAAGATTGAAAGAAAGAAGGAAGAACTTTTATTTACCATGATTTTTGGCTTTCCAATTAAATATGGGAGCCATTTCTTTCCACCTTCTAGAGTCTGGTATAGAAAATTCTAAAGTTTTCAGTACCCATTGGGCTAGGTTCTTAACATGTGGTGGTTCCCAATGAGTAGCTGGAATAAGAAAAATACAAAGTTAACGGAGGAGGAAAGAATTTTGTAACAGGGAAAGGAAAAAATATCCGAAGACTTACGAAAAAGGTTTCAAGATTCAGGAATAGCAAGTGGTGTTGTCGGGAGGATGTCTCTAGTAGAAATGACAACGAATCATTCCATCCATCTACATTCGTTATCATCATCAACGCTGGTAAGGATGGGATGTTGGTCACATTTGCTGAGTTTTTGCACACATCCACGAAAGATCCTTGGGGAATAGAGGTTGATCAAGTGTGCGAGAGTTAGGGTTTCCTCAGTCTCGGAGTACAACTTTCGAAAGCAAGCACCATACGCCATACTGATGGGCCTGCTTGAGCCAACATATTTGGTAACGATCGTAAAACTCCAAAATTATGGGATCGATCCAACATATTTGGTAACGATCGTAGAACTCCAAACATGAACCCTGGTTTGCAGAAGGTGACCCTTTCCACCTCATTGGGGGCGAAAACTTCAATGTTATTACAATCGCAATCTTCCTTCACGACAGGAATGTTAGAAATACAAATGGAAGAAGGATACTTGCGAACATGCCAGTGTCGATTATTTTTTAGATTAATGAGCTTGAAGGTATGGTTGAGTGTTATGTTGAAGGGGTATGATGGAGTTAACTGTAGAAGGTTTATGTTGAAGGGGTATGATGGAGTTAACTGTAGAAGGTTCAGATTCGACATCAACTTCATCTGTTTTGTTTTTTTAGGGTCACCATCAAAAAGTAAGCCAGAGTTTCCGATGACAGCGGTGTTAGAAGACATGGTGGTAAGAAATTTGAGTAGTGAGATTGTATGGAGAAAGATGAATTTTGTAGTAGGGTTCTAAGGAAATTAAAAGAAGAAGAAGTGTTTGTAAAAGTGATGAGTATTGGAGAAGTTTATAGACGGTAAAATTTGTGATCATGATTATCTCGAAAACCGGCAAAAATATTTATTGAATCATGGAATAACACGTGTTCGGGTCATTAAATGCATAAAGACGTGCGTCCTTTCAAGCGTCAAAAATCATTCAGGAACTTTCCTGCCAAGAAAAAAGGTCTTATATACTTTCCGGTAACATAAAGTTGTGTCACCGAAAAGTTGAAGGACTATCTGTATGGAGTAAAATTGGTTAGTGATAGCTGGACGAATGACATATGACACGTAGAACTGAAGACATATAATATGTGAGTCAACAAATAGTTGGCACCGGATGCAGGCATATGACCGGTGCCGAGTGAGTTCCGAAGGCATTGAAACCGAGAATGAAGATTAGAAAGTAAGGCATCGGTTAGAAAAGACAACATTCAATGAGCAGTCGTTACAAAAAATCTCTATATTAATGACCAACTGTTATAAAGCCATTAATAAAAGTTTTATTCTCATTCAAGAAGAGCTTGATTTGGGGATCTTATCTCCCTGAATAGAACTATAAATAAGAAAGTTTTATATTCATTGTTGGACATGAAAAATTATGTACGCAAAAGTTAATAACAACTCTTATTCAATCAAATTGCTCATTTTACTTTATTTTAAATATTTTTCTTGTTATTGCTATCAGAGAAGCTAGACTCATATTCAGACTTGTATTTTCTTTAAGTTAATTTTCAATCTCGTCTCTATTCTTATTTATTTTATATTTTTGGATAAAATTAATTCACGTGTCTATAAACCACGTTACAAATTCAACTGTACCGTTTTACGGGTAAACAAAGATTAAAAGTTTTGATTAACATTGTGGTTTTGATTGTTGAAGTGATTAAAATTGTACACGACAATTACCTACACAACATCGATAAGAAGACTATTCTTGATTAGCTCTGTATCCCGTACATATCGCATTGATAGATGACCAATAAAACTCTGAAGAAAAATAAGCTTCAACAATTGTCAAGACAAATTAAAATTATGCTTTCATTTCTATGTTAAGGTTACATTCAAGTAAAAAGAATCCTAACGCTACCACTTCAGCCTCAGCTGTAAGGAATTAAAGAAATACTCCCTCTGTCATTTTATGTGGGTGGTTTGGGATCAAGAGGGTTAAACACTTAAACTACTTAATTTTCAGCGTAAATTCGATCATAAGAACTTTAATTTTTGATGAACATTTTCCTTAAAACTTTCTAAAGTAAATAAAGTACAATTTTCCTCTCTAACAGCTTAAGATCGTAATTAGGTTTGATTTGCATTCAGATTTTCTAAACACTGGAAGATAATATAACCCCCCGAAAGCAAGAAGAATTAAAAAAAAAAGAACTAGAGTTTTCTTGCATTGGATTTTCCGGCGCTAGTCCGAAATTAGTCGGATCCAATGTAGATACCAAATATCAGGTGAAAAAACTTCCGTCATCATTTTTAGTTGTTCACTTATTACTTTGCAGCCCTTTAAGAAAATATAAATGAAGTATATAATTTATAAATTTACACATAATAATGATAATATTTCAAAATATCTTAGGAAATAATTTGGGAGATGAATAGTTAATGATAAGGGTAAAGCACAGAAAACAATTATCTTTCTTTTGATCTGCTAAAATGATCAAGTAAAAGTGCAAATGCATTTTTAGTTAGTGGACAACTAAATGTTAACAAATGGATAACTGTAACAACTTTTTTTTGTGGTAATAAACTGTACAAACTTTTTGTTCCTAATTAAAACCGTAGTCACCACATATATAAGGAGTACTATACAACGCCGTATCAGGGTCACTTTAAGTGTCTAAAAAGCTCTTTTATCACTCTTAAGTTAATGCCGTATGTATGGGGTGAAATTGATTGATAACAGGTGATCGAATAATAAGGTGACACGTGGAACTAAAGACAGACAAAAGATGAGTCAACAAATAGCTGGCACCGTGTGCGAAGTATGTGACCGGTGCAGGATGGATCCCCAAGGAAGAATAGCTGATAATAGAGATTCAAAGGTTTGACATCAAAAAAATAGTTGTTACAGAGGATATCTGCATTCAAAGCCGGTCGTTACACACTCATCAATGACGTTTTAATCTCATTCAAGAGTATCTTGATTTTATGATCATGTCTCCCTAGGTAGAGATGTAAATAGCAGGATTAGCAACCATAGGAGGGGATGAAACATTTTGCACGCGAAGTTTTTTTCTATTATTTTACGCTCAATCTAAACAGTTTTATCATTGCTTTATTAGTGCCTTTATTTTTGCTCTCGGAAAGACCGAGTTCGGAATCAGGATCGTTATCTCCTTAATTTTCATTCATTAATCTAATTTTTGTTCTTATTTATTTATCATTTTTGGATCAAATCGATTCACTTGTCTATAAGCCACGTTATAAATTCAACTGTACCATTTACGGGAACAGTTTGGTACCCACCGTGGGGCATATACAAATGCGTAATTGCTTTGATCCATTCGTTTGTTATTAACCAAGTTTTGATTCTTTCCTTAGTAAAAATCAAGTATGGCAGCTAATGATGTCAACAACGCACACAACACTGGAGCACACGATGAACAGTAAGAATTGTCCCAGCATGATGACTCAATCAGCGAGCCCTACAATGAAAGGGATGAAATAAGCACGGTTCGTGAAGGTCAGTACCCTCGGCATATGCGGGACCCAACTCCTGATGATGCAGAGTATGAACATATCGTAGAAATGGTCAAAATCCTAAGAGAACAATAAAGAGAAATCATGGATTACCTCTCAAGGCAAGATCGGATAATGACGGAGTTAAAACAAGTACTGTCAGTTGCTTCCAATAACGTGAAAGGTAGGGCCCCGGTTCCTCCCAGTGTTCCCATAAATCAAATGGCTCATAGAGGCGATAACAACAACCCAATGGGCGAAGTCAGTTTTGACGAAGCCGGTGGGACAAGTAGTGATTCTGGGAATAACAACTTGAGTGATCCTTTCAATACCAAGCTCATGAGATTAATGAAAGAGATGAATGAACGAATGGATCAGAATGCGAAGAAGTTTCATGCTCGAATAGATCAGATTCGAGGCGCACCACTGATGTTAAAGGGTCCGGATTAAAAGAAGTTCACGCAATTACCGTTTAAACCAAGTGCGACACCAGAGTTAATCCCGAAGAGATTCAAGATGTCAGATATACCAAAATATGATGGAACTTTAGATCCGCATGAGCACATCACAACCTACACTAGGACAGTGAAACAAAATGACTTAGCTCAGCATGAGATCGAGTCAGTTCTGTTGAAAAAGTTTGGTGAAACCTTCACGAAGGGGGCCCTGCCATGGTATTCCCTCTTATCCGAGTATTCGATCGATTCTTTTGAAATGCTTATAGATTCGTTCATCAATGCTCATGCCAGATCAAGAAATGTCCATTCCAAGAAGGTAGATATATTCAGGATATTTCAAGGAGAATCCGATTTGTTGCGAGAATTTGTGATCCGGTTCCAAAAGGAAAAGATGTTGTTACTAGCAGTTCCGGATGAATGGGTAGCGTAGGCATTCACGAAAGGTCTAAATCCACTAAGTTCTGATACCTCCCAAAAACTAAAGGAGAGCTTGCTCGAGTTTAAGGCAACCACATGGATAGATGTCCATAATCGCTACAAGTCAAATATAAGGATAGAAGATGATCAACTTGGCTCTTTGATATCAACCAAGGGACGAGGTCGAGATAAAAATCAGGATAAGTTTTAAAATGAATTTGATACATTTTGGAGGTCCTCTAGGGGTCGTTTTCTACTGCACGAGAGGACCGATGGGCGTAGCAGTAAAGGATTCCAGCCATTAGATAGGTTTGCTTGTGACAAAAGGACGGATCATGGCTGGAACAACAGGTCGTTGAAAGAAAAAGAGATGCCCGGATCCCAAGATCTCGCATATCCCAGGTTATCTGATTACAACTTTAACATCAGCCTGGTAGAATTGGCGTCGGCAATGAGGAACATCAAATAAGCATGGTTTCCAAAACCAATCAGATCGAACCCAAACTAGAGGAATCCTAAATTATGGTGTGAATTCCATGAGGCTCACAACCATATAACTGGGGACTACCGACATCTTTGCAATGAGGTGGAGACATTTGCTAAAAAATGTCCATCTGAGAGTGTTTTATGTGATCGAACCAAAAACAATTATGGTCAAAACCGGGACAATGGGGAGCCGTCAAAGACAGTAGTAGGGTCACCTCAGATGACTATCAACATGGTCTTTGAAGAAAACAAGGTCAATGGGGTAACCTTTTCAGCAACAAATAAAATGAATATATCGGTGACTCACGACAAGAGGGTCCGCGAAGTATCGGAAGATGACATCACCTTCATAGATGAAGACATTGACAGACTTCTTCTAGAACAATATGATGCTTTGGTAATCTTTCTCAATGTTTTGGATTTTAAAATAAAGCGTGTTTTGGTTGATCTAGGAAGTTCAACCAACATCATACAATGGAGAGTTTCGAAGCAAGCAAAATTAACCAAGAACATGATTCTGGCGACGAATCTCCTAGTTGGTTTCAATATGATAAGTGTGACAACCCAGAAGAGATTTTGCTATCCACTCACACTGAAGGCCGTGGATACACAAGATGAAGGTTGTGCCATCAACGTATCATAAATTATTGAAGTTTCCAACACTTGAGAGGATCAAACAGATAAGAGGAGACCAACAGGCATCAAGGGAAATGAATGTCGTAACCATTTCCAGCAGCAAGGACAGAGAATCCAACATATTGCAATTACAAGATTCGATACCTTCTCCCTTTCCGAATAACAATGATAAAGGTAAGGAGTCATTGGAATCCTACCAGGGTTTAAGGTATTTTCAGCTACCGGAGGAGACGAATGCTACCAAATCGACCGTAGAAGAGCTCGAGCAAATGGCTTTGTTCAAGGATTTTTTGGAAAGAAAGTTTCATTTGGGAACGAGGTTAAATTCCGAGCTCAGGTTAGAGTTTATAAATTTACTTAAAGCAAACGTTAACTGCTTTTCGTGGTCGCACTCAAATATGATAGGTATCCATTGGAGGTAGTGGTCCACAAACTTAGTCGGGATCCAAACTTCCTACCGATAAGGCAAGAGAAGCGCCCGATAGCAGAGGTCAGGAACATGTTTGTTAAGGAAAAGGTAACCCCACTACTTAACAACGGTTCGATTTGAGAGGTAAAGTACCCAGAATGGTTAACCAACATAGTTTTAGTACCTAAAAAGAATAACAAATTTAGGATGTGTGTGTACTATAAAGATCTAAATAAGGCGTGCCCCAAAGAATCATTCCCGTTACCGAACATTGATCAAATGATTCATGCTACGGTCGGGCACGAGCTAATGATTTTCCTTGATGCTTACTTTGGGTACAATCAGATCAAGATGAACCCAGAAAATCAGGAAAAAAACTTTTTTCATCACAAATGTTGGCACATATTGTTATAATGTGATGCCTTTTTGGCTTAAAAATGTCGGAGCCACTTACTAGAGGCTCGTTAATAAGATGTTTGAAAAGAAGATATGTAAAATGATGGAAGTATATACTTATGACATGTTAGTAAAGTCTTTAAATGCAGAAGATCATCTGAAGCATCTCCAAGAGACTTTCGACATTCTAAAAAAGTACAATATGAAGCTCAACCCGGAGAAATATGCTTTCGAGGTTGGCTATGGTAAACTCTTGGGGTTTCTTGTCTCACAAAGTGGGATCGAAGTAAACCCCCCCCCCCCCCCAAAAAAGCAAAGCCATCGAGGACATCCCAGACCAGCTAAGAAGCATAAAAGAAGAACAGAGATTGACCAGCAGGTTGACGTCTCTAAGCAGGTTCATCTCAAGGTCCTCGGAGAAATGCCTTCATTTCTTTTCACTTTTGAAAAAAAAAGAATGAGTTCGTGTGGACTCCGAAATTCCAGCAGGCATTGAAGGACCTAAAAATGTACCTGTCCAGTCCCCCGTTGTCAAAATCGGAGGAAGGTGAACAACTATTAATTTAGTTAGTGGTCTTTGAAGTAGCGCTAAGTGTCGTTCTGGTCTGAGAAGAAGAAGGTACACAATTTCTTATTTATTATATTAGTAAAATATTATCAGGAACAGAGACACGATATCCGCACCTAGAAAAGTTAGCCTTAGCTCTAGTAGTTGCTTCTCGAAAGCTTAGGCCTTACTTTCAGTGTCACCCAATAGCCGTTGTGACAACCTTTCCCTTAAGGAATGTCCTTCATAAGCCTGAGTTATCAGGCCATTTGGCTAAATGGGCAGTCAAAGTTAGTGAATTCAACATTGAGTACAAACCAGGATTGCAATCAAGTCACACGTTTTAGCCGACTTCAGTTCGGGGTTCATGCCTTTGGCTGCTAAGCAAGCAGTGCTGGTGTCAGGAACAACATCGGGAGTTCAGACCTTATTTAGGATGGAGCCTGCAACGTAAAAAGGTCCACTCTGGGGGTAGTTCTAATCACGTCCTCGGGTGAAATCCTAAGTCAGGCCATTAGAACTGTACCATTAACTAACAATGAAGTCGAGTGTAAGGCTTTGTTTGCTGGACTTGAACTAGCTCGAGGACTAGGTTCCGAGGTCATCAAGATAAAGTGCGATTCCCAGATTTGTAACCTAAGTGTATGGGATTTTCGACATAAAGGAGGAACGCATGCAATAGTACTTGAACAAGGTTCAAGCGTTACTTACACAATTCAGAGAATGGTTGATTGTTCACATTCCGAGGGAGGAAAATATGGAAGCAGACGCATTGAATAATTTAGTGTCGTCCATGGAGATAAAAGGATCTGATTCTAGTACGGTCATCCAATTGTTGCATTCGGTATTCGATGTGGACGATTAATGCGAGGTAAATTCAACTAACTTAATTTGGGACTGGAGGAACGAGTTCATTGAATATCTCACACATGGTAAGTTACCCGAATACCTAAAAGCATCTCGGGAAGTAGCTTGCTACTGACTTGTGGATGGAAAGTTATACTAGAGATCATTCCAAGGACCACTGGCTTGGTGTTTAGGGGCCTCAGAGGTAGATTACGTGATGAGAGAAGTCCACGAAAGAGTTTATGAAAACCACTCCTCTATAGACTTGTTAGTTCCCAAGTTAGTTAGGGTTGGCTATTACTGGCTCCGGATGGAACTGAACGTATGTACATTCGTGCAAAAGTGCGACAAATGTCAATGTCATGCATAGTTAGTGCATCAACCAGCGGAACCTTTGTATTCGGTTGTGTAGCTGCCCATTCATGAAATAAGGGATGGACATACTTGGTCCTTTGACACCGGGACCTAGGAAGGTACAATTCCTTTTATTTTTAACTGATTACTTCACTAAATGGGTTGAAGCAGGTCCTTACCAAAAGATCAAAGAACTCGATGTGGTTGAATTTATATGGGACCACATAATCTGTCGATTTGGAATACCGAATAAATTGCTTGTGACAACGGGCCACAGTTCGTAGGTTCAAAAGTCACAAAGTTCGTGGAAGGGTTAAAGATCAAATGGATTACGTTTTCGCCGTACCACTCAAGTGCTAACAGGTAGGCAGAGTCAATCAACAAGGTAATTATTCAAAACCTTAAAAAGAAGTTAGAAGATGCTAAGGGAAAGTGGTTAGATGAGATACCTGATTTCCTGTGAGCATACCAGACCACAACAAAGTTGAGCACGGGAGAAACACCTTTTTTGGTCGTATACAGTTCGATGGCTTTGATACTGGTAGAGGTAGGGAAACCAACTTTAAGGTTTTCTAGGGAAAACAAAGAAGCAAATAATTAAGTACTGCTAATCAAGTTATATTTACTCGAAGAGCACCGGGATTTGGCATGCGTGAGGATGGTAGCTCAAAAACAAATGATGGTAAGGTATTACAATCGTAGGGCAAATCTTCGTTATTTCAAAGTGAGAGATTTGGTTTTAATGAAGGTTACTCAGAGCACTCGAGAAGTCAACGCCGAGAAGTTGGGACCAACGTAGGAAGGTCCAAACTAGATTTCAGCTATCACCGGGAAAAGATCATATGGATTGGGAAATTAATATGGAGTCAAATTACCAAGCAACTGGGAAGTGACTCACCTCAAAAGGTACTATTGCTGATGATCCTTGCTGGTACTGAAAGTATGTGCCACACTCTTTTTTTCTTCGCCCAATTTTTGTCCCAATTGGGTTTTTTCTGGAAAGGTTTATAACGAGGCAGCAACGTAAAGCATATTAGGAAGGGAGGATCATCGGCAAAGGCAAGACCTTCAATGTCAAGGCACTAAACCTCGTGTGGAAAATAAATTGTGGATGGTTAAATAATCTTTGGTTTGACGGCAAGTCATGCCTCCCAAAAACGATTATTTAACTATTCACGAGTTGTCTCCACCGATGAGGCAGCAGAAAAGGCTACGGTAAATGCAAGAGTTCCAGTGTTCGAATTGTTATACTTAGCATTCAAACATATACATGATACGTCATCAAGAGTGCCAAGAGTATCAGGACCGAGGACTGCATGATCAGCTCCGTAGAAATAAGTTGTACACGTTAGCCACATGTATTAGTAGATTTATTTACTTAAGCAAATGAATGTCTATGTACTTCTAAAAATAGAGGGAATAAAGCAAAGTCCTTTCATTTTTATCTATTTCTTGTCCAAATAATAAGTTAATTTATTTTGTCGTTTGAAAGTTAACAAAAACTTCAAATGCTTGTGCCGGAATGAATAGGAGATGTCCTCTTCAAGAGAAATGTGAACATAAGGGCCCTCACTTATGAAACCCTCATAGTAAAGGGTAGATTCCGGACGTGTTTATGCCCGTAATCAAAAGCTATCGCATGAAAAAATAACTAAACGTAAAAATGATATTTTTACACAACACTTAAGAAACAAATTCTTTTATTTATTAAAATTCCAAAATTGGTAAAATGTTTTGGTATAATTACAAATAATAAAAGAAAAAATAGTACATTATTCTTTACATCTAGAACCCAAAAGGGGAGAAGGGTCTTCATTCTTTATAGCGGAAGGAGGTTGTTCCCCTGCCGGTTCGGGGCTTTCATCCTCTCCAGTCTCCCCTTCGGTTCCCGAATACTTGGAACTAGTATTTGAGGAGTCAGTTGCAGCAGGCCGAGCAGGAATATTCTCACAAGCAATTAACTCGAGTTCTCAGGCGTATGCAATCGTTAATATTAGCAATACTTACTTTGGCCGCCTCCAAAGTCTTTCTCTCCATATGGTACATAACATAGGTCTTCTCAAAGATGAGGGAATCTTCTTGATCCTAGAGTCTTGCTCAGAGTTTATCAATTTCAGCCTGGAGCTCCTCTCTTTCAACCTTCATTGGGCTGAGTTAAGAATCAAGCTCAACATTAGTAGTTGAGTAAAGCCGGTATTGCTCAATGACCCTCTTGAGCCCCTCTTCCATTTTGTCTCTCTTCTCCTCGGCAGTACCGGCCTCCTCGATTTTGGAGTATAAGTTGGGCTTCAAGTTATTAACTTGTTCCTCGAAGGCAGACTCGCGTTCGACAGCGACGGTTACAACATCCTGAAGCTCGACCCACTTAGACCTAGCCTCTATGAGGTCTTCATGCAATTGGGTAGCCTCTTGGCTATATGCCATGTTATCTTGCTCGGTTTAGTGTAACTAAGCCTCAAGCTCGCTCATCTATTAAACCTTTGCCTCCAGCACTGGGAGGCACTCGGCGAGTTGGTTCTTTTTAGCCAAAAGTTGATCCCGCCCGTAAGCAAATTCTTGTTTGTCCAAGATCAACCTTTGCAGGCCCTCAAAAGCAAGGAGGTTGGAAAAAAATGGTTGGATTCGATGTTATTATAGCCGAGTACAAACGGAAAAGAAGATAGAAGGAAGTTAGAATTATACCTCGGCAAACAGTGCATGCTATTGTTCATCAGGCACTCCCTAGAAGGGGAGCCCATCTTTTTGCAATCCTTCACTAAAGCCAGTGACTTCATATAATTGGCGAGCTCCACTATCTTAGAGAGAACATGGTACTCATTTGAAGTTGAAAGAGTGGTGCTTCACCTCCCTTGAGGATCTTGAGAATGTATCATATAAGTGTTCCCTAAGTTCCCGTGGTCAGGAGACCGTAGAGGAGAAGCACCCCTCGCTTGTTCAGCTGATGCTGGTAGAAGAGATGCAGTCGATGCTGGTGGAGAAGGGATATATGGTGTTGATGGGTAGGAAACTGTCAATGTAGAAAGAGAAGAAGTAGTTGTGGCAGGAAAAATGGCGGTTGTTGTTTGCTCATAGGTTGAGGGCATAAGAAGCTCAAGGGTCGAACTCCTTAGACCGGAGACAATTGCATCTTCCCTAGAAGCGAGAATCAGCATTCTCAATAGGCCCTTTTCACCCCAGAGCACCTGAACTTACTCCACTAATGGGTTTTGGAGCTCTTCCGGCTGAGCATACGATTTACTCGATGAAGATCATTTTCTCCTATGAAGGGAAACCTCTTAATCACTGGCTTCTCCTTCACATCGAGAACCTTTATGGCTGGCTCGGTTGGTGTTTTCTTTATTCTCTTCTATTGAGTCCCAGCCGAGGAGAAATGTCTCCTCTTCGATTTCTTATCCTTGGGATGGGGACACCGAGAGGAGGTACCCTCACCGGAGGCTCGAGCATATCCACGAGTGCTGCTTCGATTGAGGGCATCCTGCAACAGTCTCCCGGCCTCCTCGGGGTCATCAAGAAGGTCGACATCGGGGAACACAACAAAACCTCAAGGAATCCATATACAAGCAAAAAGATGATTAAGTAAATTGCTTTGAAGCTACTGAGATAAAACAAAAAAAAAGGAATAAAAGGGAAGAGAGAAATTTTTCTCACCATGGTTGTTAGCTCTCCACCCATACTTGGGAGCCATTTCTTTCCATCGACGGGATTTCATAGTTGTAATATCTAGAATTTTCTGAACTCATCGATCCAAACCGTGAACCCGTGGTGGTTCCCAACAAGTAGCTGAGAAGAAGGAAGTCAAAAAAGAAATCAGCAAAACAAGAAATTATCTTTTTACGAAGAAAGCAAATGAATATACGAAGACTTATGAAAAAGATTCCACGACTCGGAGAAAGCTGGATTTGTGGTCGGGATGATGTCCCTGGTAGCAATAACTATGAACCGCTCCATCCATCTGTGGCTGTTGTCATCGTCATACTGGTAAGGAGAGCATGATGTCCACACTTGATGAAGTTTAACATTCCCCTAGGTAAAATCTTGGGGGAGTAGAGATTCATCATATGTGCGAAGGTTAGGATTTTTCCGATCTCGGCGCATAACTAACGAAGGTAGGATAACATATGCCATATCGATTGGCCTACTTGTACCAAGAAGACCTAGTACCGGTGGAAAAATTCCAAAATTATTGGGTCAAGTGCTTCACTTGACCCCAAGGAGAAGGGACCCAAAGTAAAGGGATATGTATAGACATGCATAAACCCCTCTCTCGAGTAGGTAACTCGTTCTACCCCATTTGGGGCGAGGATTTCGATATTGGAGCAGTTGCAGTCCTCCTTCACAGTAGGGATACTAGAAGGACGAATGGAGGAAGGTTACCTACGAACAAGCCAAAACCTGCTACTTTAGGAGTTTGCATATGCGGTTTTCTCTTGGAGATCAGACGCAGTGCTGATATAAAGGGGTATAATGGTGTTTACAGTTGGAGGTTCAAACTCGATGTCAACCTCTTTGGTTTTGTTTTTCTTTAGGCCTCCACTGAAGAGAAGGCCAGTGTTTCCGAAGGTAGCATTGTAAGAAGACATGGTGTTTAAAGATCGGTAAAAATGTTCTTATTGAGAAAGTTGAATGTTATGAAAAAGCTCTAAGGAAATTCATAGAAAGAGAAAGAGTTGTGGAAGTGGTGAAAGTGAAGAAGTAAAAATGATGAGTAGCAGATAAGTTATAGACGACAAAGATCGTGGTCATGATTACCTCCATAACCGGCAAAAATATTTGTTGAATCACAAGGCAACACGTATTTGGGGTATTAAATGCGAGAAGATGTCCGTCCCTTCAAGTGTCAGAGACTGTTTAGAAACTTTCCCGCCAAGAAACGAATCTTCATCTACTTACTGGTAACACTGAGTTGCGTCACCAGAAAGTAGGAGGATTATCTGTATGGGGTGAAATTGGTTGATAACAAGTGGTTGAATGATAATGTGACACGTGAAACCGAAGACATGCAAAAGATGAGTCAACAGATAGGTGGCACCGGGTGCGAAGTATGTGATCGGTGCAGGATGGATCCCGAAGGAAGCATAGCTGATAATAGAGATTCAAAGGTTAGACATCAGAAAGCATTTAATGAGCAACAGAATATCTGCATTCAAAGCCAGCCGTTATACACCATCAATGACGTTTTTATTCTCATTCAGGAGGAGCTTGACTTTAGGATCTTGTCTCCCTAGGTAAAACTACAAATAGCAGGCTTAGCAACCATAGGAGGGGATGAAACATTCTGCACACAAAGCTTTATTCTACTAGTTTACGCTCAATCTAAACAGTTTTATCATTGCTTTATTAGTGCCTTTATTTTTGCTCTCGGAAAGACTGAGTTTGGAATCAGGCTCGTTATCTCCTTTAATTTATTTGTTAATCTGATTTCCGTTCTTATTTATTTATTATTTTTGGATCAAATCGATTCGTTTGCCTATAAGCCACATTATAAATTTAAGTGTACCGTTTTACGTATAAATACAGTACAAAATTCCGAGTACAAATAAGCAACCAAAAAATAGGGAATGCGTACGCACTGCACAATTAGATGTGACAGTGCTTGTAAGATAATGTAACTGTTTCTCATTATATCTTCTGAAAGGCGTGTGACAAAAGAACATTATCTAGAGAGAAAATTATGTGTCCCCAAAATCTGGTTTGCTATAGTAGAATTTGGTATAAATTATTTATTGTGGTGCTAATATATCATGATTCATTTATGAACAGCCTTCAAAATCTCAGCTTAACCAAAAAAATGACTATTCTCGGGTAGATTCCCTGCATGGTGCAGTCCTAAGGTGAGTGAAACGTCACCAGCAACACTGGTCCCAAATCTTATCACCCTTGTTCCATTATCTGAATTAGCCATAATATTTGTGGTCCCATATTCAACACCGGAAACAGCTTCCCGACGGGACATGTCATCGGAATCTTGAATCGCCGGGAAATTGTTGTGAGCCATTTCATGAGTTGCCATAGAGGAAGACTCATGATGTTGTGCTTGGTTTTCCGAGAAACAAAGCCTATTCATTGCAACAATTGAAGGGTCGTTTTCTAGGACATTAATTTCGGATCTTTTGTCTGAAGCAACTGTTAATATTGTTGCTGTGACAGTGGCAGCTGTTTTTGTTTCTGTTCCAGTTCCTGTGGTTATTGTATTGGTAGAGGAATTAGGCGTTGGTGTTTGTGCAATATTATTGCTACTGTTTAGGCTCTTTTCCATCTCATCGTCTTCCTCTTCTTTAGCCTCTTTTTGATACATATCTTCTACCATGGGTTTCCACAACCGCACCCTGGCATTTATGAACCAGTTTGATACCTGCAAAATAGAACATTATTACTACTACATAATATAACTATCTCATTATGATGTCACCAGAGATTCATGAATTATTTGACTGCTCTTACCTGGAAAAGTATCTCTAAACTTAACAATTATTTAGAGTACTCAACAAATTTAATACTCCCTTAGGTCCTGATTTTTTTGGCCTTTTTTTGTGGCGATTTTTTTATATTTTAAGAATGAATTAATTATTTTTTCCTACATTGTCTTTGGAGTAAATAATGTTGAAGTATGTATTATGGGTGTTTATGTGAAGAAATAGTAAAGGTTAATATGTTCAATTTCAATGTTAATTAATGTTAAAAGGTGAATTTCTTAATCTGTGTAAAACATTAAAAAAATCATTTATTGTGGACAGGAGGAGGGAGTATCAATCAACAATCTTTTAAGATCTTCATTTAATGTTTGAGTTTTAATTAAGCAGGGAGTAGATGTGGTCAACAGTCTTGTTTTTATTTTTTATTTTTCCCTTTTCAGTGGAAAGGGTTAACAAGCCAATAAATTAATACGAGAGCATTCTCCATTTAATTTCTAGGAAAAATTTAAGATCTTGTCCACAAGGAATACTGAGCACATGAAAATTGAAATCTACTCTTCTTGTAATATTTGTAACTAATCATCTACCATCTTAAAAATGATTTAATAAAGTGTCGTTGGATAGGACAGACATAAGGAAGAAGAGAGTAGCAAATTCTACCAGATAATTTTTCCTTTTTAGTTTGTTTCAGAAAATGACACTTTTATTTATTGGTAGCCTTTTAACCTAAGGTTTTCTATTTTACTCAATGACATGCTCTTATAGTTATAAAATCCAGACATGTTTAAAATCAAAAATTTTAAAGATACTTTGGTATGTGTTGAGATATTTTTTTTTCCAACTATTATATGTACAGTCAAACACCACATAAAAGGAGTAGTATAAACTAGTGAAACAGCAAACTTTGTCCTAATATATGGATGTACTTTGCCGCTGAAACTTACTATTCCTAGAGTTTCTTTGACCGTTCTGGAACTTATTTCTTTGTGGAAATAAGCCAAAGGAACAATATAAAGGGGGCCAACAAACAGTTCTGGCATTGCTATATTCGAGGGAAGGAAAACTGGAGATTGAAAACCCGGATCCGCAATAAGTATCTAAGCTGAGTTCAGCAACATGAAAAATTGAAACAGTTTCAAGGTACGAATTGAAGCAGTGTCAAGGTACCCCAAAAATACCCTAATTTAGTAGTATACACTAAGGATACAGATATGGTTTATATGCCAGTTATGTGAGAATGATAATTCAAGGATTATTTACCTCGTAAATAAAAATTAGTAGACAATTATTAATATAAAGATTAATTTAGAGATTACATACTTTAAGGATATTTTTTTAATATTTTTATTTCCTGTATCATTAATAAGCATTTTCTTATTCCATATTCTATTCCAAAACTAATTTTGCATGAGCCAAATGTTTCATAAGTTGTGCGGAGATTATTTTTTATGTATCACTCTAACCAAACACAATTATTCCTCTCATTTTATATAAACTCATTTGATTGGTCACAAACTTTAAGAAATAAATAATAATTTTTAAAACTTGGGTTTGAAACATGAGATGACAAATGTGTAACAATGAAATCTTTAAAGTTAAAATATTGATAAACATTGAAAGATGTGATTCTTTTAAACTGATAAAAGTGAAAAGTGTCACGTAAAATAAAACAGATCGAGTATTAATTAATTAATCAGAATTTTATATTCTATTTACTTTTTCAATCCTTCCTGCCAAACAATCCTGAACAGTGTAAAACTTGTTTTTTTAAGAATCAATCAGTGTAGTTTAATTTGCTATAACAAGTAGGAGTAATTGTCTTATTATTCAAGTCGCTAATCTCACTTTTTATAAATTCTAACAATGTAGTTTAATTTTCATGCAGCTTATGAATATCTTGAGCTAGTAAGAAAGATGTTAAGGAGAAAAAAAAAAAGAGGATTTAGAGTAGAGGGGGCAAACCTGGTTTCTGGAGAGACCAGTCTGTCGTGCTAACAGATGCTTATCTGCATCACTTGGGTACCTGAGTAAAAAGTAAGTAGAAAAATGATATCAGAGTCCCTTACTTAAACCGTATAAAGAGATGGAATTGCTTTCCTTATCCGTAGATAAGAATTGACACTTTTTGCTTTCTTTTTTCTGTATAGTGGTGGCGTCAATATCGAAAAAAAAGAAAGACGAACATCACCACCAGTAGACATTAGCTCTGGCAAAAGCAGAAGTAAAGCGAGAAGACAACTGCAGCTCTCTCATCTTTTTTCATAGCATTCATTCATTACATAGATAGATAGATTGGAGTATTACTTTTGTCATACTATTGATATTACCATGCATATCCGCTTAATTAACATTGTACTTTCTTTCGTTTCATTCTATTACTATAAAATATTCTTTTCATTTTACTAATAATTCATTTTAAGATTTGACATCTCTACTCTTCCGTTTTAATACTCTGGTAATTTAACTATATATACATGGTATGTTCATAATTAATTTGGTCTACTATCTATAATACATATATATATTTTATGTGACAAAATCCTTTTTTAAAAAAAATTAAAACATTGTCATATGTCACTTTCTTTCCCATGTTCATATGCATGCCTAGGTCAGCGAGAAACACTATAAGTGTATTGGATTGCAAGAGGGTAAAAGTGGTGCTTGCACACAAAAAAGTAGGGGTAAATTTTTATTTCTTTAAACTTTGAAGAAAGGACTGAATTCCAGCAGGCCTTTAAACACTGACTGCAAATTAAGAAAGGGAATAAAAACTCTGGTAGTGTTGAAAATGCGTTTTAGACTAATAAAAGTTGATTGCACGAAAATTCATTTTGTCTGTTCATAATGCAATGATCATGGGATCTGGGCAACTTTCGTCATTAACTTTTGTTTCTGCATTAAATGCCCATTTTTTTTATTTTATATGTATACTAGGAATATTAGTTATTTATATCCGAGTCAAAATTAAAGTGCAACTAAACGCAACATAAAATAATCTCACATTTTATTCAGAAATTATTATTATCCTTTATCCTTGTAACCAAAGGACCGAAATTAAAGTGAGAAAGAAAAACGTACGGATGGAGGAAATGTTCAAAAAGCCAAGCTCTTAAAATGGTGACAGAGCGTTCAGGCAAGCCTCTTTGTGGTCTCCAAGCTTCTGCATCCATCATTCCCATTTGATGAAATGCCGTTTGCTGCTGCCTTAAGCTTTTTTCGAGCAGCTTAAGCCTCGGCGTTTCTCCTTTAGTCAATCCCGAAGTGGTGGTGTCTTTTTCTCCCAGCAACTCACAGCTGTGCTTCAATTGCGCTGCTATCGCATCTTTTAGACACTTGAAATGCCGAGACATGGCTTTCTGTGCAAGTGCTGTGTATGGAGCTGCTGCTCCAAAACCCATCACTAGATCAAATGAGTTTACTACCATCTGCATTTGTTCGCAATAGTGGTTGTATCTTTTGTCCACCTGCTCGTAATAATTGTAGAGCGTTAAATTATGTACTCAGATTAATAGATATCTGTTTATAATAAAACATGATACAATAACATGGAAAATAAAGTTATAACAACAAAAGAAGGTAAAGAAAAAGAGAACTTAACAAACAACAGAAAATTAAAGTTGGTCTAATTAGTTGAATAATATAAGGCGCAGCTGGGAAGTCATTTCCTCAAAAAGAAAACTACACCGATCCTACTAAATTTGTGACCTACATATAAGTAAGAAGAATATCTTCATTTGTAAATAAAATATTGATGGGAAAATAAGAGAAAACAAAAGAAAGGAAGATAGTTACTACTACATAAATGACAGAAAAGGTAGAAAGCTGATTGTATATGTGAACAATAGTACACCGAAATGATTGTTGTTGTGAAGAGTGAAGATCGTATGTGTGTTTGTTGCCACTTGCCTGTGTCTTCGCTTAGCATTCTATCAATACTACCAACAGGTAATACTAGTATACTATAATGTATCATAAATATTTTCAAAAACAAAATGAAGTTAATTATATTCTCATAACAAGTAGCATCGCTTTGTCTGTATTGAAATATGACCGTCCCAAATAAATAAAAATGTACATTGATATTACATCTACGCGTAATTCTGCTGCTGGAGGTCTAACATATTCTTGCAGAAGGATTTAGCATGATGGTAGAGTGCAAGCTAATTTTATCACTGGACTTTTTAACACTCTCACCAAAACCAAAATCTTATGTTCAAATACTCATTTCTAAATTAAAATGAAATGAAATCAAACTCAACCAACTCAATCTATGGACTTTACAATACTTATTTCTCTAGCCGGCTTTCTATATTCTCCTCTATAAAATATTCCTCCCAACTGCCGGAATTTTCTATTCTTTCCTTTCTCGTGATTTTAATTTATAATTAACGTACTAAACAAACAACGATCATTGGTCATTGACCCTCTAGAGAAATAGATAGATAGATAGAGAGAGAGAGAGAGAGAGAGGGGTTGCACATGCCTCATCAAACATGGACAAAAGTTTGATCTTCCTTCTCTGGTGCCCAATCCTATCTGCAGCTGACAAAGGAGGGAGATCCTTTGAAGAAGATGAATTAGTATTATGATTATTACTGCGACTAGGGTTATTAGAATTAGGGTTAGAGCTTGTTGTTGTGTTGTTATTCCTGGAAACTTTGTTCTTCTTAAATAATTGGCTTCTCCCAACACTACAAAACTCTTCCAACAACTCTTGTGCAGCTTTGGCATACTTGGAATTTCTCAATACATTCACTAGTCCTAGTGAAGATCCAAAACCAACATGAACTTGATGATGATGATGATTTTCACTTGTTCCTTGATTGAAAAACAACATTTCTTCCCCACTCATTCTTAATTGATCCTCTACTTTGGCTGCTTCTAAATGTTGTAAAGAAGATGACAAGGACAATGAAAGACCTTGCCCTTCAATTACATTTACCCCTCCGATTTCATTAGTAAAGTTGTTCCCAGTGTTACTTGCTCCTCCGCATATGAATTGACCGAAATGCCCTCCTCCTGCATTAGGAAACCCTTGAAGAGTTGTAGTGGTAGGATGTGAAGAAGATGGTGAGGGTGACCTTGGCTGTGGATTCATAGCGAAAAGATTCATGGCTGACTCCGCCACATTTATACTTGATATCTGGTTGTGCTGACGCTGATAATGAGCAGTTATATTATTACGGTCATTCAGTTCCTTCGAATTATCAATTGATTCACTTGGTACCTGCAAACTTCCACCAACTGCCATCCCTTGTCGGTTACTGAACCACTCACTTCCTAGGTTGGTTGTCCAAGGTAGCTGCTGCTGTGGCCGTTGATTCGGGTGTCTATAACATTGAGTTAATTGATTTTGAAGCAACTCAGTTGCCGTGGCTGTGGTTGTTCCGGGAGGGAAATTGAACATTTCAGACAACATTCCAGCGGTCCCATAAACTTGAAGTCCACTTGATTGTTCTTCTTCAATAGCCACCAAGGGCGGTGGCGGATTGAACCCTTCTACTCTTAATTTTTCCTGTCGGATCTGGTGAGCGATGTGTTGTTGTTGTTCGTTTTGAGGTTTCTCGAATACACTCGAGAAACTAAAAAGACCTTGGTGATGATAATCTTGAGACATAGAATTATCCAAAGAAATGGACTTTTTTGGGAGCTGAATTGGATTATGGACGGCTCTCATCTAATCATCTCTTTCTCCTCCACCGTCGCGGTAAATTAACCCACCTCCTTCTTTCGCTGTAATTGGCTGCTCCTCTGCCGTGGATCGAGCATAAGATAGTACAAACAAATAAACGTTTGTGACACAGTTAATTATTTCATATATATATTGTGAGAGAGATCATGGATACAACTATAATTAGGAGTGAGGAAAATATAAAAAAGTATGCAAAGAGCTGGAAAAGAGAGATAATGAAAGAAAGGACATTTTCTTTTTCAAATTTTTATTTTGAAAGAAAAATTCAGTTTATCCAAGTTATTAAGCACAATTACCTCATGGAGGTGCAGGTCGGAAATAAAGATTGCAAAGGCAGCTCTCAGATATCGTTTTCGCTTCTGTGGGATTTCAAAACCAAAGCATCCTTAACAAATGAACAAATTCTTCTCTGTCTGTTGTTTCTCTTTCTTTCTCTGTCTCTGTCTCTCTTTGTTACTCTATGTGTTGCAGTGATTGTTGTCTCTGCAATCGCCTTCTGGAAAGAGAGTTGAAGTTACAAGAATAGAGTATACTTTTTAAATAAAGATGGAGCTGTGTGATGGTTTTTTATTATAGAATTATTTATTTACAGTAGATATATATTTTTTAATGCAAAATCAGTATATTTTTTCGTATCGAATAACCTACCTCATTTTCAAGTTATTAATCTCACTTTTTATAAGGACAACCTATCACTCTTCGTTGTGAAATTACATTATATATATAGGTAAAATATTAGATTTTAGAAGTATATAATATATATTAAATATTCTTTGTCGGAGAATATTTTTACTTTTTTCAAGTTTGAACCACCTTAGAGAAATTTTTAGCTTCTTAATCCAGAGAGAGAAAATTAAACACAAGAAAGAAATAGGGGGAGGAAAAGGGGAGAAAAGGTCGTTCTTCTTGCTCGTTTCCTTTTTCACTCAACTAATTATTTCTTCTACTAAGTATTAGTACTAGCATTAGTTTATCTTACTTCCTTCATTTGACAAATGAAACTTTAAAAACATCTATTTTAATGCAGGGAAGAAGATAGCGTATTTGAATTATTTAATGAGATTTCAAGATGACACATATGGCCTCTGCTACTATCTAGCAGCCTAGCACAAGTTAATAAAACCTTGATGGTTGATGACTACTGAACCAAGATTATGAAAAGGAAACGGTAAGCAATTTAAAACAAGCGTGAAACTTTTAGTAATTTCTTTATTTCAACACCTTATATGAAAGTATTTGATTAAGAGTAATTTCTGTGCACAATAGATGTGATAATTTTTTTTATACAATTAGATTATTTATACGGTAATTACATGTAAATCTTTATAATAAATATTAATTGATAACATGATAAAAAATAGTAATAACTAACCTACTATAGTATGTAATACAGTAATGGTATAAAATTATTGCATTGTTAGCGTATAAAATTTAAATCTAACATAAAATTAATATGTCAATGACTTTTTACGCAATAAATTGAAATAAAGAGCATCTATCTTGATTTACCTTCTTTTTCTTCACTAGTGATCTATAAATTTATTTTAAAGGGAATAAATTTTGTTGGAGATCCTTAAGTTTCCCTTTTCAGCTGATCTCAAAAGGACCCCAAAATAATTTGTACATCATCAAAATTGGCACACAACGTTAGCTTACTTACTAGAGAGTGATTGTTGAAGAGATAGTTGGTGATTAAGGTACGTAGGTTGAATAGATATCTCAACATCATTTTATAAGACGTTAATCTATCATCATCATAACTTTACTTCCCTACCCCTCTCCTCCTTGATTAAACCCGGCGGAGGCCATAATTGTAAATCTTCATAGCTGACTCTTGGCACCAATAACAAAATTTGGAATAAATAAAAACCAAAGATATGGTGAGCATGAAATAAAAATTAAAAATAAATAAGGTGGACGCGAAATCATGGTACCCAAGAAAAAGGAAAACAAAACCCTTTTGAAAATAACACTTGGTCAGATTTTTCCCCCATCTTTTGTGTTTATTCTTATCTCAATCTTGTTCTTTGCCCTTTTTGCTAGTAGGGCCGTTAAAAATCGAACTGTAACCGTTAATCGAATCGAATCGATGACATATTGGTTCATGGGTATCGGGTTATCGAGGTAATGGTTGATGAACGGATTGATATTTTTTATAATTAACGGTTTGGAGGCGGATTACTCAATTTTCTTATCGGATAAACCGATAACCCATTAAGAAATTTTATATTTACACTTTTATATGGGATCAACAAAAGTTACAGGAGTATTATCAGAAAATAAATCTGAAAATGCCTTCAAGTTTTCACTCAAGTTTTGTAGGTGTAGGGGATTCCGATTGTATATAAGTTTTCAGTCAGTTTGACTAGTTTTTAGTCTTCCCTTTTTTTTTTTTATATGAAACAGGATAGCTATGCAACCAAAAGAAATACTTATAGTAAGTGCAGTACAAATTACAAAGTGTTAACAGATCTATCATGTAGCAATATATGTTAACAAGCCTGGTAAACTAAAAGGGGATGGAACTTATAATCGAGTCACTTTATCATGTTTGACCATTTGGTATTCACAAGATTAGGATTGTTTAAAAAATTTGTATTTGATTTAGCCGATAAACTGCCCGATAATCGTTAATCCGATATCAATCTGCCTGTTATCTTATTGGATGGCTAACAGATTACTACATTTATAATCTGATAACCGACAAGCCGAACTATTAAGCTTAATTTTTTGCCTGATCCGCTCTATAAGCACCCCTATTTGCTAGACAGAGAACTGGACAAACTGAAACTTAAGGGCCTGTTGGGAAATTATTGTGTAATTACATGGTTGTACGTAATTATTAAGGTAGCAAATACATACTTTAGCAATTAAATTGTGTAGTAATTACAATGGCTTATTTGATTGTCATAACGTAATTATAGTGTAATTTTTTATGTCATGTTTGGTTACATAATTATAGTTACATAGTTGAATATTCTTTTATTTTAAATAGAAATTAATTATAAAAAATAAATAAACTTTTTTATATGAACATTCAAATATATATATATTATCATAATAAAAAATAATAAAAAGTCATCTAGTAATTACACCATATAATTATTACTAATTATTTGTTCCTATTGAAAATTAGAGAGTGTAATTGCAATCTTTCAATTTCAGTCAATTTTCTGTTGACCAAACAAGGCAAACTGTCTAATCACATCACTACAATTGCACGTTGTTTAACAAAAAAAAAGTATTTGTAATTAAAACAAATAAATAGAATAATTCAGGTTTCTAACAGTCAATTTACTTCACTTTTTCAAATATTCTTGATATGATAAAGGAATAACAATAACAAAGAATCAAATTGAGAATAAGGTAGTAGAAATCTTATTGATAATTGTCGCTTTCTTCACAGTAGAAAAGAACAATTCTTCCAATAATAGAGAGTAGTAAGAATATTGATAATTTTTTAAAAATAAAGTTGCCCAGTGGTACTGGGTTGTGTTGTATTAACCAAAAGAGAATAGAGGGGGACTAGGCCTTATCTCAAGTTACAACATGAGAAGGTGATGTCATCACCAGTAAAAAGCCAGAAAGAATAACAAAATTACTGAATCCTTCTGGCATGAACTAATATATACATTAACTAACATAAAAGTTGGCCTTGTCATACTTAGTTCTAATACTAGGCATTTGTATTTTATCAAGATGATATGCTCCTCTGGTATTTCTGGGGAGATGTTGATATGAATTAATAATCAAATTGTGGCATGTTGTTGAAGCCAACTTGGCTAAATAGTCTGCTACTTGATTGCCTTCCCTGTAACAATGAGTAACATGCATCCCAGACAACTCTTTGAGGGCTAAAATGTTGTCGATAACTTGTTTGAGCTTCAAATTGTTGGCATGATTGTCTTGCAACATGTTGACTATCACCCTAGAGTCGCGTTCCAAAGAAAAATTAGTAAAGCCATGGTGGCTACACCATTTTACTCCGAACTCACCTGACATAGCTTCTGCCATATTATTGATCTTACACTAGATAGAATCAGAAAAGGCCATGATAAGATCTCCCTGGCTATCCCTGACTATACTACCAACCCCAACTTTACCAATTTCTTTCAAAAAACTACCATCAGTATTAACTTTGATGGTTCCCTCTTGAGGTTTGTTCCAGACAACTTGACTCCAACTTTGAATTAGTTTTAATCTTTCAATAGTATTACATAGAACAGGACATTGGGTGATAGAATTCAAGCTAGGACATAGATTGAGAAGAGCAGCTTTAATGTTCCAGATGCTTTGATACACCATTCTACTGTGTTGGAACTTCGTTTGGTTACCATATCTACAAGTGCACCTTTGCTTCCATAGTTCCCAACAAATGAATATATGAGTGATTTGTAGGATCATTTTATGGATGGCATTGGAGGATTTTATATCCCACCAATTTTTGAGGACTCCAATTATAGGTTGAACGGAGTGTTGAATTCCCAAAAGGTTGCCCAAGGCATTCCATATGTATTTTGCTGCATCACCTTCCACAAATACATGTTGCATTATTTCGTTATGTGTAATCCTGCAACAACAACAACTAGGTGTGGTGTTAGTTCCAAATCTGCTAACTACTTCATCAAAAGGATGTCTTTTTTAACAAGTCTCCAAGTTAGGAAAGAAATTTTAAAAGGGGCTCTATTGTTCCATATACAGTCAAACCTCTCTATAACAACCTCGTTTGTTTCGAATATTTTTGGATGTTATAGAGAAGTGTTGTTATAGAAAATATATATTATAATATAACATGAAAATTGATTCTGAAAAATACTTGGCTTTTGTAGTGAAGTGTTGCTATATAGGGATGTTGTTATAGATACGTCTGACTGTATTTGCTAAAAACATGTTATTTGGCATATGGTTTCTAATAGATTTCCAAGCATACTTGTTAGAAAAAACTCCATCCTCAGACTCATTCCATATAGGGAAATTAACATTATTCTGATTACCAATGGTAATATTAGAAATATATTTAGTCATTTGATTTGAAACCATACAGTTAAGCTTATCCCCATCCCAGTTGTTATTGACAATAAACTGATTAACAGTAATTTTTGCAGACTTACCTGGGCCCTGGTATATTTTAGCCAAGGCCCCTTTACTTGTCCAATTATCCTACCAGAAGCTGGAGTTGCCCGTCGGGATCTTCCATTGAATGTAAGGTTCAGCTTTGGCCTTGATTTTCATAAGGCTCTTCCATGTAGGTGAATTAGTAGAGATAACAACTTTAACTATAGGATGAGACCTTTTCCAATATTTTCTTCAGAGAAAGCTAGCCGAGAGAGATGGTTGAGTCCTAAATCTCCATCATCTTGTTAAAGTAAGAGTTTCAGAGATATCTTACATCTTCTTTATACCCACTGTCGTGCCCCCATTTTCTCGCAAAAGCGGACCTCGACGTGAGACAACTCTTTTGGATGGGAGATAAAGTGTTAAAAGAAGAAGAGTCGCCACCTAACTATTTTTAGGGTGCGTTAGGGTACCTATTATGCAGATAACTCTGTTTGACTAGTCAACGCCACCAAAGATCGGGTAAGGGCTCAAATTACCTTAAAGAGAAGGTGTTAGGCACTCTTCGAGGTCCACAACTGCGGGTCCCGGCCGAACTTTAGACTTATGTAGATTAGGCTAAGTGATCAAATAAGAAAAGGGAATATACAGGTCAAAGATTTTATTACAAAAGTCTTAATATGAATATATAGATACAACTATTCTAATTCTAACAGTAGACATAGAAAGAAAAAAGGGGGGATGGGTCATAAGTTTTTTTAGCCTAAAGGACCACCCCGTGCAACATAAATAATATTTCGCAACTCCCTTATGGTATGAAGTTACTCATATTATTCAGCGGGCACAGACTATCATCTCCTGCTACCCGATTACTAGGTTAACGTTGTTTACCTAAAAGCATTCTAATTCAATTCTAGATCGTGCCTACGCGTGCACTACTCGTCCCATGCCTATGGTCCAAGAAGCTTTGGACCTCTATTTAGGTAGTTCTAGACCTTATCTAGGCTACTCAAAATGTCAAAACTAGGCGACATACAAAACACATATTGGACTTCAAATATAGTAGTTGAGGGCTCAAGTTAGCCTCCACACTTCAGCAACAAATGCACGCGAAACAGGTTTTCATGTTCGGCCGTTTCAGAATTAAGAACCTTAAGTCCTATAGGCATGATTTCTATGTGACTATGCATTAAAACATACAAGCGGTTTCAAAGACTAGGCGCTGCTTATCTCCAAATAATTATACAATTGTTGCATGCTGATTTGAGATTGCAGATTTCCAGTTATTTAACCTATAGATGCTATGTCTAGATGTGAATCACTAAGTGACAATAAAATCTATTGGAGGAAAGCCCAAAATTATTCATGCTTTCTAACAATAGCATACGTGAAAGAGTGTTTGAGCGATTTAACATTAACAAATTATGGCGAGTAATTATATCCTATAGGCATATTTTCTAGGTGACAATGGCAAATGGAGTAGTCAGAATACTTAGGCATGATTTCTAGTGAATGCTGATGCGAATTGAAATCAATGACATTTATTCCTATAGGCATATTTTCTAGTAGCATGTAGCAGTAAGCATGATTGCAACACTTTGAATCCACGTTTACTAGAAGACTGTGCGTGTGTGTATGCTTCCCCTAATGACATGATTTTTATAGTGCACATAGTGATTTCATAGCGTATATATAACAAGTAAATCACTGAGTGGCATATTATCTACCCATTTGGTATGCAAATATTAGAAATCTACCCACTCCTCACTTTACTAACACCCCAATCGTTTATACAAAGTTATTAGAGGCCCATTAATGAGTAAAATATAAATGTTATATAGATAATGACAATAGGCCCCCAACAGGCCCAAATGAAATACCCAGTACTGTCTGGGCCTTCAATAATTCTCACACAGCATACCCAGACTTCTAATAAGGAGCCGTATTCATCAACACAACCCTAGAATCCATAGAGGAGTCCAAAGTTAATTCATATAACCATATTGCCAAGCATTGCATCATTTAAACCAACCGACTTAGATGTACAACATATAATAGGAAAAAAGGGTTGAATGGGGGTAGTTTAAGTTTCAGGGAATGACTAAGGACCCAAATCCTAGTGTGTCAGAGTTCGCAAGGGCCTCAAATGGACCCCGAGCAGTGCTCACACTAGGGAGGTCACCAGTAAAGCCTAGGTAGCCTTGGCTTTCAGCCGGCTAAGAATGAGAAATTTAAGAGAGAATAGGTAACAAGTGAAGGAGAGTGGACCAAGGTTGAGAGGCATGAATTTAGGGATACACTTATAATTTAAAATAGACATGGCCAATTTAAGCATATAGAGTAGATAATCGAACAGGTCACAGGATTTAAAAGCAAATTTAGTAAAGATTTAGAAACAGGTTCAACATTTGGCACATAGGCAGTCACGTATTGGTAGAGTTAAGGAAAGAACAAGTTTGCAGGATTGACAAAGATTATCATGCATATATGCCCAATACCAAATAAGTGAAAACCTAAAGGTCCAAATTATGCTAAGTATATATCCTAGTGTCATAAATAGCTGTGTTAATTTCACATCAAACAGTAGAACATGCATTAGACATGATGGGGCAACATAAATTATGACAATTACTGGTGAATCAAGTGAGCCAAAAACATGCTAAGGGACATATAACAGGGAACTAGTCATTGCTGGTAGAGAAGGATCTTAACAGAGACTTAAAACATACTACATAGGCAAGATTACCATTACAGAGATTCAGAACAGAATGGGAAAACAAGCTCATGTCAGATAGTAAATGTAAACATTTAGGTTTTGGACAAAATAGACTAATTAACTAAAGAAAGTACAAATTATGCAGATGAAACATATTCAAATAACATAATTGACATTTTAAGCAGAACTAAACACTAAAGAGATGCTAACAAGTACAAAGATCACACACAGCACTAGTTCAGAACACATTGGCTAAACGGATTTAAGAGAATCTAAATTGCTCAAATTAGGCATAAACATGTTTCATAGTAGCCACATTATGTGAAATTAAATGCTAAAGAGACCTAAAACTGAGGTAAAGCTAGCAGAATTGCACGCAAGGGCAGTCCAGAAATATATTAAGCTATGAATTTCAGAAGTGAGAACATATGCGAATCACAGACACATAATAATGAAATTGCAGAAGTCCAGTAACTTACCAGTTAAACGAATAACAGTAAAGAGCAAAAATTCTATAAGAACCCAGAATTTCAATGCGTTAAAGTTCCCAGGAGCTTCGAAAGAACTCTGGGCAATGCTCGCACCAAGAGAAGGTTGAATAACAGAGTCTTAATAGCCTTGGCTTTCAGCCGGCCAAAAACAGAATACAGAATAAGAGAATAGCAGAACAAAGCCTCAATTGTTTTTAGTGAAAATATGTCGATTCCCGTCTCTCCTCTTAAAGGGGAATGGGGAGGGGCTTATATAGTAGTAGAAATGGAAAGAACAAATATGAAAAACAATCAATTAAGCACAAATAAAGAAAAAGAATATCACATGCAAATCGAAATCAGTAAAGGAGATGGAGAGCCTCAAACTCTAATTGGGTTCAATCGACTGAAACTCGAACCAAGAGTACAAATCGCTCTTTGTTGAGCGTATATAGACGGAATAATGCCCGAGATCAAAAATTCGAAGCACTTTGGTTCAATCTCGAGAGATATTGCTTGCCAAAATTAGGCAAGCACCTAAGTAACACCACAAACGGACAACCAGTACCCAAAGGTTCCAAACATGGTAAGAAAAATAATGGTCGAATCCCATTATCAGTGGGATTAGGAGAGGGATTAAGGGGGGAGACGGCTAGGGTTTCATGAAAGAGAAAGGAGTGGAGAGTGTTTTAGGGCGGCTTGGCAGAGTGAATGTGAGGATTAGGGTTGGGGTGGATAATTAAAAGAGGAGGTTAATCGTGGGTCGTTGATCTCTTAAGATCAACGGGCAGAATTTTAAAGGGACTGGTGCGGGTTATTTCAAACGGGTTGCGCCCGGATTTTAAAAGGGCTACTTGGATTGGGCTGGAAGGTTGGGCTAAAGATTTGGGCCAAAATTGGTCCGAAAATTGGTTTAAAGATGGACTACTATTTAAATACACAAAATTTATCAAAATTAATTTCTAAAAATGCTTAATAAATAAATACAAATATTATTTATGCACTAAAATGATTAACAATAATAATTTAGCATTATCAAAAATATATGTGCTATTTTGGTATAAATAAAAAGCAATTATGTACGAGTATAGGCTATTACCGCAAAATTATGCAAATAGCTTTAAAAACACTAATGTAATTACATAAAATGAAATAAAAATATATGAAACATGTATTATGGATTCAAATGATAATTTAGGTAATTAAGTCATCACAAAATAATTGAAAGGAGTAATTAATAAATTATTCAAGTAATTTAAATGCAGGAAAATCAATTTTAAAGCTCTAAAAATTATAAATAATTGTAGAAAAATACTTGTATAGATTTTTAAACTAAATAATGATACAAAATGATGTTTTGGGTATCAACAACTGCCCCTATTTACTCAGGAATGATGAAAGAGTTGTCGAGTAAAGAAAATGATGACCAATTTTGGCCGAATAGGATGAGGAATGATGTGATTTGAAAAAAATAATGTAGGCTGAACCCTGGTTCTTGAGTTGCCTGCATATACCTAATATTACGGGAATCAGGCCGTGTGTAGTTCTGGATCCAACGGTGAACGAAATCGATGGAGATGTTATAAGAATGGGTGCAATATCTCCAAATGTTGTCGAATAGCTGTCAAACTCATGCGATTGGCCCCTGAGTATGCAGTCTCATCCTGTGTCCTGAAACCAGTGAGCTGCTGCAGCATGTCCAAATACTGCCCACGCGTTATATCTCTCATGGCCTGAGGCAGTGCAATGGGCAGTCCATCAACAGGAATCCCATATAAAACCTCCACGTCCTGCAGCGTGATGGTGGCCTCGCCAATGGGCAGGTGGAAAGTGTGTGTCTTCGGTCGTCACCGCTCTATCAGGGCAGTGATCAAAGACCAGTCGAGCTGCAATCGCTCGATCTCCAAAATCCTATAGAAACCCGTATCCCGCAGGCGCTAGACTACACGGGGATGGAGATCTCTGTCCTTCCTAAAATCCCACATGTCGTCCACTCTCCTGGAGCGGAGAGTCTGGGCCAGTAACTCTCCCTCTCATACGTAGCAGACCTATGATCGCCTTGTAACACTAATAGCTCATCGGAGACAGGTCCGGGATGCATAGGCAGCACGTCCATGTCGTATACTATAAATTAAACAACATTAATTGTATTTTGATCTGTAAAGTAAATAATTATTTTTTATAATTATACAATATTTAATTGGACCAAGCTATTTAATTGGTCCGGGATTCAGGCTCGATATTTGATGCCCAGTAGGACCAATCTATCCTGAGTTCTTGTGTGTGTCAATTTTATTAATTTCATAATTTTGTATGTTTGTTTAGTAAATTAAATAATTAATTTTTATCATATTTAATTGGACAGAGTATATACCTATGGGTTTCATGCTCGATATTTGAGGCCTAGTAGCACCAAGCTATCCTAAATTCTTGTGTGTGTCAATTTTAATATTTTTATAATTTTGTATGTTTGTTTTGTAAATTAAATAATTAATTGTTATCATATTTAATTGGACAAAGTTTGTGTTTGATCTATCAGTATTAAAGATACTTAACCTACAGGGATTCTACGCTAAAAGGCTCTACATTTTACTACGCTAAAAGGGCACTAGTCTTTAAGTAAATAAATAATCTAAACTAGATAAAAACAACAAATACACTTTAATCACAAAACAAACACAAAACATTAATATCTTAGTCCGGATAAAAATAACATACTAGTTTAATCGCAAAAAAATACTAAACAACATAGAAACACATTCAAAACAACTAATATGCATTATTATACGAGTTTCGACATAAACTAAATCGGAATACCTCGATTTATGTTTTTCGGAAAGTCGATGAATTGAAAATTTGAGCCCGAAACGAGGAAACCACAACAATAGAAGGCTTGGCTAGGATGTGGGACCTACATCTTATCTTTTTGTGTGACGGGTGGGGTCCACTATAAGTTTTTTAGAAGGAAATTTGGGGGGAGAGGGGGAGGGGGTCGATTAAGAATTTTGAATTTGGGGAGGGGGGCGTCTGGTTTGAGTGTGGGGAAGAAGGAGGGGGACCGTTTATTTATCTATGTATAGCGCGGTATATAACTGCGTTATACATATATAGCGCGGTTATATACCGCGCCATGCATAACTGTCTTATCAGCCCTGTATAGCGCAGTTTAAAAGAGCGTTCTATATATATATATATATATATATATATATATATATGTAGTGAATGTATAAAAATTGAGCTATATATAAAAATGTCACTTTTTTTTTAAACACATATTTTCGTCACACTTGTCCAAAAAAATCACAAATGGGTTCTGGACTCGCATACTCTTTTTTTTTTTTTTTTTTTTTTGTGCTTTTTGCAGCGAAGATAGCAAAAGGTAAGTTGATGTTACGTTTCTCGTTGTAGCAATGACCTAGGAATATCATTACAGTCCATTATTGAATAGTACCTTACTATGAAATAATGCTTTAACTGTTGCAACAACAGAGCCAGATTTAGTATGTTGTTTTCGATTTACATTAACTGTAAATGTGTAAATAGAAAGTTGAGCGAGTCATATGCCATAACTACTCCATCTGTAAGTAAACTGAATCTATATATATCTTCTGTAGTATATATAAAGGGCGTTTGTTAGAGGTTTGGCAATTGCAAAGTCTAAAAACTAAAAGAAATGGGAAAGACGAGAAATGAACTTTATAACTGCAAAGCAGATTGATGGTTGACAGGCTAACCTTCTTCCATCTGTAGGTAATTTTCTATGATGTCACGTGAATCTCGCCCTCCCTCACCATTGAAAATCTTTTAATTGCCTTCACACCAACGAAAAGTGTGATGCGATCATAATTGAGATTTCTCCTTTGTTAGAGATCTTAAATTTGAGTTCTAGGAAGAGGGGATCAAAGAATTTTGGGATGATGGGTCCACTATGACGAAAAGGCAAATTTATGATATAAATTTTATGTGTTTAACCTTTAGTTATTACTATTTCAACCATTACACATTTGGAATCGTAAGTTCATACTTAATTTTCTTTTTTAAATAGTAATTTTTTTATATCTATATCTATATTCCGAGTCAAAAATGTTAAGATCAGTTGAACTCATTCATGACCGTATGCTAGATCATCCACTCCTACTAGTTTTAATATACGCATTTTATATAATCATATAAGATTTTATGATGACAAAAGAAGAATAGAAATTTCATGAAAATTTTGAAAGGATAAACCTAACAAAGAAAGAAATAAAAAGAAAGAGTACAATTGATACGCAAAAAGTGACACCAGAAATACCCATCTCCCCTCGGCGCCTAGTTCTAGAAAAAAAAAGAGAAAAAAATAACAACATTGACATAAGAATTGAACTTACAATATCACTTAGAGTGGTGTACCCAATAACTTTCGCATAATATGATACTTTGAGGTTGGATGCACATACATATATTTAAGTATTTCTAAGAAAAATATAATATTAGTATACATGATCTAGAGAGGTAAGCATGGGTTCATGTGCCCCCATGGAACCCCTCCTAGATATGCCCCTAGAACTTCTAGGATAATGAAAAATCTTGTAATAAAGTGTTTTATTCTTTAGTAGACTTGTTTGGTACGAATTCGAATTAATTGAACTAATAAATACCCAGGGGTTTGTTCTTCGCGTTCGCGAGACTCCCCTCGCGTTCGCGATGAACAAATTCTTCAAAAGTCATTTTCAAACTCTTCTCAAACAGCCTCTAGTATAATGGTCATAACTTTTTGTACAAAACTCCAAATGATGAATGGTTTGGCTTTTTGAAAATTGGACTCCAAGGGCTATAACTATCATTTGTTGCTCATCTCCCAATTTCTTATAGATTACGAGAGATAAGCTTCCAAAGTCAGCCCGGTGAAACAGAGATTTTCAAACTCTTTCCGGACAGCCTATAGTGTATCTACCATAACTTTGTATGCACCACTCCAAATGCCAAATAGTTTACCTTTATAAAAACTAGATACAAAGAGCTACAACTTTTATTTTTAAATCATCTCAAATTCCTTATAGATTGCGAGATATGAGCCTCTAAATTTAGACGACGAACAACAAAAATTTTCTCTTCGCGAACGCGAAGAACAAAGTCCCAACAGCAAAATCCTTCTTCGCGAAAGTGAGAGGCTCCTCGCGAATGCGAAGAACAACACCAGAACCAGCAGCATCAAAACACCCAAACTTAGTCCGGAACCACCTCGAATCAAACCCGAGGCCCCCGGGACCCCGTCCAATCGTACCAACCAGTCCCAATACATAACACGAACCTGATCGAGACCTCAAATCACATCAAACAATATCAAAGCAACGAATCATACCCCAATTCAAGCCTAATGAACTTTGAAATTTCAAATTCTATATCTTGTGTCAAAACACATCAAATCAATCTGGAATGACTTCAAATTTTGCACACAAGTCATAATTGACATAACGAAGCTATTCCAATTTTCAGAATCGGATTCCGTACCCGATATCAAAAAGTCAACTCCCCGGTCAAACTTTCTAAAAATTCATCTTTCGCCATTTCTAACCAAATTCCTCTACAGACCTCCAAATAATTTTTCGGACATGCTCCTAAATCCATAATCACCATACGGAGCTATTGACATCATCAAAATTTCATTCCGGAGTCGTTTTCACACATTTTTTACTACGGTAAAAATTCTAAGACTTAAACTTCCGTTTTGGGGATGAAGTGTCCCAAATCACTCCAAATCATCCGGTAACTGAATTCAACCATGCACGCAAGTAAATAAATATAATAAGAAGCTGCTCAGGGCCTTATGCCACCAGACGAGGCTTAAATTCTTAAAACGACAAGTCGGGTCGTTATAATTTTTATATTCATTTTTTAAAACTTTTCTTCCTTTTGCTATTTGTTTATTATTATGATATAATTCTTACTTACAATTTTTATATTGCAATGTAATTTTCTTAACTTGTAACGTGACTCAATGTCATTGCTTATTATTTTTTAAAATAAAATATACATAAAAATAAATTTTTCTTACTCCAGAAATTTAATTGATCACAATTCATAAATAGTTTAAATTTATCAATAATATTTCCTATAAGATATATTTAATATTTTATTTAATATTTACTCTTTTGATTGGAAATTTTTTAGTATGATATATTTTTATTTTTGACTTTGTCTGTTAAGATTTGGTTGCTCTAGTGGTAAGCACCCTCCACTTCCAACCAAGAGGTTGTGAGTTCGAGTCACCCCAAGAGCAAGGTGGGGAGTTCTCGGAGGAAGGGAGCCGAGGCTATATCGGAAACAGCCTCTCTACCCCAGGGTAGGGGTAAGGTCTGCGTACACACTACCCTCCCCAGACCCCACTAGTGGGATTATAATGGGTTATTATTATTATTATTGTTTGTTGTTGTTTGTCTGTTAAGATTTAAGATACATGGCATTGTCCATGGTATATATGACATTTCTCATCATAATTGTAAAAAGCTTTGTCATCTCAAATTCAAATAATTCTTATCATTCTTATTATATTATTCTTACTTAAAAATGTCACATTGCGTTGTAAAGTTTTATTAGCTTGCCCCATGACTTCTTGTTAATTTTTTTTATTATATACATAAAACCGATTTTCTTACTCCAAAAAATTAATTGTTCATAGTTATTAAGTAATTTAAATTTATCAATAACATTTTCGAGTATTATTTTGTTACTTTGTTTTATTTTTAAATCAAGTCAAAGTATAAATATTCTCATATTATTTTGTCCAATGTTTTGTACATTTTTGTGATATTTTTATTAGTTTTTCGCATTTAGAATTATTCTATAGTCAAAATAATTTCATATTTAATACTAAATTGTGTGCAAATTGAATCAATCTTCTGTAACCCGTTGAATTTTTTTGATTACTTCTAATTACTCCCGAAAAGAAGCTTTTTTCTCTCTTCTCTCTCAGCGCATGATAGTGTGCTTTTGCTAACATACGCTGAACAACAATAGGGAGGGGTAGGCCGAAGAGAAATTCGACTACGATTCAGCTTGTAGATTACACGGGAACTGGGAACAACACTCAGATCACTGGAACGCAAAGTTCGGAGATCACAAATGCGAAGAATATTTCAATGGAACAGTGGCCGCCATTATCAACCACAAAAGAAGGTATGCAAACACCCCATGGTATGAGTCCTTTACCGAGTATTGATAGTGCAAAGGTAACTACTGGTAATCAGTTGAAAAACGACAACCCTAGCTCAGAGAAAATTGATCTGCCTGCGAGCAATTCAGAAGCAACTACTGATAATTTGGGGAACATTGGGGATAAGTTAGAGGATGATAAAAGCAAGGACAGACTAACAGCTGCGAGCACATAGCTAGACCAGAAGAAGTGGGCTAATTTGTTTGTGGGAAACAGATTGACAGCGAAAGGAATGGATCTAAGTTTCATTGCACCAACCATAAAAAAAATGAAGAAGTAATTGTTGAATTATGCAAGGAAGAAGTGGAAGAGGAGACAAGAAAATGGAAGCAAGCTCTGATCCTGTATGTTGTTGGAGAAACCCCAATAATAGGAGCTATGGAACGTTTTATTGCTTCAGTGTGGAATTTTGCAACAAAGCCAGAAGTCTACTTTCACAATGATGGTTATTTTGTGGTAAGATTTAACTCTATAGAGAACATAGATGAATTTCTGTACTCAGGGCCTCACATGCTGAATAATAACCGATAATCATAAAGGTATGGTCAGAAAATTTTGATTTTAATAAGGAGGTATTGCAAACCATACCTGTGTGGGTAAAGTTCCCTAATCTACCACTGAATTGTTGGGGAGCAAAGTCACTAAGCGGGATAAGTAGTAGATTAGGAATTCCCTTATATGCAGATGCTTGTACTACTCAGTTGAATCTAATTACCTATGCTAGAGTGCTAATTGAGATGGATGTTACTAAAGAACTACCTAGGGCCATTAAGGTGACAAATCCTAAGGGAAGAGAATTCATGTAAGAAATAGTTTATGACTAGGTCCCTGAATTTTGTCATACATATATGCAAGTTGGGCACAGATGCAAAAAAGAAGAAAAACCAGCTCATAAGATTAAGCCTAAGCAACAAAAGCAGAAACAGGAGCGGCAACCCAAAATTTGCCTTAGTGATAAGGTGGAGCAGACAAACGTAATACCTGTTAAGAACAGTGAAGTAGCAATGGTTGCTGGTGCAAATAGCAATCTTGCTAACCCACCTACAAGGATAGATAGAGGAGAGGAGGAACATATTTGGAAAAAAACCACAGGGAAATCAGTAGCTCGAAGCAAGGAGAAAACAAGAGCTGATGCAATTAGCATGATCAATGGGTTGAACATACTAGCAGAATCTGGATTGCAACTAACAGTTCCAAGGCAAATGGATGAGGGTTCAAGTAGGTAGAGTGGCTAAACAGGAGTAGAAGGGTATTCACAATCCCTATTTATTCCTGTATGAAGCTGGTTACATGGAACATTAGGGGATTGAATAAGATCCCTAGACAGAAAGAGGTTAAGAGGTTTATAAGGAGCAATAAAATAAGTATGATAGCATTACTTGAACACAAAATAAAGGAGCAAAAGGCTATTCAAATAATAAAGAAGATCACTACAGGTTGGGATTGGTTAGCCAACTATGAACACAGTAGCAGAGGAAGAATTTGGTTGTTATGGGATGCTAATGAGATAGAATGCTTGGAATTGGGAAAGTCTTCTCAATTTATTCATGCTGCAATTCACATTAAAGTATGGATATGAGGTTTGATTTTACTGCATTCTATGGCTTGCATACATTGGAAGAAAGAAGATACTTGTGGAGAGACTTAGCTGATATAAATATTAGGCAAAAGGGCCCATGGCTAATCATGGGAGACTACAATGCCATCAGGTCAGGAGAGGATAGGCCAATTGGGAATCCTGTACAAGAATTAGAGGTGAGAGATTTCAATAGTTTCATAGATGATACTGCTTTGGTTGAAATGAGGACCAATGGAAGGAATTTCACATGGACAAATGGGCGCACGTACAGCAAAATAGACAGAGCTTTGGTCAATGCTGAGTGGATGCTGAAAATGCCATATCTGGAGGTATGGGTAATGGATCCAGGATGCTCTGACCACTCACCCCTAAATGTGTCATTAGAAGATAATGAAGAGAAAGTTCCCAAACCTTTCAAGTTTCTAAATCATGTAGCTGAACACAAAGACTTCCTAGCTCTAGTTAGTGGAGCATGGCAAGGGAGTAATGAAGACAATACCATGAAAGATGTATGGAAAATATTGAAAAGAGTGAAACAAGCTATGAATGAGCTGAATAATACAGAGTATAATGTAGTAGGAGACAAGATTAAACAGTGCAGGAAATAATTATGTGACCTGCATGAACAAATGAGGAGTCCTGGACAACCTAAGAATATGGTATAGTAGAAAAGGACATAAAGATGCAACTAGAGAAGTGGCTGAGGGTGGAAGAAAGTATCATGAAACAAAAGTCGAGAGTACAGTGGTTAAAGCTAGGAGATGTTAACATTGCCTACTTCTTTGCAAGAATGACAAGTAGATACTCTCAGAACAAGATCAAGAACTTAATAAGGAGCAATGGGGAAGTAATACAAACAAAACAAGAGATTGAATAGGATGTAATTGGGTTCTATAAACAACTATTGGGATTAGCAGCTGAAAGATTGCCTGCTATTAATCCAGTGATTATGAGAGATGGTCTATTGGTGAATAGACAACAACAATTACAGTTGGTAAAAACAGTATCTAAAGAAGAAATATATAAGTCTCTACTAGGTATTAGTGATAGTAAAGCACCTAGATGTGATGGGTTCAATGCACTTTTCTTCAAAAAGGCATGGCATGTGGTTGGAGACAAGATAACATATGCAGTGATGGAGTTCTTCTCAAGAGATAACTTGTACCGGCCTATCAATTGTACAACAGTGACTCTGGTTCCTAAGGTAACAAATCCAATTAGAATTATTGAATTCAGACCAATATCTTGCTTCACACTCATCTACAAAATCATCTCGAAGGTGATAACTAATAGACTGCAAGGCATAATGGGTGATATAGTAGATAAAAGTCAGTCTCCATTTGTGCCTGGAATATTGATAAATGACAACATAATAATGAGTCATGAACTTGTTAAAGGATATGGTAGGAAAGGCTTATCACTAAGATGCATGTTGAAAGTGGATATGAAGAAAGCCTACGACTCTATTGAATGGGATTATATGGAGCAAGTCCTAAGGAGTCTGCAAATGCCAGGGAAGTTTGTTCACTGGATTATGAGATGTGTGAGGAATGTCTCATATTCCATCATGATCAATGGGCAGCATTCAACACCTTTCCCTGCTAAAAAAGGGTTGAGACAGGGTAATCCTTTGTCTCCGTACCTATTTGTATTGGCTATGGAGTACTTCACTAGACTGTTGAAGATATTAAAGATGAATCCAAATTATAACTATCACCCTAAGTGTGCCAAGCTGAACATAATACAACTTAGTTTTGCTGATGATCTGTTACTATTTTGTAGAGTGATACTATATCTGCGCAACTATTATATTAGTGCTTCCAAGAATTCTCACAAGCTTTTGGATTAGTTGCCAATGCTGAAAAAAGTTTCATCTATTTTGGAGGAGTCAGGGATGACATACAACAGGAAATACTGCAAATGCTAGGATTCTCCAAGTGGACTCTTCTAGTGAGATACCTAGGGGTACCTTTGAGTACTAAAAGGCTATCACTGGTGCAATGTCAGCCTCGACTTGAGAAAATGGTAGAGAGAATACAATCTTGGACTACTAAGTTCCTCTCTTATGCAGGAAGAGTCCACCTTATTAAGAGTATACTATTCTCAATTCAAGTATTTTGGTCTCAGATATTCCTACTACCAAAGAAACTGATTCATTTGATTGAAAGCATGTGTAGAAGATTTCTATGGACAGGAGGTGTGGAGGTCACAAAGAAAGCACTTCTAGCTTGGGACAGATTGTATTGGCCAAGAGCAGCAGGTGGATTGAACTTTTTAGACGTAGGAATATGGAATAAAGCTTCTATCTGCAAGCTACTATGAAATTTATGCAAGAAGAAAGACAAAATGTGGGTTCAATGGATTCATGTATACTATAAGAAATATAATTCAGTGTGGGGAGCTGAGCCAAAGCATGCATCATGGGTGATTTAGAAGATATTTAAAGCCAAGAAATACTTTGAAGAAGCTGGTTACTCAGAAGAAGAGGTATTCAGAATGGAAAAATTCCCAACCAAGGCTATGTACTTGAAGCTGCGAGGAGAGTTTAGCAAGGTTCCATGGAGAAGGTTGATATGCAATATTATTGGGATACCTAAATGGATATTCATCTTATTCCTGGTTGCACATAGAAGACTACAAACAAGAGACAAATTGAGGAGATGGGGATGTGTGGAAGATGATACCTACCTACTGTGTCGCACAGAAGAAGAAACTGTTGATCACCTATTCTTCAAATGTCCATTTTCAACACAAATCTGGACAGCAGTGCTGGAATGGCAGAGGGTTCATAGACAGGCGATGACATGGGATTAGGAATTGAAATGGGCTGAACAACACTGTAAAGGCAGAAGTTCTAATGCTGAAATTTACAGGATGTCACTAGCTGGAAGCAAATATTATATATGGCAAGAGAGGAATGCACGAGTCTTTCAGGCAACACAGAGGAATGCTGAAACAATCACTCGGCTGTTAACACATGAGATACATTGGAAAGGGAATTTGAAGCAATGTTTGAAGAGAGGTTACTAGAACTGAACTACTATCCTATTGTTCATATAGATATATAGATAGTTAAGAATAGATAAGAGTAGCGAGAGAGGAAGAGATAGCTGAATCTGGGACTTATGTCCAGATCAAGCTATGAAGAGAACCAATGTGTAAATATTACTTGGTAGTAAAATTGTTTAGTTACCAAAAAAAAAATACTAAATTGTGATTTCAAATTGGTCCAAAGTATAAACTGAAGTTCTCTTTATTTGTTACAAATCTACCATTTTTTTTAATATTTGGTATTCTTTTATTATATGCCATAGCAATTAAATTATCCTTCTCTTTTAGCTTTAATATAAAATATTGAATTTTAAATATCTATACTATCATAATAAACTATCTTTTAAAATTATACTTTTTTGCTTTGGATTTTTTTCATTGCCTAATATTTTTGGTTTTTGACTTTATCTATTAAGATTTGAGTTACGTGCTATTATACAAATGTATAATATTTTCCGTCATAACTCAAAAGTATTTTCTGATTTCAAATTCAAATAACTCTTATTATTTTATATTTTATACCGATTTTCTCACCTTTGGTTCCTTATTTATCGTTATTGCTTTATTCATTGCTTAGTATCGTTGGACTATTGAATTACAAAAAATCTTATCTCTTAATTCTACCAATTACTAATAGTTTTAAATTCTAAAAAGCCTTTTCTTTTAATTTAAATTAGATGAAATAACATAACACAGTAAATAAAATTTTGGAAAGATATTATATGGCACATGTTTTTTTAATACAATGTTTGTTTGAAAATTCAAATTACAGGAAAAAATTCTCTGTCACCTACCTTGTTTTATTGTAAGTATATATCTTTAGTTCATTTTCTCTATATCTTGGGTCAAATATTTTTAGCAACTGATAGTTATTGTTTTAATTTTTTTTTTGAACAAACCATAATTCCAACCAAAATTAATAAACGTAATGGCCGACTTTTAACTAAGAAGATAATGAATGCCAAAAATCAAGCATATTAATTCAGAATAAAAAGGTACAATTACATATTTGTTGGAAATGTATATATGATAGATATAGTTTTAGATATGGATTAGATTTGTTTTAAATATTTTTAGATTTTGTCTTAAAAGTGTCAAGTGTCATTTTCTAAATACATGCTTAATGTTGTACTTCACTGCCCTCTTTTTAATATAATATAGATTAGGTTTAATCAATTACATCTTTGTTTCTTTTCTCTTTTTTCCGTGGCCATGATTTCCTCCTTACAAAACACGAGGTGTAGATTTGGTGTGCATGCTACATCACGATTCACGTATTAATTTATGTTGCTCACTTGGGTGTTTTATCGTAACTTTAGAAAGCACTATCGTTTAGTGATTATTAATTTTATATAGCTATTATATATATAATTACTTTCTATAACTACTATTCATTTGTTACGGTAGTGCATTCGCTATATTCACGCTATTGTATTCATGAATACAGTAGCAAAAAACGCTTAAAATCAAGGCAGTCCAGTTGTACGTGCATATATTCGCGCCATGTATTCATGAATACAATAACGTCAATCACCTTAAAAATAGGTATGTCCAGCTGTCTAATAACGGAAATAATTAGAATGATTTTTCAGTTGTATATAACTATTGTATTTTTCAGTTGTATATAACTGTTGTATTTAACTTTTGTATTTAGTGTGTTTCAATTTTTTTTTTCTGGTGCATTCATTAGATTCAATGTTTGTATTTATTGTATTCGCTATTTTATATCCAGTGTATTCAAATGTATTTGTATTAACAGTATTTTAGTTATTGCTAATACATGTTATTACTGCTGTATTCAATATATTTCATTGGTTGTATTAACTGTATTTTAAAATTAAATGTATTTACTGTTTATATTCTGTTCTATTTTAATATTTGCATTCAGTGTATTTCAATATTTATATCATGTATTCAGTTGTATTAATAAAATACAGATCTTCGAAATACATAAATACAAGCAAAAAATTATATATTTATATAAAAATACAATGTGTTTTAGTGAATTTGTATAGAATATAATATATTTGTATCATTGTATGTGACTAAATAGTAATGAAGAGAAGAAAGTTCGTCGGAAATGGTGTTTTTCAGCCAAGAATAGAAGAAAGTTCGTCGGATCCGTACAATAAATTTATGATACGAGTTCATCACATTGCTCCTTTTCGTTCGAAAAACTCACTCTTTTCTGTTTCCTCGCTGCCTTCTACCCTATTCTAATGTCTCGTCGGCCATCAATACTAGGACGTGTATCTTGAGATGCTCGAAGAGAGAGAGATTCTTCTTTCTTGTCGGCCATCAATACTAGGGCTTGAATTGCTCGAAGAGAAAGAGAGGGAAGAGAGAGAAAAAGAAGAAAAAATCTTAGAGAGAATCTTGTGTTAATTGAAAGAAAGAGAGAGGAAAAACATAAATAGCGTATTTCATGCCTCAATGATAGTATATACCATAAATACCTATTTTGCTATCAAATATAAAAGGTAGCTATAGAAAATAATAATTTAAAATAACTTTTGGTTTATAATAAATAGGGTGTATACTTTTGTTATATGAGGTAAAGTTTTCTTATTCTTATTTTCCCTTTTTAATTTAAGTTGCAAGGGCCTCTATGTATCAGTTGAGCAGAGGTTAATGATCACTCAAAAAGTAAAAAGGAAGTTCTATAACTACAATACTATTTGTAAAAACTGTCATTATTACTATTAGCAAATACTTCTGTATAGTAGGTGATGTTAAATGCTTGGTAGTATAATTTATATAAGGATTATTTTAGTAATAAGCAAATTTTATACTTCATTGTATTTTAACTTAATATATACTATCTTTTAAAACTGTATAATTACATATATATATATATAAATCGAATCGAAGACTTTGGGCTTGTCCACACTCAACTTCGGGGTCCCCTCTTCGGTCAAAAGGGCATTGAATTATTTGAAATAGCTAAAAAATACTCTCTGTTTGTTTTTGGTACCAAAAATATCCATGCTATCTATGTTTTGGACCACAAATGCCCTTAAACCGTTAGTCTTGCCATTGAAGGTGACATGACAGTCCAACTGGGTTAGATTTACTTACATGACCATCCACCTAAGCAATCCAGCATGACAAAATTATTTTTTCGAAAAATATTTTTCGAATCTTTTTATTAAAATACAAAATCAACACTTATTCCGAAAAAAGTAAAAAAAATTCGAAAACATTATTTATTTTTTAAATTTTTTATTAAACTACAAAATCAACACATATTCCGAAAAAAATAAAATAATTTCGGAAAAGTTATTTATTTCATAATTTTTTATTACAATACAAAATCAACACTTATTCCAAAAAAATAAAAAAAATCCGGAAAAATAAATCTTTGGGGGTTATTTTTCCGGAATTTTTTACTTTTTTCGGAATAAGTCTTGATTTTATATTTTAATAAAAATTTCCGAAATAAATAATTTTTGCTGAATTTTTTTTACTTTTATCGAAATAAGTGTTGATTTTGTATTTTAATAAAAAATTTCGAAAAATATTTTTTCCGAAAAAAATAATTTTGCCATGCTTGATTGCTTAGGTGGATGGCCATGTAAGCAAATCTAACAAGTTGGACTGCCATGTCACCTTCAATAGCAAGACCAACTGTTTAAGGGCATTTGTGATCCAAAACATAAACGGCAGGAATATTTTTGGTACCAAAAACAAACGGAGGATATTTTTAAGCTATTTTAAATAGTTCAAGGCTATTTTTGGCCATTTTCCATTTAATATATATAGTGGCATATTCCCTCACTACTAGAAAATGCCCATTTTCCTATCGCCAATTTGTGACCGAAAAAATTCAATTGGAGTTTCCGATCGAAACGGTTGAAAATTTGGTAAAATATATATTTAATTTTTTTTTAAAAATAATTTTAAGACTGACACTGTGACTGGATCCGTCAAAAAAATTGACGGATAAAACCGCGAAAGTTTTTTGCGATATTTTCAACTGTTTTTGTCGGAAAATAAAAAAATAAAAATTAAAGATTGCGACTGAATCTGTCGCAAAGTGAAATTAATTGCAGCCTTTGACTTCGTTGACCCACATGTGCGACTGATTTGGTCGGAATATTTAAATATTAAATTAATATTTTCGACCGATTCGATCACAATTCCTGCTTTCCCCAAAAATATTTCATTTTCTCCTCTTTCATCGCTCTTTCTTTTTCCCTCTCCTCCCAGCTCCCCCTCCCCCCCCCCCACGGTGTAACCCTCCACAGGTGCCATTGAAGACAAAGGTAATGTATTTCGTTCTCTCATTCTCTCTATCCCTCCTCCTCTCCTGTCCCCTTCTTCTCATTTTCCTTTTTCAATTTTTTTAGGAGAGGCGGTCGGGCAGCAATGGTGTGTAGCAGCAGCGACAACGATGGACTCCGACGACATTGTCTTCCTCTATACTCAGCGGCAGTGTTGTAGTGGTCCAATTGCAAGGTTAGTATAATTTTTATTAAAATTATTAATTTATTCAAGTACTTAGAAATTTATGCTAGAAAATAGATTGATTTTTAATTTTGTAAAATTTTGTGTGTTTGAAGAGTCTCCTCATGAATGACTTGATACTGAGCCTTAGGATCCCATGTGTATTTTTGAGTGGAGTAGTTTTCTTGTAACGATCATTCATAATCTTTTGAACAAATTTGTCATGTGGAGTTTCACTTGAGAATAGAAATTGCTTTGATATTTCAATAGTATTGTTGGGCAAACAAACATGATTTCTTGCATTTTGAATTGGGAGGCCAGTGATATTGCTTTGATATTTAGTTTTCCTTTTACCTCTCTTCCTCTTAGTAAAAAATATTCATAAAAGATAGTAATGAAAAAGAATATATAGTTTGTGAAATTTGATGAAGCACGATCTAGTGAATCGCAATCACTTTAATAAAAGAGATTTTTGAGAATATGATAAGAGGATAGGTAATACTAAGCTAATATTTCTACTTTTATACCTATGCAAATAGAAGCCTTTGAAATTAAATTATTTAAAATTAGATTTTTAAAAATTAACTTATTGTGTAATGTTATTTAACCTTTCAAAATAAGAACCTTTAAATAAAATAATATTTAACATTTTGTGTAGATGGAATCATCCGAATCGTACGGGGTTGCGGGATGAATTTATAGAAGGGTTTTCTAGCTTTATTGCTAAGGCAAAGACACTTGATGATTTCCTTATCGAAGGGACGATTAGGTGCCCCTGTGTGAAATGCAAGTGTCTTATGTTACTGGTGCCCGATATTGTCGTTGTTCATTTGCATAAGAAGGGGTTTATGGAAAATTATTATGTGTGGACTGTGCATAGGGAGGGTCATGCTAGTGTAGATGATGTTCATTTTTAGAACTCATTTGGTGGTGAAGAAGGTAGTCCCATAGGGAAGAAAATTAATGTTGAAAATTCTAGATTTAATGAAATGATGGGGGATGCTTTTGAGATGTTCCCTAGGGCTCAATCCGAACCAAATAATGAGGCTAAGAGCTTCTTCAAACAGTCATAAGAAGCTAGTTGTCCGCTTTATGAAGGCGCAGTGCATCCCAAGTTGTCTGTTGTAGTTAGATTACTAAGTATTAAATCGGATAATTCTATTTCTCAAGCGAGCATGGATTCTATTATTGGCCTTATGAATGAACTAAATCCGACCAAGATTGACTTGCGCAAAGATTTTTACACGGTAAAGAAATTGGTTTTCAAGTTAGGTCTTTCATCGGAGAGGATTGATCGTTGTGAAAAAGGTTACATGTTATTTTATAAGGATGATGCAGCTTTAGAAAATTACAAATTTTGTAACCAGACGCGTTACAAAGAAGTCACAAATGCAAAACAGAAGAAGGTTCTAGTGAAGGCGATGCACGACTTATCCTTTATACCAAGGTTAAAGAGGTTTTACGCATCAATGAGTTTCGCTCCTCATATGAGATGGCATTATGAACATAGAAGGTCAGATGGTGTGCTATGTCATCCATCAGATGGAGAAGCATGGAAGCATTTTGATAGGGTGTTCCCAGACTTTGCAGTGAACCGAGAAATTGGGCTGGGATTATGTGCTGATAGATTCACTCCATTTGTAGTGTCTGCTGCACCATATTCATGTTGGCCAGTATTTGTTACGCCGTATAATCTACCGCCTGAATTGTGTATGACAAGTCAATATTTGTTTCTAACTTGTATTGTTCCAGATCCACGCAATCCAAAACAATTGATTGATATATACATGCAACCCCTATTTGATGAGTTGAAGTTATTGTGGCATGAAGGTGTGGAAACATATGATGTATCAACTAAGCAAAACTTCAGATTCAGTGTTGCTTTAATGTGGACTATAAATAATTTTTCTGCTTATGGAATAACGTCCGGGTAGTCAACTGCCGGAAAGTTAGCTTGCCCGACTTGTTTGGAAGACACAAAGGCATTCACTTTGAAACATGGAGGTAAGAACACATGGTTTGATTGTCATCACCGCTTTTTGCCAATGGATCATGAGTTTAGGAGAAATACTAGTGCATCTATGAAGAACAAAACTGATTATGAGGAGCCACTACATGTCCTGTCACTTGAAGAGATTTGGAATAGAGTTAGGGATCTACCCAAGGTAACAGAGTATCCATTGCCTAATAAGATATCAGGGTATGGTGTAACACACAACTGGACAAAACATAGCATTTTTTAGGAGTTACCTTATTTGAAGCACAATCTTCTTCGGCATAATCTTGATTTCATGCATACCGAGAAGAACTTTATTGATAACTTGTTTAATACTGTGATGGATGTAAGCAACAAGACAAAAGATAACTTGAAGGCAAGGATGAATTTAAAAGAATATTGTAGGCGGGCTGAGTTATACTTGACATACATGAACAACAAGATTCAGAAGCCTAAGGCCACTTACACGTTCACTTTGGATGAAAGAAGAGAGATTTGTGATTGGGTTAATAATTTAAGGATGCCTGATAAGTATGCATCAAACTTATCTAGGTGTGTTGACATGAAATAAGGGAAGTTGACGTCTATGAAAAGTCACAACTGTCATATTTTCATAGAATCTTTGATGCCTATTGCATTCAATGCTTTGCCTGATAGAATATGGAAGACCATCATAGAGATATGCTTATTTTTCAAGGAGTTGTGCTCTAGCACATTGAGGAGGAGAACCTAGCTTACATTGACAGAAACATTCGCTTAACTTTAAACAAGTTGGCGAAAAGTTTCCCGCTTGATTTTTTCGATGTGATGGAACATCTTTTAATTCACCTTGCGCAAGAGGCATGGCAATGAGGGCTAGTTCAATGTAGATGGATGTATCCCTTCGAGGTATAATTATCTATAATCATAAATCCTTATATGTTTTATTTTAATATTATTTCATCTCAAAATCGTGTTATGCAGGATGATTGGCAAATGTAAGAGGACCGTGAATAATAGATCAAGGGTTGAATGATCGATATGTGAGGCATATCTGGCTAGAGAAACATCTTATTTCTGTTCATATTATTTTGAACATGATGATCCATGCTTAATAAATAGATCTGATCGGCATGATAATGGTGGCAATATCGATCCATTAGCACCACCCTTGTAACTACCCGACTAGTCGTTTTAAAAAATTGAGTCCGGATCGGTCGTTTGAGGTCATGAGTAGCTTCACCTAGTGTATTATGACTTGCGTGGATCATCGGCTCAGGCTTTTGAGTGGTTTGGAAATGATTTTAAGTGGTAACTCTCATTTGAGAAGCTCGAAGTTGAAGGAATTGACCGAATTTGACTTTTAGATATTTGACCTCGGATCGAAGATTTGATAGTTCGGGTAGGTCTAGATTGTGATTTTGGACTTGGGCGTATAACCGTATTTGCATTTGGATGTTTTTAGAGGGTTTCAACGTCATTTAGCAAAAGTTGGCAATTTAACGGTTTAGAATTTTCCTAAGTTTGACCATAGTTGACTTTAAAGCTATCAGGTTCGGATTTTTATTTCGGGACTTGGAATAGTTCTGTTTCTTCATATGGAACTTTCCTGCAAAATTCAATGTCATTTGGAGTTCATTTGTTATGGTTCGAATGCTTGGTTGCTTCTAGAAGTTCATTAAGATTCGCATGCGTTTTGGCATCCGATTTGTGCTTCTAGAGGTTATTTTGGGATTTCGATTGCACGAACGAGTTCACGTTAGGTTTTTAGACTGGTGTGGGTGTTTGGATCCTCGGGGGCTGGGGCGAGTTTCAGATTGGTTTCAGATTGATTTTGTTAAATTGTTGAGTATTGGTACTGATTCCATCGCATTTGCGATGTTTTGTTCGTAAATGCAACTACCACATTTTTGAGGTAGTCCTCGCATTTGCGAACCTGGGCTGCTGGGGGAGGGATCGAATTTGCGAAGAAATGATCGCTTTTGCGAAGCCTGTAGAGTTCGCTTTTGCGAACTCTGTATCGCATTTATCATGAAGTCCTAGGCTAGGTAGGGTCACTTTTGCGACAAACTGGTCGGTTTTGCGAAGACCCGTGTCCGTATTTGTGACATTTTCTGTCTCATTTTTGAAGGCGTCAGAATTGTTCAAGCTTCGCTTTTTCGAGTTCGCATTTGCGAACCCAGTGTCACAAATGCGACATCTGCAGCTTGCTTATAACTGAGTATTCCAGAACTTAGCTTCATTTTATCATGTTTTGAACCCTAACCTCGATGGGAGACGATTTTGTGGATGGAGTTTCATACCAAACCATTGGATAAGTGCCTCTAATCAGTTTTCAATTATATTTTATAATTATACATTAGATTTAACATCAAATTCATGAGAACCTAAGCGAAAAATTTGGGGATTTTGTCAAAGTTTTGAAAAATAAAAATTTGAGATTTGTGATTCTAATTGTACTCGAATTTGGAAACAAAACACGTATATGGCCTCGAGGGTCTATGAGTAGTCAAGACCTACCCTTGGACCCGGAGTTTGACCGGACGAGACTGGGGCTGACTTTTTGTTGACTTTGTTTAGAAGTTGTATAAAGATCATAGATTTGTTTATTGAAATTATTTTCTCTTGCATTATTTGATGTATTTAAGTCGTCTTTGTCTAGATTGAGCCTAGCGGAGGTGAATTTATAAAGAAAAAAGCTAATTTGAGTATTGATTTGGTCGAATTGAGTTAAGTGTCTTGCCTAACTTTTTGTGGGGGAAACAACCCCTTAGGATTCGAGTTGATTGTGCTAAGTGTGTTATGTGAAAGCCGTGTATGCAAGGTGACGAGTGGGTACACAGACTATATGTGGTATTTGACCGATTTAGGTTATCTAGACCCTTTCCATGCCTTTGAGTGAATTGTCATGACGTGTTATGTCTCTCATCGTTAATCTACTCTTATATACTTTACTTGATGTTGTTAGCACTCACTGTACTTCTTAATTGATATTTTAAACTTATATGCTTTAGCTGAAGTTGTTGCCTTCCTTATTGTCTTGTGACATCTTAATTGTTGCGTTCCTTCCATGACTCTGTGCTTATCTGCTACTTGTTTTAATTGTTGTAATTTCACGCCTTAGTTGTCTCGTGCTTTATTTGTTTTGTCATTTTTGTAATATTTGTTGTGTTCCTTAATTTTTACGCGATTCCTTCATTACCGTGTACTAATACCCTATGATTGTAGAAATTCTTGTAAATTGAGTATTGGATTATCGATGGTATTGATTTATTTATGGATCGGTGTGATGACCCAAAATATCATCTTTAAATCTAATAATTAATTCTATGTTCTAATACTTCGAAAAATACTATTTGTCACTCCTCAACTTGCGTGCGAAGTCCGTAAAAGTTTTCGGAAATTTTTTATGTGAAAAATGGTTTAAACTGTGAACTAGAGCCTTAAAACTCAGTTGAGTTGACTTTGGTCAACATTTTGAGCAAACAAACCCGGATAACTGTTTTGACAGTTCCGGTAGGTCCGTATTGTGATTTGTGACTTGGACGTATGCCCGGAATTCAATTTGGAAGTCCCTAGCTCAAGTTATAATCATTTAACGGATACTAGTAATTTAAAGGCAAAAGATTTCCAAGTTTGACCACGTGGTTGACTTTTTTATATCGGAGCCGGAATCCAGTTCCAAAAATTTTCATAGCTCTGTTATGTTATTTATGACTTGTATGCAAAATTTGAGGTCAATCGGACTTGATTCGATAGGTTTCGGTATCGAATGTAGAAGTTGGAAATTTCATAAGATTAAAGTTTCAAGTGAGTTCGCACAAGAGATAACTTCAAATGCGCCTAACTCTCATGATACGAAGTTTTGTATAGTGTATTACCTATCAAATGAAAGATGTTAGAGTCTAGTTTCTAACGCTTTAAACTGTTCATCATTTAAACATTCCTACAAGAAGTTATGACCAAATTACCAAAGGCTGACAGAATGCGATTCTGCGATCATTATGCGATCGCAAAATGGTTATGCGACCGCAAACAGGACGCAAAATGGTACAAAACAGCCCAATTCTGGGCACCGAATTATGCGATCATTTTGCGACCCGCACACCAATTGTGCGGTCCAGTATGCGACCGCATACCTGTTTTCGGAGGGGTAATTTTCCTATTTTTATAACCAGACCCCATTTTGATAAATAGGCTTTGGGGTTTATTTGGGGAATTTATCTGATGATTTTAGAGAGAAGTGAGAGTGTTCTAGAGAGAGGAAGTAGATAAAGTGTCTTGTTCATCAAATTCTTATCCAAGCCTTGAAAACCAACAAGAAATTCCTCAAGTTCTTCATCAAAGAGGTAAGGTTCTTACCCCTAATCTTCAATTTCGAGTTTGGGTAATGATGGGTGATTAAGAGTATGATTTTTGGGGTAAGTGTTCCTTATCCTATATTGATTATATTTCATGATTCCATACTCATTTAAATCATGAATCCGTGAATTTAGGAAAGAAAAATCAGATTTTTATAAAATCTTCCAAAAATAAAAATTTAATATTTGAAGGTCCATTTGATATCAGAATTGGATAATTTTTGTATGGTTGAACTCGTAGCGGAACGGGTGTTTGGATTTTGCCAGTTTTTTTTTTTAGAGATTTGAGATGTGGGTCCCACTATCAAATATTTAAATGAATTTCGGATTTTTATCTGGAAAATTAGTAAATTCATATGGAATTAATTCCTATGATTCGTATTGAGTATATCGAATTGTTTGTGAATAGATTTGAAGCTTTTGGAGACAAATTTAAAAGGAAAAGTTGTGGTCGAGTAATTAATTGGAATTTACAAAGCGAGGTAAGTGTCGTGGTTAATCTTGACTTGAGGGAATAGAACCCTTAAATTATTTGTTATGTGAAATGTATATGAACGACGTATAGGCGAGGTGACGAGTGTCTATACATCATCAAATTAATTGTTTGCCTGCTTACTTGAAAAATCATAAATTATTTTAAATCATAAATTAATTATTATAATAATTATTTCTCTCCTATCCTTTGTCAAATATTAATTCTTGAATTCATGCATTAATTATTACATGCTATTTGAATTATGTGTTTTAATTGTTATTTGACATTTAGCATATTAAACATTAAATTGCCTATTTTCTCCCTGATTTCCATAATAATTTGCTATTTATCATTATTTGTTTCATAATTAAATGATAATTATTGTATGTTTGTTGTCTTATAATTTTATATTAATTGTTATATTTATTGGGGAAATTTCTTCTATAAGAATTGGTAAATGGATATATTGGAGGATCGGGTTGCACGCACGCCGTAACAAACTTATTAAAAAGTCCATATTGGAGGATCGGGTTGCACGTCGCAACATACTTATTAAAAAGTCCATATTGGAGGATCGGGTTGCACGCCGCAACAAACTTATTAAAAGTCAATATTGGGGGATCGGATTGCACACCGCAACAGACTTATTAAAAGTCACTATTGGGGGATCGGATTGCACGTCGCAACAGACTTATTAAAAAGTCCATATTGGAGGATCGGGTTGCACGCCGCAACAGACTTATTAAAAGTCAATATTGGGGTATCGGACTGCACGCTGCAACAGACTTATTTAAAAGTCTATATATACTTGATTGAAATAAATATATGACAGACTTGATTAAAAGGAATATGTTGTGAGAGCGGGTTGCACGTTGCAACATAATTGAATGTGAATATGTTGTGAGAGCGGGTTGCACGCTGCAACAGATTTGATGGAAATGACAATTGGTTACGACTGTTGAATTGGCTTCAATTATTATAAATGAGTTACCTGATTTATTTCTATTATTTGTTGTTGTTACCAATAGTGCGTACATGTTAATGTAAGTGACCCGCCTTAGCCTCGTCACTACTTCGTCGAGGTTAGGCTCAGCACTTACTAGTGCATGGGGTCGGTTGTACTGATACTACACTTTGCACTTCTTGTGCAGATTTCGGAGTTGGTCCCAGCGGCGTACCGTAGACTTGCTCGAACATCAGCTACCCAGAGGACACTTGAGGTATAACTGCATGGCGTCCGCAGTTCTGAAGTCCCCGTCTATTTTACTTTAGCTGTGTATTTATTTCCAGACAGTTTTAGTTTATTCAGACCTTTATTTGTATTATTCTAGAAGCTCGTGCACTTGTGACACCAATTCTGGGATGGTATTTAGACACTGTTGTTTTTTATTATGTATTATTCACTACATTTCAGACTTTACTTCCACATTTATTCTTTGTTATTAATAAATTTAAAAAATATTTTTAAAATAGATAATATTATTCTAACGTTGGCTTGCCTAGCAAGTGAAATGTTATGCGCCATCACGGTCCGAAGGTGGGAATTTCGGGTTGTGACGGTTGGTATCAGAGCACTAGGTTACATAGGTCTCATGAGTCACGAACATGCTTAGTAAAGTCCGAAGGATCGGTACAGAGACGTTTGTACTTATCTCTTATCGTGCGATATTGATTTATCTTGAAACATATATCTCATATTCCTTTGTATCCACTCGTGTATGACATTGTGCACTCGATATCAGTTATGCGTCGACGGTTCGTGATGCCGCAGATGGACTATGAGAGAGCCAGAGATGCTCAGCATTTCCTCAACGTGTGATTCTAACTGAAGATGCGGACATATTAAGAGATCAACCAGTGAATCATATGAGGGGTGCAACGGACCTTGGCATCTGGTTGATTTATACGAGCTGTGAAGGTTATTATTGTGGATCATGGGACGTGGTGAACTATGACTTCGTGCCGAGTGGGGGGAAGTCCACTTTGGCCCGAAATGTATATATGTGGTACTGAAAGGTTCCCCAAAAATTTACACGTGTTTAAGGCCTGAAATTTTATAGAGGATAAGGTTGGGACTTGCGGTATGTCCGCCTACTTAATAATCCTATACTTCAGTACCAAAGGAGTTAGAGAAACAACTTTAAATTTAGAGAATGTCTACTCAGCGTGGAAATCATGGTTGCGGATTTTGGAGTGCTTCGGAGGAAGTACAGTGGTTGACGAGATTCTGGACTATGTGGTTCGTGCTAAGATTTTCCTGTATGGAGCTCTACTTTTGTGATCGTTGTGTATAAATAGGGGTAAGAGTTACCTCCGAGAAGAATCGAAGAGTATGTTAAGAAATGGGTTAGCTCAACAGTGTTGAGTCAACATTACAAAAGAAGAAATTGGTCTTGGGAGAGGTAATTCTCCACAGGTGTCCGTGACAAGCCTATGAAGAGGGCAGACCAACCAATGCAACACCGCCCACTTGGCTCAGTTCTCAGAAACGCTTTTGAAATAGTTTGTTCCCGGACTCTCCGTAATGTGTGGCGCATAGGGTTTGAACGATTGCGTCAGGTCACCATGACAGTGTCATAATATGGCATCAGGTTCAATAAGTTAGCCCGTCATATTCCTACTTTGCTTCCTACAGCCAGAGAGTGAGTCCACAGACTCATTAAAGGACTCAATTATAATCGTAAATTTTGTACAACTTGGGAGCTACAGGCTGATACTTCATTTCCGTTAGTGGTAGAAATTGCCAAGATATTAGAACGTGTTCGGTGTGAGGAAAAAGAAAACTAAGGAGACCAAGACGTCTCAAGGTTCTAGGGGATTCAATGGATTCTACTCTGCAAGTGTAATTCATTATGGCGGGAGCTCGGGCAGTCGACCATCCCAGTCCGCACATCGTATTACTCGGGGTGCTCCAGTAAGTTCTTTTAATGCACCACCGACATGAGTTTCCTACAATGGTTATTCTAGTTATCTGGCACAAACTTAATATGAGCAGCCAAACCCACAAAAAGGGTTGTTCTGAATACAGTGATACTAGGCACATCATGAGAAAATTGTCCCAAACTTGGGAGAGACATATTTCATCAAAGCACTCATGCTACGTGCACCGTTGCAGTTACTACTCCACCCACACGACCAGTTAGAGGTGGAGAATAGGCGGGTCGAAGGCGTTCTAGAGGTGGAGACCCAGCCGTCGTTATATTTGTTTTATGGAATGGCGGAGGTCATTACATCAGATGGTGTCGTTATAGGTACGACCTCGATTTAAAATAAAAGAATAATTTCCTTAACTTAATTTGGTTCTGAGTATCAGGACGAGTCCTCCTATTATGCTCCACTTATGAGTGAACTTCGTAATTCTATAATCTACTTATGTGTTTACTCCTGCTGGGAGGTTTTATGGAGATAACTATGCCTATCATTCCATGTTGGTCTCTAATAAGAGTTGTGAGGCTAAAGGTGGCTTTCTGTTACTCATTTTGGTAAGTTTTGATGTAATTTACGGATAATTAATTACAAATTGAGAATTATATGCCCTACCAGTGTAGGGTTCATTATGTGTTGTGATTTTGTTTAACGAAAGTTATTTAAAAGGAGAAAATGGAAATTTTTGATTGGCAAGATGTGCATATTACTTGCGATTCAGAACTGAGGCTGAGGTCCTCACATTTTAAAATAAATTGATATGTTTTAAACCGGGCTATGAGCTACGGTGGAAGTTATATAAGGCGAGATCCTTGTGATAAAAATTCTTGTGTTTAAATTCTCCCTTATGAAATTAAATTTGTACTATAGTACTAATAGGGAGTCATGCCTGCTAGGCTTATTTGAAAAGTTTTGTATGAAATTCTCTGTATATACTTGCCAAATTCGTGTTGTAATATTGAGTTGTAACCTACGAGGTAGGTGCCCACCCAGGTGACGTTATATGTGACTCATTAATTCGAGTAAATAATTATGAGGTCTTCATGCCTCGCATCTCGTTATTAGTATTGTGAAGGTTTGAAATGAGATTTTTGTTAACATGAAGTTAATTGACGATTCTGTAATTGATTATGAACAACTATTAAGACCAGATTGACCCAAAAGGTGCCCCATTTAGATGGTCAGACGAGTGTGAGTTGAGCTTTCAGAAACTCAAGACTGCTTTGACTACGACGCCAGTGTTGGTATTACCCACAAGTTCAGGATCTTATACGGTGTATTATGATGCATCTCACATTAGGCTTGGTGCAGTATTAATGCAAGATGGCAGGGTGATTGCATATGCATCACGGCAGTTGAAAGTTCACGGGAAGAATTATCTTATTCATGACTTAGAACTGGCAGCCATTGTTCATGCGCTGAAGATTTGGAGGCATTACCTCTACGGTGTCTCGTGTGAGGTATTTACTGATCATCGTAGCCTTCAGTACCTGTTCAAACAAAAAGATCTTAATTTAAGGCAGAGAAGATGGTTGGAGATTTTAAAGGACTATGATATCACAGTTTTGTATCACCCCAGAAAGGCCAATGTGGTGGTCGATGCTTTGAATAGAAAGGTTGTGAGTATGGACAGCCTTGCGTAAATTTCGGTTGGTGAGAGGTCGTTAACTGCAGATGTTCAGACACTAGCTAATCAGTTCGTGAGGTTAGATGTTTCAGAATCCAGTCGGGTTCTAGCCTACACAGTCGCTCGGTCTTCTTTATATGAGCGCATCACAGGGCGACAATATGATGATCCTCATTTGCTTGTCCTTAAGTACACGGTGCGGCATGGTGATGACAAACAGGTTGATGTGGGGGAAGATGGAGTTCTAAGAATGTTGGGTCGTATTTGTGTTCCTAATATGGATGGGCTTCGTGAATTAATTATTGAAGAGGCACACAGTTCCATGTATTCTATTCATCCAGGTACCGCCAAAATGTATCAAAATTTTCGGCAACATTATTTGTGGAGGAGAATGAAAATGGATATAGTTGCATATGTAGCTCGGTGTCTGAATTGTCAGGAAGTTAAGTACGAGCATCAGAGACCTGGTGGTTTGATTCAGAAGTTAGAAATTACTGAATGGAAATAGGAGTGTATCACTATGGATTTTGTTGTGGACTCCCATGACACAGAGAAAATTTGATGCAGTTTGGATCATTGTGGACAGATTGACCAAGTCAGCACATTTCATTCCAGTGGCAGTTACCTATTCTTCAGAGAGATTAGCTAAAATCTACATTCGTGAGATTGTCTGCCTTCACGGTGTGCCTGTGTCTATTATTTCAGATCAAGGTACGCATTTTACCTCACACTTCTAGAGGGCTGTATAATGTGAGTTCGGCATGCGGGTTGAGTTGAGTACATAATTTCATCCACAGACAGATGGACAGTCAGAGCGCACCATTCAGATATTGGAAGATATGCTTCGCGCTTGTGTTATAGACTTTGGAGGTTCTTCGGATCATTTCTTGCCACTTGCGGAATTTGCTTATAATAATAGCTACCAGTCGAGCATTTAGATGGCTCCATATGAGGCATTATACGGAAGGCGATGTCGATCGCCAGTTTGTTGGTTTGAACCGGAAGAGGCTCGGTTGTTGGGTACCGATTTGGTATAGGATGCCTTGGATAAGGTCAAAGTTATTCAAGATCGACTTCGCACATCTCAGTCTAGGCAAAAGAGTTATGCCGACCATAAAGTTTGTCATATTGCATTCATGGCTGGAGAAAGAATATTACTCCAGGTTTCACCTATGAAAGGTGTAATGAGGTTCGGAAAGAAGGGCAAGTTGAGCCCTATGTATATTGGACCCTTTGAAATTCTTAAAAAGGTGGGTGAAGTAGCCTACAGACTTGCATTACCACCTAGTTTATCAGCGGTTCATCCAGTGTTCCATGTGTCTATGCTCCTGAAATATCATGGTGATCCGCCCCATGTGTTAGATTTCAGCTCAGTCCAATTGGACAAAGATTTGACTTACGAGGAGGAGTCGGTGGCTATTCTAGCCTGGCAGGTCCGACATGTGAGGTCTAAGAGTTATCCTTCAGTTCGAGTGCACTGGAGAGGTCACCCAATAGAGGCATCTACTTGGGAGTCCGAGTCGGACATGCGGAGTAAATATCCACACTTATTCACCAGCTCAGGTACTTTTTCTAACTTCGTTCGAGGATGAACGTTTGTTTTAAAGGTGGAGAATGTGATGACCCAAAATGTCATCTTTAAATCTAATAATTAATTATGTGTGGTAAGACCTCGAAAAGTACTATTTTGTCACTCCTCAACTTGCGTGCGAAGTCCGTCAAATTTTCCGGAAAGGTTTTATGTGAAAAATGGATTAAACTGTGAACTAGAGCCTTAAAACTCAGCTGAGTTGATTTTGGTCAACATTTTGAGGAAACAGACCCGAATCACTATTTTGACAGTTCCGGTAGGTCCGTATTGTGATTTGTGACTTGGGCGTATGCCCGGAATTTAATTTGGAGGTCCCTAGCTCAAGTTATGACCATTTAACGGAAACTAGTAATTTAAAGGCTAAAGATTTCCAAGTTTGACCACGGGGTTGAATTTTTGATATCAGAGTCGGTATCCAGTTACAAAACTTTCATAGCTTTGCTATGTTATTTATGACTTGTGTGCAAAATTTGAGGTCAATCGAACTTGATTCGATAGGTTTCGGTATTGAATGTAGAAGTTGAAAATTTCATAAGATTAAAGTTTCAAGTGAGTTCGCACAAGAGATAACTTCAAATGCGCATAACTCTCATGATACAAACGAGTTCACGTTAGGTTTTTAGACTGGTGTGGGTGTTTGGAGCCTCGAGGGCTGGGGCGAGTTTCAGATTGATTTTGTTAAATTGTTGAGTATTGGTACTGATTCCATCGCATTTGCGATGTTTTGTTCGTAAATGCAACTCCCACATTTTTGAGGTAGTCCTCACATTTGCGAACCTGGGCTGATGGGGGAGGGATCGCATTTGCGAAGAAATGATCGCTTTTGCGAAGCCTGTAGAGTTTGCTTTTGCGAACTCTGTATCGCATTTATCATGAAGTCCTAGGCTGGGTAGGGTCACTTTTGCGACAAACTGGTCGCTTTTGCGAAGACCCGTGTCCGTATTTGCGACATTTTCTGTCTCACTTTTGAAGGCGTCAGAATTGTTCAAGCTTCGCTTTTTCGAGTTCGCATTTGCGAACCCAGTGTCACAAATGCGACATCTGCAGCTTGCTTATAACTGAGTATTCCGAAACTTAGCTTCATTTTATCATGTTTTGAACCCTAACCTCGATGGGAAACGATTTTGTGGAAGGAGTTTCATACCAAACCATTGGGTAAGTGCCTCTAATCAGTTTTTAATTATATTTTATAACTATACATTAGATTTAACATCAAATTCATGAGAATCTAAGCGAAAAATTTGGGGATTTTGTCAAAGTTTTGAAAAATAAAAATTTGAGATTTGTGATTCGAATTGTACTCGGATCTTGGAAACAAAACAAGTATATGGACTCGAGGGTCTATGAGTAGTCAAGACCTACCCTTGGACCCGGAGTTTGACCGGACGAGACTGGGGCTGACTTTTTGTTGACTTTGTTTAGAAGTTGTATAAAGATCATAGATTTGTTTATTGAAATTATTTTCTCTTGCATTATTTGATGTATTTAAGTCGTCTTGGTCTAGATTGAGCCTAGCGGAGGTGAATTTATAAAGAGAAAAGCTAATTTGAGTATTGATTTGGTCGAATTGAGTTAAGTGTCTTGCCTAACTTTTTGTAGGGGAAACAACCCTTTAGGATTCGAGTTGATTGTGCTAAGTGTGTTATGTGAAAGCCGTGTACGCAAGGTGACGAGTGGGTACACGGACTATATGTGGTATTTGACCGATTTAGGTTATCTAGACTCTTTCCATGCCTTTGAGTGAATTGTTACGACGTGTTATGTCTCTCATCGTTAATCTACTCTTATATACTTTATTTGATGTTGTTAGCACTCACTGTACTTCTTAATTGATATTTTAAACTTATATGCTTTAGTTGAAGTTGTTGCCTTCCTTATTGTCTTGTGACCTCTTAATTGTTGCGTTCCTTCCATGACTCTGTGCTTATCTGCTACTTGTTTTAATTGTTGTAATTTCACGCCTTAGTTGTCTCGTGCTTCATTTGTTCTGTCATTTTTGTAATATTTGTTGCGTTCCTTGATTTTTACGCGATTCCTTCATTGTCGTGTAGTCATACCCTATGATTGTATTAATTCTTGTAAATTGAGTATTGGATTATCGATGGTATTGATTTATTTATGGATCGGTGTGATGACCCAAAATGTCATCTTTAAATCTAATAATTAATTCTATGTTCTAATACTTCGAAAAACACTATTTGTCACTCCTCAACTTGCGTGCGAAGTCCGTAAAAGTTTTCGAAAATTTTTTATGTGAAAAATGGTTTAAACTGTGAACTAGAGCCTTAAAACTCAGTTGAGTTGACTTTGGTCAACATTTTGAGCAAACAGACCCGGATAACTATTTTGACAGTTCCGGTAGGTTCGTATTATGATTTGTGACTTGGACGTATGCCCGAAATTCAATTTGGAGGTCCCTAGCTCAAGTTATAATCATTTAACGAATACTAGTAATTTAAAGGCAAAAGATTTCCAAGTTTGACCAAGTGGTTGACTTTTTGATATCGGAGTCGGAATCCAGTTCCAAAAATTTTCATAGCTCCGTTATGTTATTTATGACTTGTATGCAAAATTTGAGGTCAATCGGACTTGATTCGATAGGTTTCGGTATCGAATGTAGAAGTTGGAAATTTCATAAGATTAAAGTTTCGAGTGAGTTCGCACAAGAGATAACTTCAAATGCACATAACTCTCATGATGGGAAGTTGTGTATAGTGTATTACCTATCAAATGAAAGATGTTAGAGTCTAGTTTCTAACGCTTTAAACTGTTCATCATTTAAACATTCCTACAAGAAGTTATGACCAAATTACCATAGGCTAACAGAATGCGATTCTGCGACCATTATGCGATCGCAAAATGGTTATGCGACCGCAAACTGGACGCAAAATGGTACAGAACAGCCCAGTTCTGGGCACCGAATTATGCGATCATTTTGCGACCCGCACACCAATTGTGCGGTCCATTATGCGACCGCATACCTATTTTCGGTGGGGTAATTTTTCTATTTTCATAACCCGACCCTATTTTGATAAATAGGCTTTGGGGTTTATTTTGGGGCATTTATCTGATGATTTTAGAGAGAAGTGAGAGTGTTCTAGAGAGAGGAAGTAGATAAAGTGTCTTGTTCATCAAATTCTTGTCCAAGCCTTGAAAACCAACAAGAAATTCCTCAAGTTCTTCATCAAAGAGGTAAGGTTCTTGCCCCTAATCTTCAATTTCGAGTTTGGGTAATGATGGGTGATTAAGAGTATGATTCTTGGGGTAAGTGTTCCTTATCGTATATTGATTATATTTCATGATTCTATACACATTTAAATCATGAATCCGTGAATTTAGGGAAGAAAAATCAGATTTTTATAAAATTTTCCAAAAATAAAAATTTAATATTTGAAGGTCCATTTGATATCAGAATTGGATAATTTTGTATGGTTGAACTCGTAGCGGAACGGGTGTTTGGATTTTACGAGTTTTTTTGAGATTTGAGATGTGGGTCCCACTATCAAATATTTAAATGAATTTCGGATTTTTATATGGAAAATTAGTAAATTCATATGGAATTAATTCCTATGATTCGTATTGAGTATATCGAATTGTTTGTGAATAGATTTGAAGCTTTTGGAGACAAATTTAAAAGGAAAAGTTGTGGTCGAGTAATTGATTGGAATTTGCAAAGCGAGGTAAGTGTCGTGGTTAACCTTGACTTGAGAGAATAGAACCCTTAAATTATTTGTTATGTGAAATGCATGTGAACGACGTATAGGCGAGGTGACGAGTGTCTATACGTCATCAAATTAATTGTTTGCCTGCTTACTTGAAAAATCATAAATTATTTTAAATCATAAATTAATTATTATAATAATTATTTCTCTCCTATTCTTTGTCAAATATTAATTCTTGAATTCCTGCATTAATTACTACATGCTATTTGAATTATGTGTTTTAATTGTTATTTGACATTTAGCATATTACTCATTAAATTGCCTATTTTCTCCCTGATTTCCATAATAATTTGCTATTTATCATTGTTTGTTTCATAATTAAATCATAATTATTGTATGTTTGTTGTCTTATAATTTTATATTAATTGTTGCATTTATTGGAGAAATTTCTTCTATAAGAATTGGTAAATGGATATATTGGAGGATCGGGTTGCACGCCGCAACAAAATTGATTAAAATGGATATATTGGAGGACCGGATTGCACGCCGTAACAAACTTATTAAAAAGTCCATATTGGAGATCGGGTTGCACACCACAACAGACTTATTAAAAAGTCCATATTAGAGGATCGGGTTGCACGTCGCAATAGACTTATTAAAAAGTCCATATTGGAGGATCGGGTTGCACGCCGCAACGGACTTATTAAAAGTCAATATTGGGGTATCGGATTGCACGCCGCAACAGACTTATTAAAAGTCAATATTGGGGGATCGGATTGCATGCCGCAACAGACTTATTAAAAAGTCCATATTAGAGGATCGGGTTGCACGCCGCAACAGACTTATTAAAAGTCAATATTGGGGTATCAGACTGCACGCCGCAACAGACTTATTTAAAAGTCTATATATACTTGATTGAAATAAATATATGACATACTTGATTAAAAGGAATATGTTGTGAGAGCGGGTTGTACGCTGCAACAGAATTGAATTAAAAGGAGTATATTGTGAGAGCGGGTTGCACGCTGCAATAGAATTGAATGTGAATATGTTGTGAGAGCGGGTTGCACGCTGCAACAGATTTGATGGAAATGACAATTGGTTACGACTGTTGAATTGGCTTCAATTATTATAAATGAGTTACCTGATTTATTTCTATTATTTGTTGTTGTCACCAATAGTGCGTACATGTTAATGTAAGTGACCCGCCTTAGCCTCGTCACTACTTCGTCGAGGTTAGGCTCAGCACCTACCAGTACATGGGGTCGGTTGTACTGATACTACACTTTGCACTTCTTGTGCAGATTTTGGAGTTGGTCCCAGCAGCGTACCGTAGACTTGCTCGAATATCAGCTAGCCAGAGGACACTTGAGGTATAACTGCATGGCGTCCGCAATTCTAAAGTCCCCGTGTATTTTACTTTAGGTGTGTATTTATTTCCAGACAGTTTTATTTTATTCAGACCTTATTTGTATTATTCTAGAAGCTCGTGCACTTGTGACACCAATTCTGGGATGGTATTTAGACACTGTTGTTTTTTATTATGTATTATTCACTACATTTCAGACTTACTTCCACATTTATTCTTTGTTATTAATAAATTTAGAAAATATTTATAAAATAGATAATATTATTCTAACGTTGGCTTGCCTAGCAAGTGAAATGTTAGGCGCCATCACGGTCCGAAGGTGGAAATTTCGGGTTGTGACAGTTGGTATCAGAGCACTAGGTTACATAGGTTTCATGAGTCACGAACATTCTTAGTAAAGTCCGAAGGACCGGTACAGAGACGTCTGTACTTATCTCTTAGAGGCTATGGAGTTTAGGAACAATTTCACTTCTTTCATTCCTTATCGTGCGACATTGATTTATCTTGAAACAAATATCTCATATTCCTTTGTATCCACTCGTGTATGACATTGTGCACTCGGTATCAGTTATGCGTCGACGGTTTGTGATGCCGCAGATGGACTATGAGAGAGCCAGAGATGCTCAACATTGCCTCAACGTGTGATTCCAATTGAAGATGCGGACATATTGAGAGATCAACCAGTGAATCATATGGGCATCTGGTTGATTTATACGAGCTATGAAGGTTATTATTGTGGATCATCGGACGTGGTGAACTATGACTTCGTGCCGAGTGGGGGAAAGTCCACTTTGGCCTGAAATGTATATATGTGGTACTGAAAGGTTCCCCAAAAATTTACACGTGTTTAAGGCCTGAAATTTTGTAGAGGATAAGGTTGGGACTTGCAGTATGTCCGCCTACTTAATAATCCTATACTTCAGTACCAAAGGAGTTAGAGAAACAACTTTAAATTTACAGAATGTCTACTCAGCGTGGACATCATGGTTGCGGATTTTGGAGTGCTTCGGAGGAAGTACAGTGGTTGACGAGATTCTGGACTATGTGGTTCGTGCTAAGATTTGCCTGTATGGAGCTCTACTTTTGTGATCGTTGTGTATAAATAGGGGTAAGGGTTACCTCTGAGAAGAATTGAAGAGTATGTTAAGAAATGGGTTAGATCAACAGTGTTGAGTCAACAGTACAAAAGAAGAAATTGGTCTTGGGAGAGGTAATTCTCCACAGGTGTCCGTGACAAGCCTATGAAGAGGGCAGACCAACCAATGCAACACCGCCCACTTGGCTCAGTTCTCAGAAACGCTTTTGAAAGAATTTGTTCCCGGACTCTCCATAATGCGTGGCGCATAGGGTTTGAACGATTGCGTCAGGTCACCATGACGGTGTCATAATATGGCATCAAGTTCAATAAGTTAGCCCGTCATATTCCTACTTTGCTTCCTACAGCGAGAGAGTGAGTACTCAATTATAATCGTAAATTTTGTACAACTTGGGAGCTACAGGCTGATACTTTATTTCCGTTAGTGGTAGAAATTGCCAAGATATTAGAACGTGTTCGGGGTGAGGAAAAAGAAAACTAAGGAGACCAAGACGTCTCAAGGTTCTAGGGGATTCAAGGGATTCTACTCTGCAAGTGTAATTCATTATGGCGGGAGCTCGGGAAGTCGACCATCCCAGTCCGCACATCGTATTACTCGGGGTGCTCCCGTAAGTTCTTTTAATGCACCACCGACATGAGTTTCCTACAATGGTTATTCCAGTTATCTGGCACAAACTCAATATGAGCAGCCAAATCCGCAAAAAGGGTTGTTCTGAATACAGTGATACTAGGCACATCATGAGAAAATTGTCCCAAACTTGGGAGAGACATATTTCATCAAAGCACTCATGCTACGTGCACCGTTGCAGTTACTACACCACCCACACGACCAGTTAGAGGTGGAGAATAGGCGGGTAGAAGGCGTTCTAGAGGTGGAGACCCAGCCGTCGTTATATTTGTTTTATGGAATGGCGGAGGTCATTACATCAGATAATGTCGTTATAGGTACGACCTCAATTTAAAATAAAAGAATAATTTCCTTAACTTAATTTGGTTCTGAGTATCAGGACGAGTCCTCCTTTTATGCTCCACTTATGAGTGAGCTTTGTAATTCTATAATCTACTTATGTGTTTACTCATGCTGGGAGGTTTTATGGAGATAACTACGCTTATCATTCCATGTTGGTCTCTAATAAGAGTTGTGAGGCTAAATGTGGCTTTTTGTTACTCATTTTGGTAAGTTTTGATGTAATTTACGGATAATTAATTACAAATTGAGAATTATATGCCCTACCAGTGTAGGGTTCATTATGTGTTGTGATTTTGTTTAACGAAAGTTATTTAAAAGGAGAAAATGGAAATTTTTGATTGGCAAGATGTGCATATTACTTGTGATTCAGAAATGAGGCTGAGGTCCTCACATTTTAAAATAAATTGATATGTTTAAACCGGGCTATGAGCTGCGGTGGAAGTTATATAAGGCGAGATCCTTGTTATAAAAATTCTTGTGTTTAAATTCTCCCTTGTGAAATTAAATTTGTACTATAGTACTAATAGGGAGTCATGCCTGCTAGGCTTATTTGAAAAGTTTTGTATGAAATTCTCTGTGCATACTTGCCAAATTCGTGTTGTAATATTGAGTTGTAACCTACGAGGTAGGTGCCCACCCAGGTGACGTTAAATGTGACTCATTAATTCGGGTAAATAATTATGAGGTCTTCATGCCTCGCATCTCGTTATTAGTATTGTGAAGGTTTGAAATGAGATTTTTGTTAACATGAAGTTAATTGACGATTCTGTAATTGATTATGAACAACTATTAAGACCAGATTGACCCAGAAGGGTGCCCCATTTAGATGGTCAGACGAGTGTGAGTTGAGTTTTCAGAAGCTCAAGACTGCTTTGACTACGACGCCAGTGTTGGTATTACCCACAAGTTCAGGATCTTATACGGTGTATTATGATGCATCTCACATTAGGCTTGGTGCAGTATTAATGCAAGATGGCAGGGTGATTGCATATGCATCACGGCAGTTGAAAGTTCACGGGAAGAATTATCTTGTTCATGACTTAGAACTGGTAGCCATTGTTCATGCGCTGAAGATTTGGAGGCATTACCTCTACGGTGTCTCGTGTGAGGTATTTACTGATCATCGTAGCCTTCAGTACCTGTTCAAACAAAAAGATCTTAATTTAAGGCAGAGAAGATGGTTGGAGATGTTGAAGGACTATGATATCACAGTTTTGTATCACTCCAGAAAGGCCAATGTGGTGGTCGATGCTTTGAATAGAAAGGTTGTGAGTATGGGCAGCCTTGCATAAATTTCGGTTGGTGAGAGGCCGTTAGATGCAGATGTTCAGACATTGGCTAATCCGTTCGTGAGGTTAGATGTTTCAGAATCCAGTCGGGTTCTAGCCTGCACAGTCGCTCGGTCTTCTTTATATGAGCGCATCAGAGGGCGACAATATGATGATCCTCATTTGCTTGTCCTTAAGTACACGGTGCGGCATGGTGATGACAAACAGGTTGATGTGGGGAAAGATGGAGTTCTAAGAATGTTGGGTCGTATTTGTGTGCCTAATGTGGATGGGCTTCGTGAATTAATTATTGAAGAGGCACACAGTTCCAGGTATTCTATTCATCCAGGTACCGCCAAAATGTATCAAAATTTTCGGCAACATTATTTGTGGAGGAGAATGAAAATGGATATAGTTGCATATGTAGCTCGGTGTCTGAATTGTCAGGAAGTTAAGTACGAGCATCAGAGACCTGGTGGTTTGATTCAGAAGTTAGAAATTCCTGAATGGAAATAGGAGTGTATCACTATGGATTTTGTTGTTGGACTCCCATGACACAGAGAAAATTTGATGCAGTTTGGATCATTGGGAACAGATTGACCAAGTCAGCACATTTCATTCCTGTGGCAGTTACCTATTCTTCAGAGAGATTAGCTGAAATCTACATTCGTGAGATTGTCTGCCTTCACGGTGTGCCTGTGTCTATTATTTCAGATCAAGGTACGCAGTTTACCTCACACTTCTAGAGGGTTGTATAATGTGAGTTAGGCACGCGGGTTGAGTTGAGTACATAATTTCATTCATAGACAGATGGACAGTCAGAGCGCACCATTCAGATATTGGAAGATATGCTTCGCGCTTGTGTTATAGACTTTGGAGGTTCTTCGGATCATTTCTTGCCACTTGCGGAGTTTGCTTATAATAATAGATACCAGTCGAGCATTTAGATGGCTCCATATGAGGCATTATACGGAAGGCGATGTCGATCGCCAGTTGGTTGGTTTGAACCGGAAGAGGCTCGGTTGTTGGGTACCGATTTGGTACATGATGCCTTGGATAAGGTCAAAGTTACTCAAGATCGACTTCGCACATCTCAGTCTAGGCAAAAGAGTTATGCCGACCATAAAGTTCGTCATATTGCATTCATGGATGGAGAAAGAATATTACTCCGGGGTTCACCTATGAAAGGTGTAATGAGGTTCGGAAAGAAGGGCAAGTTGAGCCCTATGTATATTGGACCCTTTGAAATTCTTAAAAAGGTGGGTGAAGTAGCCTACAAATTTGCATTACCACCTAGTTTATCAACGGTTCATCCGGTGTTCCATGTGTCTATGCTCCTGAAATATCATGGTGATCCGTCCCATGTGTTAGATTTTAGCTCAGTCCAATTGGACAAAGATTTGACTTACGAGGAGGAGTCGGTGGCTATTCTAGCCCGGCAGGTCCGACATGTGAGGTCTAAGAGTTATCCTTCAGTTCGAGTGCACTGGAGAGGTCACCCGATAGAGGCATCTACGTGGGAGTCCGAGTCGGACATGCGGAGTAAATATCCACACTTATTCACCAGCTCAGGTACTTTTTCTAACTTCGTTCGAGGATGAACGTTTGTTTTAGAGGTGGAGAATGTGATGACCCAAAATGTCATCTTTAAATCTAATAATTAATTCTGTATTCTAATACCTCGAAAAGAATTATTTGTCACTCCTCAACTTGCGTGCGAAGTCCGTAAAATTTTCCGGAAAGGTTTTATGTGAAGATTAAACTGTGAGCTAGAGCCTTAAAACTCAGCTGAGTTGATTTTGGTCATCATTTTGAGGAAACGGACCCGGATCACTATTTTGACAGTTCCAGTAGGTCCGTATTGTGATTTGTGACTTGGGCGTATGCCCGGAATTTAATTTGGAGGTCCCTAGCTCAAGTTATGACCATTTAACGGAAACTAGTAATTTAAAGGCTAAAGATTTCCAAGTTTGACCACGAGGTTGAATTTTTGATATCAGAGTCGGTATCCAGTTACAAAACTTTCATAGCTTTGCTATGTTATTTATGACTTGTGTGCAAAATTTGAGGTCAATCGAACTTGATTCGATAGGTTTCGGTATCGAATGTAGAAGTTGGAAATTTCATAAGATTAAAGTTTCAAGTGAGTTCGCACAAGAGATAACTTCAAATGCGCATAACTCTCATGATACAAACGAGTTCACGTTAGGTTTTTAGACTGGTGTGGTGTTTGGAGCCTCGGGGGCTGGGGCGAGTTTCAGATTGATTTTGTTAAATTGTTGAGTATTGGTACCGAGTCCATCGCATTTGCGATGTTTTGTTCGTAAATGCAACTACCACATTTTTGAGGTAGTCCTCGCATTTGCAAACCTGGGCTGCTGGGGGAGGGATCGCATTTGTGAAGAAATGATCGCTTTTGTGAAGCCTGTAGAGTTCGCTTTTGCGAACTCTGTATCGCATTTATCATGAAGTCCTAGGCTGGGTAGGGTCATTTTTGCGACAAACTGGTCGCTTTTGCAAAGACCCGTGTCCGTATTTGCGACATTTTCTGTCTCATTTTTGAAGGCGTCAGAATTGTTCAAGCTTCGCTTTTTCGAGTTCGCATTTGCGAACCCAGTGTCACAAATGCGACATCTGCAGCTTGCTTATAACTGAGTATTCTGAAACTTAGCTTCATTTTATCATGTTTTGAACCCTAACCTCGATGGGAGACGATTTTGTAGAAGGAGTTTCATACCAAACCATTGGGTAAGTGCCTCTAATCAGTTTTCAATTATATTTTATAATTATATATTAGATTTAACATCAAATTCATGAGAATCTAAGCAAAAAATTTGGGGATTTTGTCAAAGTTTTGAAAAATAAAAATTTGAGATTTGTGATTCGAATTGTACTCGGATTTTGGAAACAAAACACGTATATGGACTCGAGGGTCTATGAGTAGTCAAGACCTACCTTTGGACCCGGAGTTTGACCGGACGAGATTAGGGCTGACTTTTTGTTGACTTTGTTTAGAAGTTGTATAAAGATCATAGATTTGTTTATTGAAATTATTTTCTCTTGCATTATTTGATGTATTTAAGTCGTCTTTGTCTAGATTGAGCCTAGCGGAGGTGAATTTATAAAGAAAAAAGCTAATTTGAGTATTGATTTGGTCGAATTGAGTTAAGTGTCTTGCCTAACTTTTTGTAGGGGAAACAACCCCTTAGGATTCGAGTTGATTGTGCTAAGTGTGTTATGTGAAAGCCGTGTACGCAAGGTGACGAGTGGGTACACGGACTATATGTGGTATTTGACTGATTTAGGTTATCTAGACTCTTTCCATGCCTTGAGTGAATTGTTACGACGTGTTATGTCTCTCATCGTTAATCTACTCTTATATACTTTATTTGATGTTGTTAGCACTCACTGTACTTCTTAATTGATATTTTAAACTTATATGCTTTAGTTGAAGTTGTTGCCTTCCTTATTGTCTTGTGACCTCTTAATTGTTGCGTTCCTTCCATGACTCTGTGCTTATCTGCTACTTGTGTTAATTGTTGTAATTTCATGCCTTAGTTGTCTCGTGCTTCATTTGTTCTGTCATTTTTGTAATATTTGTTGCGTTCCTTGATTTTTACGCGATTCCTTCATTGTCGTGTAGTCATACCCTATGATTGTAGAAATTCTTGTAAATTGAGTATTGGATTATCGATGGTATTGATTTATTTATGGATCGGTGTGGTGACCCAAAATGTCATCTTTAAATCTAATAATTAATTCTATGTTCTAATACTTCGAAAAACACTATTTGTCACTCCTCAACTTGCGTGCGAAATCCGTAAAAGTTTTCGGAAATTTTTTATGTGAAAAATGGTTTAAACTGTGAACTAGAGCCTTAAAACTCAGCTGAGTTAACTTTGGTCAACATTTTGAGTAAACAGACCCGGATAACTATTTTGACAGTTCCGGTAGGTCCGTATTGTGATTTGTTACTTGGACGTATGCCCGTAATTCAATTTGGAGGTCCCTAGCTCAAGTTATAATCATTTAATGGATACTAGTAATTTAAAGGCAAAAGATTTCCAAGTTTGACCACGTGGTTGACTTTTTGATATCGGAGTCGGAATCCAGTTCCAAAAATTTTCATAGCTCCATTATGTTATTTATGACTTGTATGCAAAATTTGAGGTCAATCGGACTTGATTCGATAGGTTTCGGTATCGAATGTAGAAGTTGGATATTTCATAAGATTAAAGTTTCAAGTGAGTTCGCACAAGAGATAACTTCAAATGCGCATAACTCTCATGATACGATGTTGTGTATAGTGTATTACCTATCAAATGAAAGATGTTAGAGTCTAGTTTCTAACGCTTTAAACTGTTCATCATTTAAACATTCCTACAAGAAGTTATGACCAAATTACCAAAGGCTGACAGAATACGATTTTGCGACCATTATGCGATCGCAAAATGGTTATGCGATCGCGAACAGGACGCAAAATGGTATAGAACAGCCCAGTTCTGGGCACCGAATTATGCGATCATTTTGCGACCCGCACACCAATTGTGCGGTCCATTATGCGACCGCATGCATGTTTTCGGAGGGGTAATTTTCCTATTTTCATAACCCGACCCCATTTTGATAAATAGGCTTTGGGGTTTATTTGGGGAATTTATCTGATGATTTTAGAGAGAAGTGAGAGTTTTCTAGAGAGAGGAAGTAGATAAAGTGTCTTGTTCATCAAATTCTCTTCCAAGCCTTGAAAACCAATAAGAAATTCCTTAAGTTCTTCATCAAAGAGGTAATGTTCTAACCCTTTATCTTCAATTTCGAGTTTGGGTGATGATGGGTGATTTAGAGTATGATTTTTGGGGTAAATGTTCCTTATCCTATATTGATTATATTTCATAATTCCATACTCATTTACATCATGAATCCGTGAATTTAGGGAAGAAAAATCAGATTTTTATAAAATCTTCCAAAAACAAAAATTAAAGATTTGAAGGTCCATTTGATATAGAAATTGGATAATTTTTGTATGGTTGAACTCGTAGCGGAACGGGTGTTCGGATTTTGCAAGTTTTTTCGATATTTGAGATGTGGGTCCCACTATCGAATATTTAAATGAATTTCGGATTTTTATCCGAAAAATTAGTAAATTCATATGGAATTAATTCCTATGATTCGTATTGAGTATATCGAATTGTTTGTGAATAGATTTGAAGCTTTTGGAGACAAATTTAAAAGGAAAAGTTGTGGTCGAGTAATTGATTGGAATTTGCAAAGCGAGGTAAGTGTCGTAGTTAACCTTGACTTGAGGGAATAGAACCCTTAAATTATTTGTTATGTGAAATGCATGTGAACGACGTATAGGCGAGGTGACGAGTGTCTATACGTCATCAAATTAATGGTTTTCCTGCTTACTTGAAAAATCATAAATTGTTTTAAATCATAAATTAATTATTATAATAATTATTTATCTCCTATTCTTTGTCAAATATTAATTCTTGAATTCCTGCATTAATTGTTACATGTTATTTGAATTATGTGTTTTAATTGTTATTTGACATTTAACATATTAAACATTAAACTGCCTATTTTCTCCCTAATTTCTATAATAATTTGTTATTTGTCATTGTTTGTTTTATAATTAAATTATAATTATTGCATGCTTGTTGTCTTATAATTTTATATTAATTGTTGCATTTATTGGGAAAGTTTCTTCTATAAGAATTGGTAAATGGATATATTGAAGGAAAGGGTTGCACGCCGCAACAGACTTATTAAAAAGTCCATATTGGAGGATCGGGTTGCACGCTGCAACAAACTTATTAAAAAGTCAATATTGGTGGATCGGATTGCACGGCGTAACAGACTTATTAAAATTCAATATTCGGGGATCGGATTGCACGCCGATTAAAAAGTCAATATTGGTGGATAGGATTGCACGGCGTAACAGACTTATTAAAATTCTATATTCGGGGATCGGATTGCACGCCGCAATAGACTTATTAAAAAGTCCATATTAGAGGATCGGGTTGCACGCCGCAACAGACTTAATAAAAGTCAATATTGGGGGATCGGACTGCATGCCGCAACAGACTTATTTAAAAGTCTATATATACTTGATTGAAATAAATATATGACAGACTTGATGAAAAGGAATATATTGAGAGAGCGGGTTACACGCTACAACAAAATTGAATGTGAATATGTTATGAGAGTGGGTTGCGCGCTGCAACAGATTTGATGGAAATGACAATTGCTTACGGCTGGTGAATTGGTTTCAATTATTAAAATGAGTTACCTAATTTATTTCTATTATTTGTTGTTGTTACCAATAGTTCGTACAGGTTAATGTAAGTGACCCGCCTTAGCCTCGTCACTACTTTATCGAGGTTAGGCTCAGCACTTACCAGTTCATGGGGTCTGTTGTACTGATACTACACTCTGCTCTTCTTGTATAGATTTCAGAGTTGGTACCAGCGGCGTACCGTAGACTTGCTCGGATATCAGCTACCCAGAAGACACTTGAGGTATAACTGCATGACGTCCGCAGTTCTGAAGTCCCCGTCTATTTTACCTTAGCTGTGTGTTTATTTCCAGACAGCTTTATTTTATTCAGACCTTTATTTGTATTATTCTAGAAGCTCGTGCACTTGTGACACCAATTCTGGGATGGTATTTAGACACCGTTATTTTTTTTAATGTATTATTCACTACATTTCAGACTTTACTTCCACATTTGTTCTTTATTATTAATAAATTTTTAAATTATTTTAAAAATGAATAATATTATTCTAACGTTGGCTTGCCTAGCAAATAAAATGTTAGGCGCCATCACGGTCCGAAGGTGGAAATTTTGGGTCGTGACAATCGGGTTGCGCGCTGCAACAGGAGGAATAAGAGAGGTTTTATATTGATACATTGGGATCGAGTTGCGCAGCGCAACAGGTGAAATAAGGGTGGATTTATATGGTGAAATAAGGGAGGATTATGATATTGACTTTGATTATATGGTGGGATTGGATTGTTGATGGTAGGCTAGAAACTCGTGTTTTAGTCGCTTATTGCACTCTAATTCATTGCACTTTACTTATGTTGAGCTTTAGTTAATAGTGCTTTGCACTTATTATGTGTTTTATGATGTGTAGGAGTGATTCCGAGTTATTTAGATGTTGCGGAGCGAATTCGAGCTAATTGGAGCTTTGAAGTATGAATAGAAGCCTAAGGGATTAAACCGGGATCGCGTTTGGGGGTCGAGGACCAGGCCCAGATGTCAAAAATTGGAAAAACGAACTACTTTGAGAAAAATGTATAGTCACGCCGCATGGGCCGGGGTGGGAGTGCAAAATCTTCCCAGAATCCATTTTGCAAATCATTCTAGAATTCCTCACAAGCGCGTCGTATGGTGCGGAGCGGTAGTACAAATTTCTTAGAGTATCGTCCCATTTCCACTAAAAAGGGTATTTGGTCCGGGGTTAATTGGGGGATGGCTTAAATACATGGAAAATACCATTTTCGGGACTTTTGGATAGATTTCGGCCTAAGGAGGCTAAGGAGGACTTGGAAGAACACAAGCACAAGGATTTCATCATTCCTTCCTTACTCAAGATCCGGGCTTGGATTGTATTTATGTTTTCCTATACTTTTGTTATATTTGTGAAGACCCTCTTTATGTCTATGGAGTAGATCCTTTTGGGTTTTGATGGTTTTGGTGTATTAATGATTATTTGTGGATTATAACTCTAGTTTTATGTATTTGAATCGTTTTTGGAAGATTTGATTGTTGCATCTATATTCACTTGTTCTTGTAATCGAAAGAGGCATAACTTGTGATATCTTTGCATTATATTGTTGGTTGAGTTCATAGATTCTTCGAAGTAATCAAAAGAGGCTAGTTGAATCATTGATTAAATCTAGTTAGGAGAATAATCGAAAGAGGTTTTCCTAAAGACCGATCCACTACGCATTGTTGCATATCTTCGCAGAGCATAAATTGGTTCATATTGTGAGGTTGAGACTTAATCAAGAGAGGAGTTTCTACTAAACATTTGCATGTGATAATTAAGTGAATTCGAGAGACTTACTTGATTATTGGAAGTGATTTATCTAGAGTTAGATCCCGAACAATTATCTTGCACTTATTCCATCAAAACCCAATCCTCTCCCACTGATAAACTTCCTTACTTACCTTTGTTGTGATTGTCATTAGTCAATAGCTGTAGATTTTAGATTATCAATGATATAAATCTCAATTGTTGATCCTCCTGGATAGCAATCTAGCTACAAAATACGATAATACTGTCTAAATCCAATCCCCGTGGATACGATAATTATACTATACTATCTATGACTAGCGGGCATAATTTAAGTGTGTTTTGCGCTCGTCAGTTGCGCGCCGCAACATATATTTATTAATCGTTATTGATATTTACATTGTGAAATAAGGGAGGATAGTATTGTACGGTGGGATCGGGTTGTGCACCGCAATAATTTATGTATTTTGTATTTTTTGTTGTATTGTGTTGGCTTCAGTTCTTTCGTACGAGACTTTGAGGATTGGTATTTCTGGTTCTTAATAGTTTTCGAGGATTGAGTTGTTTTCATTAGTTTACCGTTTTGCCGTCATTTCCTGTTTTTCTTTCCTATTACTATTATTTTGGTGAATTAATTTTCAAGATGAATTTGCTACGCTGAGTCATTATCTCATACCCCGTTGAGTTGTTAGTAATACAACGGTTTTAAATAAAATAATTAATAACATGCTTATCTTATGTGGCTCTTAAATAAAACTCGTCGTTTCATTCGGTAACTTACTATTTTTAATAGTCGTCGTATTTCACTTTGATCGATTTCTCAACTTAATCTCCTTACCCTATCTAACGTTTCTAATTTAGGTAAAAAAGAATTGCTATTATGTTTTAATTTATTTAAATCTTGTATTCAAATCAGTAGCGTGTCTAATGCCTTAGTTTATTTGAAAATATTATTCTCTTCACCCAAATATTTTCCAAAATAAACTCATTTCTCATTGATTTCCTGTTTGGTCCAGAAACTATAATTTTACTTTATTATATATGAATTGATCACTCGAATATTATTTATACATTTGACACGGATACTATGTACCTGGTATCATGTGGATTTTGTCATGCGAAGTGATATGGAAAATGTGGGCACAAGGTGCCATGTGTGTTAAAGGTTTGGAAGTTGTGATTTATAATCTCAAATTATGAAAAGTGGGATTGTTGAAATTCATGTATTAGGAATGATTTGATTGGTTGAGTTGTCATCATGTTTTCTACTTGAACACATTCATACTTCATCTGTACCCCGACTATGTTGTTGCTTAATTACTTGGTTATTTCTCGTTGCCATTCGTGTTCCCCTTATCTTCATCGTTGATTGTAATTAAAATTCTTTCTACTATTTACCTTACATTGATATTCCTTCCTTGTTAGCTTTATGTCATATCCTACATAGGTTTACTTGTCCGATAGGTATCTTGACCTGGCCTCGTCACTACTCTACCGAGGTTAGGCTTGATATTTACTTGGTACCACTATGGTGTACTCATGCTACGTTTCTGCATATTTTTGTGCATAACCAGGTACTTCGGATCAAGTTGGTTTTTAGATTTATGTTTGGCGGCTGGAGACTTCAAGGTACACCTGCTGGATGTTCGCACGCTCCAAAGTCATCTTTTGTTGTATTTATTTCCATTGTTTCCTATAACAGTGATGTATTCATTATATATAGTTACTCTTAAAAGGCTTATGACTTGTACTACCGGTTTTGGGATACTGTGTCATGTTGAGATTATTGGCTTTTGCAGAGATTTTCGGTTCATATTAAATAGATGTTTAGTAGACTTTGTTATCAGTTTGGTATGTGTTACGCTTACCTAGTTCTAGAAACTAGGTGCCATCGCGGCTCCTTCAGAAGGATTTTGGGTTGTGACAACCTTTTTTCATATTTAATCAACCTGGAAAAGGCGGTCCAAAACGTAGTCCAACATGATTTTTTGACTGAGATAGAGATAAAGTCAGCTACAACACATGTTCTACTAAATTATCCCGAAGTCCAACCTTATTATACGTAAGTGTACATTTATATTACCGACTTATATTCAATCTCAATTATCAATCATTTTAACTAATGAAAAGTTTCAAATCTGTTGGACAATTAGTTTGTGGGTACATATGGGCATGAGCATATGTATCCTAAGTTTGCAGAATGGTTTAAACACTTTGTAAGTATTAGCGAAGTTTCTTCCAATGCAAATTATTATTAGGTGTACGTACTTTTTAATTTCTAATTAACTATTATATATTGCGTTCGATCTAGGTTCATAATCCAGATAATGACGTAAATTATCAATTTTTGCGTGACATTGCTTGGGGACCTAGCCCTAAGGTCAGAATGATGTCTAAGTACTCCGTCAATGGGTACAAGTTTCATACAAAAGAATGGTCCAAGGGCAAAAAAACTAATAATAGTGGTGTGTGTGTGTGAAAGTTGATGGTGATGTTAATTATTATAGTGTGCTTCAACAGATATTAGAACTCGAGTATAGTGTTGGTTAGCCGAAGAAAGAGTTGGTACTCTTTAAGTGTAAATGGTATGATCCAACACCTACTAGAGATACAAAGGTGCATCCGCTGTATAAAATAGTTGAAATAAAGCACACGGGGAGGTATAGACTCTATGACCCATTTATCATAGCACAAAATGTGAAATAGGTGTATTACGTACCTTATCCTTTATGCAAGAAAAAGGTTGTATAACGGGAAATGATAAGAACAAACCCGTGGGTAGAGTTGAGTTTGAGGATGCATTAGATGTAGCGTACAAGAATTACATTTCAATTGTTGATGCAATGGTGGATGATGAACTAGCAGGTGAATTGCATGATAGTGAAGACCTTTATGAGGAATTAGAGCCTTCAGTCCTTAGATCAAATCAAAGTGATTATGAGGAAGGAACATCCATGGCAAACGAGGATGGAGATTCAAGTGATGAATATGAAGAAAACAAGGATGAAAAATTATATGATGAAAATGAAAAAAATGATGATGAAAATGAATATGATCAATATGAAGAAAGCGATGATGATTGAGTTGTTTTTGTGTTTTATGACTTGTTTGATTTCTTGTGTTATTTCTTATTGATAGGTTATATGTACCTTATTATATTTTGATAATCTAACAAACTTAATGACAAGAACTAAATAAGGAACCTGATACATACCCTCAAGTACATGGGAATAACAAGTCTCAAGCTGGAGATGTAAATCAACTCTTCAGTCGACAAAGAAACAACAAGGGGAATAGATGGACATCAGTTTCCCTGGTGACTGTACCCAGTCAACTCTCCAACAGTTGCAAAGTTGTTGCCTGCACACGCAACAGTGCAAAACAGTGCATCAGTTAACTTCATTGGGAATGCTCCTGTACCAAACATGCTTGCATCATTCAAGTGATGTCACCAATATTATATTAACATTAAACCAAAGGAAAAACATCACTTGAACTTTTGGAAGAATCCATCAAGCCCTCTCTCAAGTGACCAATCAATCTGGCAAGTGATTCTAAAGAGCATCAAGAACAAAGAACAACATAACAACGGACCAGTTCCCTGTATTGAGTTATTACATGTCCTTAGTTGTGTTTCACTTTTGTTAAAGTTATTTACTTATAATTCCTACTTAGCTTAGTTAGAAGCGTTGTGGAGAAAACCTTTGTAAATCATAAACACTTATGTTTGTGTCTTGGCTAGAGTTAGTCAAGTTGTAAATCTTTGTAATAGAGTTATTACAAAGTGGGTTGTAATAGAGTTGTTACAAGTTAGTGAGGGATTAAGAGGTTAATCCCTAGGTTACAATAGGTTGTAATCTAAAGTTTTCTCAATAGTGAAGTTGAAATCCTACAAGGGTAGGTCGTGGTTTTTAATCCCGTGAGCTGGGAGTTTTTCACGTAAAACTTCTTTGTGTCATTTACCTATTACAGTGTGTGTGTGTTCTGTGGGAACTAATAGAGAACCTAGTTCTCTATATAGTTTGGTGGACCCTTAGTTTCTATCAATTGGTATCAGAGCGGGATCTTTCTATCAGGCTAATGCCTAGAAAGGATCCTCATGGCTACTCCACCAAACTTTGAAGAAGGTCAATCTACCTATAGGCCACCAAGATTCAATGGCCAATACTATGGATGGTGGAAGACAAGGATGCACGACTTCATCATGGCTGAAGACTCAGAGCTCTGGGACGTCATATGCGAAGGACCCTTCGTCCTTACAAAAACCAGTGGTGACCCAGCAGTAACAGTTCCCAAAACAAGAAAGGAATTCAATGATGTTTATCTCAAGGCCATAGAGAAGAACTTTCGAGCAAAGAAAATTCTTGTCTGTGGTATTGGTCCTGATGAATACAACGGGATTTCAGCATGCCAATCTGCTAAGGAGATCTGGGAAGCTCTCCAAACAGCTCATGAGGGGATAACCCAAGTTAAACAATCAAAGATTGACATGCTTACTATAGAATACAAGTTTTTTAGGATAAAAGGCGATGAGTCCATCCAGGACATGCATACTCGGTTCACCTCCATCATCAATGAGCTTCATTCTCTGGGAGAAATCATTACAAGGAAAAACTTTGTCAGGAAAATAGTTAGTGTTTTACCAGTTCCTGGGAAAGCAAACTGAATGTTATTACAGAGGCAAAGGATTTGCAGAAGCTAACAATTGATGAGCTTGTTGGTAATCTAAAAACTTATGAAATGAAGAAGAAGAAGGATAATGAGAGAAGAGAGCCCAAAATGGAGAATAACCTGGTCCTCAATACGAATAGCAATGATTCAAGTGGTGAGGATGCTGATATGGCTTACCTAACAAAAATATTCCAGAAAATGGTTCACAGAAATAGAGGCAATCTAAAAAGGGGCAGCTCCAGCAAGACAAAAGGTTATGACCTATGTCATAAGTGCGGTAAGCCAGGACATTTCATCAAGGATTGTCATTTACTCAAGCAATATCAATATAAACATAACACTGACAAAGCAGCTAAGAGGAACCCGGTTCCTGACAAACGTTTCAAGAGAAAAAATGTCGCTGACAATGTTGTGAAACAAGCTCTTGCTGCATGGGGAGACTCTTCCAGCGAATCTGAAAAAGATTATGATCAAGGTGACAGCTCCATGATGGCATTGGAAAGTGAAGCAGCTGAGTATGACTCTATATTTGCCTTGATGGAACAGTATGATAATGATGAAGATGACGACGAGGTAAACTTTCTAGATGTTCAAAGAAATCTGAAGTCGTACTCTCCAAAAAAACTCATGTCCTTGGCAAATGTTTTAATTGATGCTTATCACAGTCTTATAAATGATAAAAATACATTAACTGTAGAACTAAAAGACATAGAACATGAGAGAGATGATCTAGTGGTTGTTGTGGTCGATCTAAAAAAGACTATTGAGTGTGTTATAAAGGAGGAAGAATCTTTGACTAAAAAGGGTGCTAACATAGAGCATGAGAGAGATGACCTATTAGTAGTAGTTATAGATCTGAAGGATACAACTGAGGAACTAAAAAGAGAAGGTAGGCATGAGATTCTTCAAAAGGGAAAGGAAGTTGCGGATGAAACACATCTTAGGCTTGAAGATGAGATAAAATCAGTGAAATCTAGCTTGTGTGTTGAGCTCGAGAAAAACAAACAACTTCAAGAAGAATTAGGTAGAGTCAAGAGTGATTTTGAAAAATCACTCAAGTGTATATGGTCCTCTCAAGCTATCACTGCCGTGTACACGAACAATGAGGGAAACAAGCAGGGAATCGGATTTTAAAGGGAACAAACTCCCTACAACCCTCATAGCAAGTGCATTACTGTACCTGACAACTGGCTCTACACTCACTATGGTAACACTGGGCACTTTAAGGAAACCTGTAAGGCCAAGTTTCAGTCTCAATAGAAAAATAAAGTTTTTGCTAAAAAGGTAATTACTGTTAAAGAACCTGGTCCCTCATATAAAAGATGCATAATGCCTGCTTGGACCAAAAGAACCCTCATTCATCCTTTTCCTCATTACAAGGGACCCAAACTTGTTTGGGTTCCTAAGTCTAACCTTTAATTTCCTTGTACAGGGAACAGTGAAGGGGAGCAACCAATAATGGTACATGGATAGTGGTTGATTAAAACACATGCCTGGAAGTACAAATAATTTCCTTTCACTAAAGGCCCTGCAATGAGGGAATATATCCTTTGAAAATGGAAAGAAGGGATACATTCAGGGAGTTGGAATGATTAAGAAGTCTCTCTCTCACTCTATTGAAAATATGTACTATGTGAACGGATTGAAGTACAGCTTGCCGAGTGTCTTCCAAATCTGTGACAAGGGAAACAAAGTGGAATTTGTATCAAAGATATGCACAGTCACTAATCTTGTGACTGGTGAAGTGGTGTTAGTGACAAAAAGATACAAAAACATCTATGTTGCTGACTTTGAATCTCTACAAAATGGAGATCTCAGTTGTCTGAGTGTTGTGGATGACGATGCTGAACTATGTCATCGAAGATTGGGTAATACAAGCTTTATGTTGCTGAATAAGTTGGTCAAGAAGGACCTGGTTCGTGGCCTGCCCAACTCAAGCTTCAAGAATCACAGAGTGTGATTCATGTGTAAACGGAAAGCAAGTCAGATCTTCGTTCAAGCCCAAAAAGGAAGTCAACACCTCAAGGCCACTTTATCTCCTTCATATGGATCTATGTGGACCTATGAGAGTGCCAAGTAGAGGAGGAAAGAAGTACATCTTTGTTATTGTGGATGACTATTCCAGATTTACCTTGACTCTGCTTCTCAGATCCAAGGATGAACCATTTGAAGTATTTATTGCATTCGTAAAAAAGATCCAAGTGAAGATGAGCCATAATGTTGTGAGTATAAGATCTTATCATGGTACAGAATTCGGCAATGCAAAGTTTGACTAGTTCTATGCTGAAAATGGTATAAGTCACAGTTTTTCAGCTCCAAGAACACCTCAACAAAATGGTGTCGTGGAGAGGAAAAATAGGACTCTTGAGGACGTGGCTAGGACAAAGATAATTGATAGTGGTGCTACAAAAGGTTTCTTGGCAGAGGCAGTCAACATTGTATGCTACTTGGTGAACAAGTGCATGATCAGGTCCCTCATGAACAAAACCCCATATGAACTGCCGAATGGGAGAAAACCTAAGCTAACACACTTGAGGACATTTGGTTGTAATGCTTTGTTCTCAACAATGGTAAGGAAGCTTTGGGAAAGCTTGATACCAAGAGTGATGCAGGAATGTTTCTTGGATATTCATCACAAAGCAAAGCCTACAAGGTATACAATAAAAGAACTCAATGTGTTGAGGAAAGCATACATATGATCTTTGACGAAGCACAACACCCTCTTGGAAAAGCTGCACATGATAAGGCTGATCAAGATAGAGAGTTATCAAATGTCCCTGGTGAAGTTATTAACATAAAAAATGGAAAGGCCGATATGATGAGTCAGGTCAAGGATTCAAATGACAATGGCACAGCTGAATCTCCAGTTGACATAAAGGAACCCGGTTACACAATCACAACAACTAAAGCTAAAAACAGAGTTGCTGATGCAGTTCAAGGGACCCCACATACAGAGAGAGAATCACATTCAAAAATACCTAGACTATCCCACAAAAAGGTTCAAGTGTCTAACTGGAAACACAAAAGTTCACATCCTCTGGATAATGTGATCACTCTTCTTGATTCAGGAATTCAAATCAGATCAAAGGCAAGAAATGCGCTTACCTTCTTAGCTTTTCTCTCTCAAATTGAGCCCAAAAATACCAATAAAACATTAAAAGATGCTAATTGGATTACAACTATACAACAAGAACTCCATCAATTTGAGAGGAACAGTGTATGGAACCTGGTTCCACGACCTGCTGACAGAACTATTATAGGAACCAGGTGGGTATTCAAAAACAAACTTGATGAGTTTGGAAACACAGCCAGATATAAGGCAAGGCTGGTATTTCAAGGTTACAATCAAGAAGAGGGGATTTACTATGATGAAACATTTTCTCCAGTTGCTCGAATGGAGGCAATCAAAATTCTCATTGCCTTTGCGTCTCATATGGAATTCAAGTTATTCCAAATGGATGTCAAAAGTGCATTTCTGAATGGCTTTCTAAAAAAGAAGTCTTTGTCAATCAACCTCCTATATTTGAGAATCATGAACATCCTGAGCATGCTTTCAAACTTGACAAGGAACTATATGGGCTAAAGCAGGATCCTCGTGCTTGGTATGAAAGGTTGTCCAAATGTTTTCTAGAAAATGGCTTTACAAGAGGAAAAATTGATAACATCTTATTTCTGAAGAAACGAGGAAGGAACCTGCTCATTGTACAAGTCTATGTTGATAACATCATCTTCGGAGAAACAAATGATTCATTGTGTGAGGAATTTGCAAAACTCATTGGAAGTGAGTTCGAGATGAGCATGATGGGGGAATTGAATTTATTCTTGGGTCTACAAGTCAAGCAAACTCCTCAGGGAACAATGATAAGTCAACAAAAGTATATCAGAGAGCTTCTGAAGAGATTTGATATGGAGAGTACAAAGATCATCGATACACCTATTCCCACTGCCACTCGCCTGGATATGGATGAACTTGGTTCTCCTATAAACGATACTATGTATAGATGCATTATTAGGTCACTTTTGTATCTCACAGCAAGTAGACCAGGCATTGTTTTTAGTGTGGGACTATGTGCCAGGTTTCAATCCAATCCAAAGGAGTCTCATCTGAAGGCTGCAAAGAGAATTCTGAGGTATCTCAAAGGAACGGAGGACCTGGTTCTCTACTATCCCTCAAGAGATAGCTTTGACTTGATAGGGTATGCTGATGCTGACTATGTTGGTTATCTGGTGGATAAGAAAAGCACTTCTAGTATGGCATATTTTTTGGGTTCGTGTCTAATCTTATGGGGCACAAGAAAACAAAACTAAGTGGCCCTTTCAACTGCTGAAGCTGAGTATGTAGCAGCTGCCTCTTGCTGTGCTCAACTGTTGTGGATCAAGCATCAGCTAGAAGATTTCGGTGTGTTCTCTGATTGTGTTCCCTTATTGTGTGACAATACCAGTGCACTCAACATGACCAAGAATCTAGTTCAACATAAGAAAACAAAGCACGTCAATGTGCGACACCATTTTCTCAGAGACAATGTTGAAAAAAGGCCCATCTGTATGAAATTTTGCAGCACAAAAGATCAAATTGCAAACATATTCACCAAAGCATTGAGTAGAGAACACTTTGAAAGAAATCGCTTGGCACTAGGGTTGATAAAACCAAGCTGAGGACCTGGTCCCTTGATGATTGGATATGAAAGAAATATACAGGTAAATTAGCTAAAAAGTATTTTCTGGCAAAGTCTAACTCATATACCGTTGCAGGTAGACACGCATGATGATTACAGAGCAAACAAGCAACTAATGTATTGCACGTTGGTCAAAGGATGAGGCTTACATTTGCAAAATCTATTAGGGAACCTGGTTCCCCAAACACAGGTTAGTAGTTTCTCTATACTCTCATGCACAATTTTTTAAACGGTTGAAATGGTGCCACGTCATTACAGTGTCAATTTCTTTTCTTTCTCGATTTGTGAACCCAAACGTCTAGCCCGTAATGAAGCGACCCGACTACCAAAATTGCTACATATTCCTAACCGGTCCCTCACCCCTCTTAAATACATCAATTTGCACTTTCACATCAAAAATCCAAAATTGCTCTTTTTCTTTCTTCAAACCAAAACTCTCTCTTTTTCAAATCACTGCACTCTACCATTTCTGAACACCAAGAAACACAAAATGTTCCAAATGTCATCCCCACTGTGTTCTCACCTGTTGAAACGTTAGTGATAGAACCCACACTCTCCATTCCGACCAGTCCAAACCTTAAGATAAAGTCACAACCACCCTCTGCTTCCTCTCCAACCCAATCGAGTACTGGTTCTCATCGGAGTCGTAAAACTTCGACTCCCAAGAAATTTATGGTTGTGACCTCTCCTTCTACCTCGCCAGAAAGAATGGTTGAAGAAGATACAGTAGAAGAAGAAGAGAATCAAGAAATTTCCAGTCTACCAATGGAAGAAAGCTCTGATAAAGATCAATATGTTGGTCATATTCATGCTGAATCTACAATGACTGCCCCTGGCCTTGAGTTTACAGGTAATATTCCTCCTACTTCTGGGTTTACCATGGGGACACAAGAATAAGAGGCCATAGAAAATATGTTGTCAATAGCTGTTGAGGGATGTGTTATTAAGGATGGTGAAGGTGTGTCTGAGTCTCAAGGGGAAGAAAATAGTACACTAGTGGAGAATAGGGAACTTGTGCCTGTTGAAACATCAGCATCGGCCAGTACTACTAGAGCACCAACTGAGGGACCTGATCCCTCCACCCAAGAGGAGCCAACCCTTGGTTCCTCTCAAGCACCCCAGGTCAGTACTGATCTTGCTCCATCTCCTCACTTCTACACTGAGCCCTTGTCCATGGTTGTTCCTGAAATGCGATCTTTATCTAAAGAGAAGAATGAGGATAGTGAAGATGATTATGATAATATGGCTATTGCTAGTTTTATCAGGGCTAGGAGTAGACGGGCCATTACTCAAGCGCCAACTCCTAAGAGACCTACCACTAGGTTGCAAAACAAGGAGGCTCTTGAGTCTGTTATTAGGAAAAGCCAAGAACAACAAAAGAGGAGAAGATTGGTAAATGATAGGAAGATTGTGAATAAGAAAGTAGTGCATGTTGTCAATGTTGATGATGAAGTGGATGAGAAACCTGATTCCTTAACTCACAAGTTTTCACAGAAGCACACTATCCCCAAGTCAAAAAGGGAGTCCTCTGTGAGTACGGAGAGTTTAAACAAAGTTGAAGGTGACAACTCTGATGAAAAGGTAGTTGAGGAATCTATAGACACAGTGACAGAAGAATCAGTTGAAAAAGTATATGGGAAGAGGATGTTTGAGAACTCTACTAAGAAAGGAAAAAGTACTCGCAAATCAGTAAAAAGGAAGGGTGATGCTAGTAAAGAACCTGGTTCCTCCAAAAAGACTAAGGTTGATGATACCCAGGATGCTGGCAAGGAAAAATTGAAAAATCAAAAGGTGTTGTGGGGTCGTACATTTTCCCCCCTGATATTTTGGATATGGCTGGCATGCGCCAATTGGTGGAAATATGTGAATTCCTACAATGGAGACACCTGTTCACAAGTGACAGTCCCAAAGTTTATGAGGAAGAAGTGCGCAGCTTTTATGCCGACTTCTTTACAGTTGAGGATGATCATATTTGTATGATGGTGAATGGTATTGATTTTGTGATGGACTCTGCTGTGCTGGGACGTATTTTGGGAGTGCCCGTTAAGGGCTTGTCTTCTGTTCAGGGAACCTGCTCTTCGAACTTTAGAAATGCTATCTTGAAGGATAAGGCAGTTTAGCAAGGGGAACGACTACACAAGAAGGCCCTCCTTCCAGTGTACCAACTGCTGTTTGAATTGGTGAACAAGGTTTTGTTCCCTCGTGCAGAAAGAAGGTCCATTACATCTCGAGCAAACCTGGTTCTCATGGAAGCACTTGATGGATACACAACTATCAACCTGTTTGGCATCATGATAGAACATATGTAGAAGGTGACAGAGTTCAAGGATGGTAATCATGGGCTGCCTTACGAGTTCCTCCTCACTAAGGTTTTTGAGTTCTTCAAAGTCCCTTTGGAAAAAGCTAATGTGGGTACTCGTAAGCAAACCTTCTCCAAGACCACACTCGAGGAATGTGAGTGCATTGATAAGGTTGGAGAGGTTGGCAGCACTTCTACTATCTCCCAGTTGATCAACACCCAAAACAGTGCCACTGATGAGATAAGGAAGCTGAAGGCAAGGAATGTCATTCTTAAGGGTCAGCTAAGTCAGCTTTAGGAGGCACCTGGTTTACGCAGCTCTCACAGCACAGAGGTGGCCCATCTGACCAAAGAAAATGCCTACCTCAGGAAACAGGTTGAGGACTTGAAGGAGAAACTGCGAAATGAGCAGATATCAGCTAATGCTCAAATTGACATCCTTCTTAAAACCCTTGCCTCTTCAGCTAAGTCTTCCCCTTCTAGTTCTCCCTAGAAAGTGTTCCCTTTCCGGTGTCAAATCTTAGTGTCTGTCCTTTATTTTAGTTCTGATGATGTTTATGACTGGTACTTCTATTTTTGTTGTTTTTATTTTGTGGATGTGTTGGTAACAATGGAACTGCTCCCTGCTTAATATCCAAATATTAATGAAAGTTTCCTTCTTTTGTTGTGCATGTCTTGCTCATTTGCTCTATTTTTAGTTATGATTGTGTGCACACATGTGGCATGAGTTAGCCAAGCTAGACTTCTTTTTGCTTATTGCTTGTTACTGGTCTTTTTATGATGCCAAAAAGGGGAAAAATAATTGATGGGGAACAGATTCAGGGGGAATACAGGTTATGTGTATGTCATTCTGGTTCTTAGGGGGAACTTCAATTTTAAGTTTGTCATTCTCAAAAAGAGGGAAATTTATAGGTTATATGTACCTTGTTATATTTTGATGATCTAACAAACTTAATGACAAGAACCAGATAAGGAACCTGATACACACCCTCAAGTACGTGGGAATAACAAATCTCAAGCTGGAGATATAAATCAACCCTTCAGTCGACAAAGAAACAACAAGGAGAACAGATGGACATCAGTTCCCCTGGTGACCGTACCCAGTCAACTCTCTAACAGTGATAAAGTTGTTGCTTGCACATGCAACAATGCAAAACAGTGCAGCAGTCAACTTTATTGGGAATGCTCATGTACCAAACATGCTTGCATCATTCAAGTGATGTCACCAATGTTATATTAACATTAAACCAAAGGCAAAACATCACTTGAACTTTTGGAAGAATCCATCAAGCCCTCTCTCAAGTGACCAATCAATCTGGCAAGCTATTCCCAAGAGCATCAAGAATAAAGAACAGCATAACAACGGACCAGTTACATGTCCTTAGTTGTGTTGTACCTTTGTTAAAGTTCTTTACTTATAATTCCTACTTAGCTTAGTTAGAAGCATTGTGTAGGAAACCTTTGTAAATCATAAACCCTTGTGTTTGTGTCTTGGCTAGAGTTAGTCGAGTTGTAAGTCTTTGTAATAGAGTTATTACAAAGTGGCTTGTAATACAGTTGTTACAAGTTAGTGAGGGATTAAGAGGTTAATCCCTAGGTTACAATAGGTTGCAATATAAAGTTTGCTTAGTAGTGAAGTTGAAATTCTACAAGGGTAGGTCATGATTTTTAATCCCGTGAGTTGGGAGTTTTCCACGTTAAACTTCTTTGTGTCATTTACCTACTACAATGTGCGTGTGTTCTGTGGGACCTAATAGAGAACCTGGTTCTCTATATAGTTTGGTGGACCCTTAGTTTCTATCACTTATGTTATTGTTTTATTTTTATATCTTGTTGGACTTTATATATGTTCTTTTTTTAATTGTTATAATATGTAGAGCAATTGCTTTATATTATTACCTGTTGATTTTTTTATTAGTATATTTTATTTTCTTAATTTGCACAGATAGTTTCTAAGGGTAAAGAACTGAAAAAATCTAAGAAGAAAAAAAATATTTTGCCGGGTGATCATATTCCGGCCTACTCAAATTTGTATAATTATAGTTCAGAAGTAGAGGTATGTGTCGGTGTCCGTATTTCATTTTTGTTTCTTCTTTTTCTTCCCATTTTATATATTAGGCTAATGATGACCTTGAAAAGGAAATTGTTATTCTTTATACTCAAAATTTCATTAAATTCTTTCAGAAAAGATAATAATAAATGAGTTTCATTTCTATACACTTAGATATTAATACTTTAACGCTATAAAATTACTTAAAGATAACTATATTTAAATAAAAACTCATATTGAGTGAAATTAGACACGAAATTAACCACAATATGCAACAATCAATTGAATTACATAAATAAATAAAAAATACTTCATCGTTGCATAAGGTAAACACATTAATAAGTAGAGTATAAAATTGGTAAGCCTAGGTAGAGCAGTGAAAAAGGTAAGAATGGTGAAGAAGGTGAAAGTTCGTTTTTCGTACGAGGAAGCGTTAACTCCAATTCTTAACATCCCTTTTGCCTAACGGAAAAATGAAAAAGAGAATGATGCAAAGCAATATAGAATTCTTTTGAACAATCACCACCAGTACGTCCCATCTCAACTCCCAGCGAATATCTCAACACAAAATCAAGACAAGAAACAAGAAAACGGAAAGGAAACACCAGAACACACCATTCCTCTAGTCTAGAAAAGTCATTATCATTTACAAACATAGACGTACATTCCAGGGTCGTTTGGTTTGAAGACAAGTTATACGAGATTAGTTATGCTGGAATTAGTTATACTGAGATTAGTTATTTTGATATTATTTTTTATTGTCTGTTTGATATGTTGTATTAATTCGGGGCTTGTCAATTTTACTGTTTTATCCCAGGATTACTATTCCACCATCTAGCAGGTGTAAGTTATCTCGATACTATTTTTAATCCTGAGATCATTTATCCTAGAATTAGTAACCAAAAATGAATAAGGTGGTACTGTTATGAATAGAATTGTACTTAGAGTGAATGTCTATCTTTTACAAAGTTTGTTACTTTATGACTAAGTCATTTTCCCCCTATAAATGTTTTACCCTAGTGTAAATCATATGAAATTCAATAAGAATTACCTCTCTTTTCCTTGCAATATTATTCTTTTCCTTATTGTTTATTTCACGCTATCAGCACGAGACTCTACCGTCTCAAGAAGCTCTTTGAGAAGACTAAGGTATAGTTTTTCTGCTCTTTTAATAATGTCTGATATTATGAAACGAAAGTCCGTTGCCCTTGAAATTTCGAGCAAGAACTATATGTCGTGGGTGTTGGATGCATAAATCCATTTAGATGCAATGGGTCTTGGAGATGATATTAAAGATAAAAATAAAGCATCTACCCAAGACAATGCTAAGGCCTTGATTTTCTTGCGCCATCACCTTGATGAAGGGTTGAAAATAGAATATCTCACAGTCAAAGATCCACTTGTTTTGTGGAATGGTTTAAAGAAAAGATATGGCAACTTAAATTTGGTAACACTTCCACAAGCACGATATGATTGGGCTCAACTGAGGTTCCAAGACTTTGAGTCTGTTTCTGAATACAATTTTCGATGTTCAGAATTACTTCTAAATTGAAACCGTGTGGAGATAATATCACTGACTATGATATGCTTGAAATAACGTTCACAACGTTTCATGCCTCCAACATGGTACTGCAACAACAGTACCGAGAGAAGGGTTTCAAGAAGTACTCTGAGTTGATTTCTCTTCTCCTTACGACTGAACGAAATAATGACTTGCTCATGAGAAATTACAAAAATCGGCCCACTGGGTCCACACCATTGCCTGAAGTGGATGAGGTGTTTTCCCATTATGCTAAGCGTGGAAAAAGTCGTGGCCCTGTTCGTAGTCGTGGCCGTAGCCATGGTAGAAATTTTTCTGGTGTTAATCACCCCCCAAAGAAAAATAACCACCAAAAGTGGAAAGGGAAAGATGAGAAGCCAAATGCAAAGAGTTCAAAAATCGAATGCTATCGTTGCGGTGGAAAAAGGCATTGGGCAAATATTTATCGTACATCAAGACATTTGGTTGAGTTTTATCAAGCATCTCTAAAGAATAAAAGCCTTGAAGCTAATTTTGTCTATGATAATGAATTTGACATCACCCACTTGGATGTGACAGACTTTTTTGAGCACCCTGATGAAAAAATAGACCACTTAATCGGTGGTGGATCCGTGGTTAAAGATGATTGAGTAGTTTGGCTTAATTTTACCTATTCGTAGTAGTTAGTGAATAAAGATCATGTAATCGTAGTCTTTACATGAGTAGTAGTTTTTCAATTAGTATCAATTAGTTTAGCGATAGTCGTTTATTTAATAAAGCTTTCATTCTATCTGACTTTGTTTTGATTAATCATTATTTATTATTGATTTGGTTTACTTAACTTTTCTGTTGACTAGCAAAACAACAAATTGATAATTGGTTAAGTACTAAATAGACGAAAGAGGATAGTAAAACGAAGAACATCAACACCAAAGAAATGAACTTAAAGTTCTTTATTCTTGGATAATAATAAAACTTGGAGTTATCCGTCAATTTTGATATTTGAGAAGTATACTGAACCCATGTCTACCAAAATGAGTTTAAGCTTGCATGTTTTACATTCAAAATTATTGGTGGAAAGTTTTAAGAATCGAAGCAGAGTGATAAGAGAGAAATTAACGTCTTGTTATGTTAACAGTCAACTCGTTCACTATTACAGTTTTTAAATCATATGACAACAATTGCATTATTTTATTTGTATTATAATCAGAGTTTGCTCGAAATTGTATTAAAAGTCATTATTGAACCATTGATTTAACTTTATTTATTTTTCTTTTAATCTGATAATACTGATATTTATTTGTATATTTGTTTTGTATGTCAAACCATGGGAAGTAAATATGGATACCTCACAAAGCAAACTTGGATCAAAGTTTAATTGTAAATCATTATAATTGATTCATGTACGATACATACAATATTCAAAGAGAAAAAATATTTCTCTCATTTAAGTATGTATAAGGCAGATGTTACTACAATTTTTGGTAATAGTAATCTAATTGAATGCTCTGGAAGAGCCACTATAACTCTGCCTAGGGGAACAATATTTATCATAGATAATGCAATGTTCTCATCAAGTCCAAGAGGAACTTGTTGGGTTTTAAAGATATCATCCGAAATGGATATCATATTGAGACAATAAATGAGAATAATCTTGAATATCTCATCGTTACCAAAAATGTCAATGGCCAGAAAAGGGTTATTGAGAAGTTTTCATCTTTATCTTGTGGCCTGTATTGGATAAGAATTAGTGCAATTGAGGCACATTCTACCGTAAACCAAAAGGTTACTGATTCCAATACATTTGTACTTTGGCATGATCGATTGGGACATCCTGGATCAATTATGATGAGAGATTATAGAAAACTCAAATGGGCATCCATTAAAGAATTTAAATATTCATTTAAATAATAATTTTTCTTGCACTTCTTGTTATCAAGGCAAGATAATTATTAGACCATCACCGACAAAGGCTGGATTTGAGTCCCCTGCATTTTTGGAACGTATACAAGGGGATATTTGTGGACCTATTCACCCACCTAGTGGGTCGTTTAGATATTTTATGGTCTTAATAGATGCATCTTCTAGATGGTCTCATGTGTGCCTAGTGTCATCTCGCAACCTGACGTTTGTAAAATTAATGGCATAAATAATCTGATTACGGGCATAATTTTCTAATAATCCAATTATGTCTATTAGACTTGATAATACTGTTGAGTTTTTATCCCATACATTTAATGATTATTGCTTATCACTTGGGATAAAAGTGAAACATCATGTAGCTCATGTTCACACTCAAAATGGCCTTGCAAAGTCTTTGATTAAACGTCTACAATTGATAGCAAGACAGTTACTCATGAAAATGATGTTATCTACTTCTGTTTGGGGTCATGTCATTTTGCATGCAACAATACTAATTCGTCTCAGACCGACAAATTATCAAAAATATTCCCCGTTGTAATTAGTTTTGGGTTATGAACCGAATATATCCCATTTAAGAATTTTTAGATGCGTAGTATATGTACCTGTAGCACCGCCATATCGCACCAAAATGGGTCCCCAAAAAAGGTTAGGAATATATGTTGGGTTTGAATCGCCCTCAATTATTCGCTACCTCGAAACATTAACGGGAAATTTGTTCATTGCTCGATTTGCAGATTGTCGATTCGATGAGACGCTTTTTCCAAAATTAGAAGGAATAATTGGTGAAACCGAACGGGAAATTTTATGAAAAAATCCATCAATGTCTCATCATGATCCACATGTCTCCATTTGTGAAAAAGAGATGCCAAAGATCATTCACTTGCAGAAAATAGCAAATCAAATGCCAGACGCATTTACAGATCTAAAAAGGATAATAAAATCACATATCCCTGCAGAGATTGTTCCAATCCGTATTGATGTTCCTGTTGGACAATCTTCTAGTGTCATGGCTAATGAGTCAAAAGCACGCCTAAAGTGTGGCAGACTATTGGGTTATAAGGATCGAAATCCTAAAAAAAGAAAAACAAATGATCAAGATGTCACTACGAAAGAGTCTCATTAATAAATCCACGATTTAACCAATCCTGAGATTCATGATGAAATCATTGAGCATGAGACTCAAGAAAATAAGGAACTACCAATAAATCCAATCAATATTGAGACAGATTTAAATTGAATGGATATAGTGGTAGATTATATCTTTGCATATAATGTTTCATCTAGCATTATGCAAGATAGTAAGGATCTTGAACCTCAATCTGTTGGAGAATTTCGACAAAGACGTGAATGACCAAAATGGCAAGAAGCAATCCAATCCGAGTTGGATTCACTTGCCAAACATGAAGTTTTTGGGCCTATAGTCCAAATACCTAATGGTGTTAAGCCTGTTGGCTATAAATGGGTCTTTGTACATAAAAGGAATGAGAAAAATAAGGTACAAAGATATAAGGCACGCCTTGTTGCACAAGGATTTTCATAAAGGCCTGGTGTCGATTATGAAGAGATGTATTCTCCTGTTATGGATCTCATTAGTTTTACTGTCCATAAAAAGCTTGACATACATTTAATGGATGTGATTACAGCCTACCTTTATGGCTCACTTGATAATGAGATATACATGAAAATTTTCGAGGGATTTAAAATGCCTGACGCACAAAATTCAAAGTCCCGGGAAATATTTTCAATCAAATTGCAAAGATCTTTGTATGATCTAAAGCAATGAGGAAGAATGTAGTATAACCTCCTTAGTGAGTATTATTAAAGGAAGGTTATGTAAATGATGTCATTTGTCCATGTATTTTTATAAAGAAAGCAACATCGAAATTTGTTGTACTTGTCGTATATGTTGATGACATAAATCTTATTGGAACTCCTATAGAACTCCAAAAAAGCAATTGATTATTTAAAGAAGGAATTTGAGATGAAAGATCTCGGAAAGAGAAAATTATGTCTCGGTTTGCAAATTGAATATTTGGCAAACGAATTTTTTTTTCATCAATCTACCTACATAGAAAAGGTATTAAAAGTGTTTTACATGGATGGAGCACATCCATTAAGTACTCCGATGGTTGTTCGATCACTTGATGTGAATAAGGATCTGTTCCGACCTCAAGAAAAGAATGAAGAGATACTTGGTCCTGAAGTACCATATCTTAGTGTAATTGGTGCACTAATGTATCTTGCTAATACTACAAGACCTGACATAACTTTTTCAATTAATGTCTTAGCAAGATATAGCTCTGCTCCTACAAGGAGATATTGGAATGGAATCAAATATATATTGCGGTATCTAAAAGGGACTACCGATATGGGCTTATTTTATGGAAATAATTGCAGTCCGGACTTGTTGGTTATGCCGACACTGGGTATTTATCCGACCCACATAAGGCTCGATCTCAAATATACTATGTGTTTACATGTGGAGGCACTGCCATATCTTGGCGATCCATTAAGCAATGAATCATGGCTACTTCATCTAGTCATACTGAGATAATTGCTATTCATGAAGCAAGTCGAGAATGTGTGTGGTTGAGATCTATAATACATCTTATTCGAGACAATGTGATTTGAAATGTGACAAACTACCTACGATTTTGTATGAATACAATGCAGCATGCATAACTCAATTTAAGGGAGGATTCATAAAAGGAGTTAGGACAAAGCACATTTCACCGAAGTTATTTTTCACACATGAGCTTCAAAAGAATGGTGATATCAATGTGCAACAGATTTGTTCAAATGATAATATGGTTGATTTGTTCACAAAATCTTTACCGACGTCAACCTTCAAGAAACTAGTGTATAAGATTGGGATGCGAAGGCTCAAGGATGTGAATTGATACTCTTATAAGGGGGAGTTAATATGCGTTGTACTCTTTTTCCCTTACAAGGTTTTGTCCCATTGAGTTTTTCTTGCAAGGTTTTTAACGAGGCAACCAAAAGGCATATTTCTAAACATGTGTACTCTTTTTCCTTCTCTAGAATTTTTATCCTACTGAATTTTATTTTAGTTAAAGTTTTAACGAGGCACATTACCTATTGAGTAGACATTCAAGGGGGAGTATTATGAATAGAATTGTACTTAAAGTGAATGTCTATCTTTTAGCGTATTTGTTACTTTGTGGATAAGTTATTTCCCCCTTATAAATAGAGAACTCCATTTTTAAATCATCTGAAATTCAATAAGATTTACCTCTCTCGTTTCCTTACAATATTATTCTTTTCCTTAAATGTAAAAACAGAGGCATAAAATGAGATGGTTATTAGTTTCTTCCTTCTTCTTTTTTTTTTTTTTTTTTTGTGTGGACCTTTCGGCATCAATCAATTAATCTCTTTCCTTTCTAGGATGCTTCCTGTCTTTTCATTCCCTCTTTTGAGAACAATAATTTTACAAAGTTTTAATTTACTATACAGGAGTGACCACATTCCCATTGAAAGGGGCTCTTTCATCCTTCAATTTTTATGGGGATTGCTAGCTAGATTATCCTCTTTTGACTACAAACTCAACCACATAAATAATATGGTGGCCAAAATATTTCCTACAAATGATCACCTTGGAAATCTTAAAGTTGTGGGTTCATCTTCCCCTTTATATCTCCTAGTAAATTCCAATTTTTTCAACACAATCATTTCTTTTGGGTTATGTAAACTAATGTCATGCATTGACTGAACCAAGTCTTTTGCTAACTGGTCAAGCACATGGGCGAATCTACCTTACGAGGTAGGGGTACCACGGCACCCGCACGTTTCGCTAAAATTCTTACTATGTACATAATATTTCTGTGAAAAAATGTATAAATGGATAAAATGACACCCAGAAGTCGCAAAGTGAAAGCGGGTGCCATTGGTTCAGCCTTTCCTTTAAAGGCTTTCCTTGAGCCCTAGGGCCTCGCCTTCTTTTTCTATTTTTTCCCTCCTTTTATTACTTGCTAAGTCTCTCTTCTTCATTTTTTTAACTTTCAGTCCTCATTTTGTTTCTATCATTATACTTTACTTTATGAACAATTATTTTCTATAGGTAATTTGAATTCTTTTTAATTAGCATATAATTTCTTTATTTTTAATGAAATGATATTAATTTATATATTGGAATATAATTTGAGCAATATCTTCTATTGGGTTTTGAAAAAAATTAAATTGCTTGATTGATACTCGTTTTGAGTCGAATATTATAGGTTGAATGTTGAAGGTTTTTCTTTGAAAATAATTGTCATATAACTCAACAATTAAGATGGAAAAATAAACAAAGAACAATACAAGTAAATTAATCTAGTCAAACAATGAATATATAGTGTAGTTAAGGTATTCTTTAAGCAAATATTTATATTGGAGGCGCTCTTTCATGAAATGTTATTTTTCTTTTGTATTTTTATTTAGAATGTGTTTAAATTAAGCGTTACAAATTTGAACTAAAATCGAACTTATTTGCTTTGTGAATGAAAGGCATATTCAAATTAACCAAAAACTAACCGAACCGACCCATTATTCCTAATCTGTCTTTATAGCTACTGACATGTATACTGTATATATAATATGGTGGCACCCACAACCTTCGAATCCAGGATCCGCCTCTGGTCAAGCATAACCAACTTTTGCGGAGTTGCACACTCATTAAAATATAGGTTGCTGTCAAAACTTTAGTTAATGGCATATTGGCATTGGAGGCGAGGTGCCGTTGCTGAAAATGATGGGAAATGTTGGGTAAGTATTTAGGTGTTTCTCTTTTAACTAATACTAGGGTCAATTCCTTCCATTTTGATAACACCAGTGAAAAGATCCAAAAGAGGTTATTTGGTTGGATAGCCAAACTTTTATCTATTGCAAATAGAACTACTCTTATCAATTCTGTAGTCAATATCTTACCAATGTATGTACTAATGCTCTTCCTATTAAGATGTGTACAAAGATATATCGAATTAACAGGAATTTTCTATGGGGGTGACACGGAGGAAAAAAAAGAAAGTACACCTTGTCAATTGAAATACTGTTTGTAAAAGTAGACGGAAAGGTGGTTTGGGTATTAGAAAATGTAATGAAACCAATCTTGCCATGCTCGCAAAATATGGTTTCAAACCAATCTTTGGACTAATGTGCTTAGATGTAAGTATGTTCAAAATCAATCATTATCCAATTGGCAAACCAAAATGCTTTCTGAAAGCTAAGACTATTTTGACTAAGGGGAAAAAATAAATTTGGGACATAGTAGATTAATAAACTTTTGGCTCGATTGGTGGTGTGGTGACGAGCCACTTATCAATAATATTAACATTGATATTTATTGGATTGACACTTCAATTAAAGTATCTGACGTGTTGCAGGATGGCGAATGGGATCTTTCTAATTCTGTAGATTACTGTCTTGAAATGGTCGAAATTAATTCTATTTTATCCCATTTTATTGCTGATAATGTTATCTTTGCAGATAAAATCACTTGGAATGGAACAAGTAATAAGAAGTTTAGCACAAAATCAGCACTTGTGATGATGAAACTACTCAAAATGACAGGAGATGAACTAATATATATGGAAAATTCACATTATTATATATATAAAGTATTATATATATATATATATATATATATATATATATATGGCTTGTAATATAAGACATAATAAGCTTATGTTGTTACAAGGAAGATCATAGAATTACAAAGATATGAACGATATGATGCTGTAGAGAATTCTTCACATATTATCAAGGTCTGTTCAAAGTCTAAACAGATATGGAACAAGTTCATCTCATCTAAGCTATGACTGCTAAGCCGCTGCTAAATGTATGATATTATAAATAATAAACGGCACCCACCATATAGTGCTACACTTTTATTTTCAATTATGTGTGGCATATACATATATCGGAAGAGCGAAATAGGAATTTAATTTAAAATAAATATCTGTTTATTGATGTCATTTGCAAACAGATTAGTGACTATGCTAAGGTATTGATAAAGTGCTTCCAAGGCCAATCTCTAATTTTTCGTCAGAAGAAAATAAAACTAGCAGGAAAAGTATATCAAAACAAGAACCTTTTACCTAATGATGTAAAACCCCAACCATCAAAATTTCCAAGGACTGATACTCTATGTATGTTCGATTTTTAAGCAACCGAATGCTAAGCAAACCAAGGTTTGAATATTTTACTTATATAAATATTAAAGGATGGTGACATCAGCCCCACCCAACGTTAAATATGTTATTGGTACAAAAAGTTGAAAAACATCCAGGCTGAGAACTTGTATTAGGAGGAATGTATTTTTTGATGTAATGATAACAAAAAGAGGACTATTTTCATTACAATAATGTTAAATGTTGTCCATTTCAAACGTGGCATTTATGTTACACACGAGTGTATATGTCAAGTTCCTTTTTAAACGAAATCAAAGCCTTTTCATTGTTTAGTTATGCACAATCAATCCCATTTGATAGCCTTCACAAAGTACACGAGTTTTAGTATAAAATACAAAGTATATAATATGTTGTTTTAATATATATATATATGATCGAATAAAACAACGATCTCCTACGAAGCGGCATTCAAATATTGCAAATTGCTTAGCACTAACTTTTTAAGCTTCATAGTAACTCAATGGGAAGGATGTGAATTTTCTTGATTATTTTCTGCTATTCTTGTTCCTACGGATGCGATTAAGATATATAATAATATTTGAGAAGTAACTACAAATTTTTAATATTCCACATCAGATATGTAAATTATAAAGATTCCAAATATTTAATATATTGACTTAATTTTTTTTAAAGGTAGATTTATATATTCTTTTTGTAAAATTAGAATCAATATTTAATAAAAATTTAAAATATTCAAACCAATTAATCCGAAGCCGAACTTAAAAAATTCGATCAAATACGAAATTATTTGAATTATCATTTTTTCAATCCAAAAATTATAAATTCAAGTCATAATTTTTATATCCAATTCAAATTGCTCGAACTCTTAGCCCTTAGGATAGAAGGGAAGAGTTCTATTCCTTTCTTCTCTTTTCTCCCAATTGCCAATTTTACTGGCAGATTGGAGCTGGGCCTGAGGCCTTACCCAAAAGCCTTATTGGTCCAACCTTGGGGGTCAAACGTGAGCAGGGCCGGCAATGTATGGCCCAGTCCATGTGGGAGCTGTGGTCCATGTGAAACATGAGGTGTCAAAAAGCGACACGTGTGCCACAGAAACGTGACAGATTAGGCAAAGAGGGTAAGGAAAGGAATATGGGGAGAGGTGGTATGAGAATCCTACGTATTGATTAACTAGTTTTTTTAATCAAGGCCTCGTTTAATCCTACCGATGCCTCATTTGTTTTTGTTTTTTTAAGATTAATACGTCTGAATATTAAGATTAAAATATTTAAATTTGAATACACATCTAAATATTAAGATACGTATTAAGATCTGAATATTAAATGATTAAAACTGTTTTATTTTTAATATCTAAATATATAAAATTTATCTTTATTTGAAAATTAATAAATAGAAAATTCAAATAAAATACTAATTAATCTAATATTCTATCGTTGATTATGGTGGCAGCTATGATTGAGGATGATGGTGATGATGGTGGTTGAGTATGGTGGTGGTGGTGGTGGTGGTGGCATGGTGATAGTTGATAATGGTAGGCGGTGACGATAATTAATAATGAATATGGATGATAGCATCTTAATGAAATTAAGTATCTGTTATGGATTTTAATCATACAGACCTATTCAGGCTCATTAAGTGGTTGTGAAGTTAAAAAAAATAAACATGCTTAATGATTAAGATTTGAATAATTAAGATTCAGATTTTAAAAACAAACGCACTAAATGTCTGAGATCTGAATGATTAAGATTCAGACCATCATTAAGTGCAAACAAATGAGGTGTAGCGTACGTGTGTTGCACGTGAGCGTCGTGTTAATCAATATAAAATTTATACAAATTATTAAAAAATAGCAATGGAGGTTAAACTAAGCGCATCATGTATTTAAATGATGAAAATAAATACTATTGCATTGACACAATATAGTTGAATTCAATATTTCCTTAATAAAATTAGTATAATTATTTCTACAGTGTTTATAGTTATAAATATTTTATTATATAAGATGAAAATATGCTATATTATTGTATCTCACCTAGCATCTTTTTATTACGTTCATATGTCATTATACAAGATTTAAAGTTTATCAAAATTATAGATAAAGCTAAGTTGATTTCTTTTTGTGTAAAAAATTTGCCTAGATTCTTATTAATCTAAGTCTAAAATTTCTTCTTTGCACGTTCATCTAAACACTAAATAAAAGTTAATACTATCCTAAACTCACTCCAAATAAACTCTGCCAATAACGATTTTGAAATTTCAAGAGTTCACCACGTTGAGGTCAATTTTGTAAAATTATAGGGAAACAATTACAGATTTATAGTTATTTCAAGAGCTTCAAATACATTAGTTTATCTTAAATTTGAAAAATTAACGGTAGTTACAATTTCACATAGTATGGTTGTAGCTTAATTTATTTTTTAAATTAACGTCATATTAGTTTAGACTTCTAGAAATTTAAACATAAGATTAAATCAAAACTCTTAAAAAGTTATGAGGAAAAAAGTGAACAATATGCATTGAAGATGTAAAAGAACTATAATGGCCACGTATTAAACTCCAAAAGGAAACTTTAAAATCTAGTCAAATAAGGAAAGATAATAAGGTTAATTTTAATTGAATTTGAAGTCCTAAATATTAGGATGTTCTTAAATTAAATTTTAGTTGATTTTGAAGTTCTAAATATTTAAAAAATAATTAAATGACTATTTTGTTTAGTGTGAAATCAACTTTTAAAGGGTAAAAAAGACAAATGACATTTCGATAAGACCTTCGTTCTTTTAATATAGTATAGATATAGATAGATGTTAATTAATTCAATCAAAAATGGGTGAAGGAAACTCTAATAATAAATAATGTTGTAATCTTTTATGGATACTGAATTTAGTATTTACATATTGGTTTGACTATCCAAATATTAATTTGTACATATTGAACACCAATAGTTAAAATATTAAAGCAATTTATTTGAAAATATTTTAACTGAAATAATAATTTCAACTTACAAAAATCTGTAATTTCTTTTCTAAGAGATCTATAATCTAATACGACTTCAACTTTTAAAAAATAATTTTTTCAAGTTCAAATACTCTGTTTTCTACCGAATCAGTGAAAACTCTCAACAATTTTGTTTTTGGGTAGGAGTATTCTGTCTTGGATGGAGCAGATTCTTGTTCCATTGCATTACATTAAAATGTAGAAGAAAAGGCAAAAATAAGAGGAAATTGTTTTCTGCTTAGTAAATGAACATATTTGCGAGGAGTTAAACATATAAAATGCTTCCACCTCTAACGATAGATTATTATAGATTTTAGTCGGGTAAAAAAATGAGTACGTGTTGATCTCTAATGGTAAGTAAAAAGAAAAATAAAATAACAAAAAAAGGGAAATGTTAATACTTGTAACTCTCAATAGTAACCCCCAAATTAATACATTTTGGAGCATTTGTAGAACAAGATTCAGAATGAATATCTCTGTCTGATACAATTGTAAGTCATATGGTAATAGTAACAACAACAACCCAGTATAATCCTACTAGTGGGGTCTGGGGAGGGTAGTGTGTACGCAGACCTTACCCCTACTCTAGGGTAGAGAGGCTGTTTCCAATAGACCCTCGGCATCCTTCCCTCCAAAAACTCCTCACCTTGCTATTGGGGTGACTCGAACTCACAATCTCTTGGTTGGAAGTGGAGGATGCTTACCATCAGAGCAAGAGAGTAAGTAATACTAATAACAAGGGATATTAGGTAAACAAATTCAGGGGCGTCCTATTTGTTCATCACTCGCTCCTATTTAATTTGTACCTATTTTTAAAAAAAATATTTAACGGGTACCTGTGTAGCGGCATTTCATATTTTTGCCATTTTTCTTGCTTCTTCTGCTTCCATTCTACTCCTTCAGAAAAGTTTTATAGGCTACGTTGTACTTGCTGAAAAATCCAACAGGGTCTATTCTTTTCTCGTCATCTGCCGGCTCCTTTTTGTACTTTGCTAGTTGTTGTTTGCGCCAAAAGACGAGTTTAGCTTAAATGTGAAAGAAATTCGAATTGAATTTGTTAGAGAGAGAGAGAGCATGGTTGATGCTAATTAGGAATACCTATGGTTTAAGAAAAGAATGTTAACAATCTATATAACTATATAGGCGGATCCATGATTTAAAGTTTATAAGTTACTATATCGACCTTAAATAAATATACAATAAGTAAATGAGTTCACAATCAAATATTTATGAATATTTAGTGGATTTTGTAATATATATACATGGTATATACAAAAGTTATTGGGTTCCCGAGAATCCACATGTAATAGGCTGGATCCGCCCATGTATTACTATTATATAATATTACGAAACAATAAATTTTTGTAACAGAAACAAGTAAAACGGAAAATTAGACAGAAACTGGAGATTATCAGAAACCAGAATCAGTAAATATATTTTGGAATAAAATCGAGCCCACTGAATGCATAGTGTGTTCTTAAGGAAATTATTTCCCTCAAGTACCCGATGTATTGGAATATTATCTCCCCAGGATATAACGATTTAACTCACCAAAGTGTTGGTACCAAAAACGCGGGTGAAACAACGAACCACTTGAAAGTTGTAAACCACACTGGAATTTAATTGTACAGAAGAAGGAGAAGAAGTTTAGAAAATTTCGTGAGAAAAGATTCTTGGATTAAGCCATATTTATAGCCATTTTCTGGCACTGTTTCTGAAAAGTTTGCATCCTTTTCAGAAATAATTGAATTTCTTTTTGTCCAAAAAGATTAATCAATCATTGACTGAAGCCGAAGTGAGCGAGCGAGCGACGACGACGACGACGCGAGACTTACTTTCTTTCCAACCCATTTAACACCAAGGGGAGTGTTTTCTCAATATAAGCATATTTCATCTTTTTTTTTCATCCTCAATGAGGGACACTTGCTCTTTCCAAAGCAAAAGGGAGTTCACTTTCTTCCCTCAATTTCCCATTCACCAAATTTCAATCCCAACAAAGAAGATAAGGTATTTACTCTAGAGATATGAAGTTAGGACTGCCTCAGGTAAACTTCAGACGCGATTTTGAAGTTGCATGGAAGTTATAGAAGAACTTCAGATCCGATTTTTTAAAGTTAGATTGAAGTGATGTAAGAACTCGATTTTCTGAAGTTGAATTGAAACGATGTAAGAATTACAGATTAGATTTTGAAGTTGCAGTTTGAAGCGATAGAAAAACTTTTGATTTATAATATCCTAAATTTATAACTTGCGAATTCTGAAATGTATTTCGAAGTGGGTAAATTTTATAAATTTTATGCAATACGGGTATGACCTTAATGGTGACCCAAAAATCAAGTATATCTACACTACCCCGAGATAGGCAGTATCATGCTTCTCTCCTTCATCAGCATCCACAGCCCATTACATGAAGCCCAAAAAGGTTAAAACATAGGCTCGATAATTTAGGGTGAAGTACACAAATAACCCTCAAAATGGATGGTTTTGATTTTTTGTTTCTGCTTGAGTAGAATTTCAAATTTAATAAGTGTTGCCCCTCTCTTACCCCATTGACTATACTTTTAACTTTTGACCTTAAAGAGTTATGCCCATGGAACAAGCGGGGGTCAAAAGTTAAAAGTGTATCGTCAGCCCCCAAAAGTGCTTTCCTTCTCGCGCGAAAGAAAAAAGATGTTTAGCTTTTTTGTCTGCCTCCTTTACCTATCAAAGATTCTGTTAACATTGCAGATGGCACTCTCTTACCTCTTTCACACTGTGGGTCTATGTCTTCATCCCGGATTCTTCATGATAGATTCCATGCAATTTCTTAGATAATTAAAAAATGCAGCCCACAAAAACTCATCCTAATCTTTAGAATTTAGCCCTAAATAATGGGCTTAGTCCCTTTATCTACTCATCGTGAATCTTTAGAATTTATGGGGGGAAATCAGAAATAGCCAGATTTATAACTGATAATTAAAAAATTGCCACAATTTTAAAAGTAATCAAAATTTAACAATATTTTCATGTAAAGATAAAAGCTGAACAAAAACACCCTTAAAAATTCGGAAAAATCCTGTATAATATGCTGGAGTTGAAATTTTTTACACAAGAGATTCCAGCATAACGTGCTGGAATTTCATAATGTGCTAGAGTTTTAACATAATATGCTGTAAGTTTATATACATGATTCAACAAAATAGTGATTATTTTTTTAGCCCTAAATAAATAACGGGCTTAGGCCCTTTATCTTACTCTTTGTTGATCTAACCACGGCGTTATCTGTTTTTCGCAAAATCGTCGAAATTCCTAAAATGAGCTGTCCAGGACTCCAGGCACACCACCTGTTTGATATTTGTCGTAAATCCTTGAAGTTCCTAAAGAGCTGTCCGCGCACACCACTGTTTGATATTCTGTCGCATCACTCTTATTCCTCATCTCCTTCCTGGTAAAAATCCTGAACTTTTGTCCTCGTAACACCTTTCAAATTCTAGTAACTCTTCTGTTCCTTAAACTACATTCTTACCTAGCTTTTCTTAGGTTGTCATTTGCATGTAAGCTATATGTACTTCAACCGATTCTACAAAATAAACAGCACCTTTAATAATTTATCTTTGCATTTTCGCCGTTTCTTGAGAACCCAAAATGTAAATAAAGTAGATTTATATTTCCAAAGAGCGAGACTTATCGATTCAATCAGAGTCGCTCTTCGGTCTAATTCTCCAGATAATCTTATTCCCCATCTCAAGAATCCTACTTTGGACTCTTTTGTAGTCACTAATGCACTTCAATCAGCTCCCTCTCCTGATTCAGCTCTCAGTTTGATTGAGAATCTCAAAACAATTCCCCATTTCGCGCATACCCACAACACACTTTATGCATTGGCCAAGGTTCTTGCTAAGGCGCGCGAAACTGCTAAACTCCAAGTCCTTATCAATGCCATTAATTCGGGCAAGTTCATTAATGTTGCGCGTGTTAGTTATATGGATCAGATGCGATGGTATGCTATTAGTAAAGAGTTTAACGAGGTTGTTCGTGTGTGGGACGAGTGGAGGACAACCCTTCAGAAGCATCCGTGTACTGAGTCTTATAATATTGTAATGGGACTATGTGTTCAGTTGGGTAAGGACAGTGATGCTGTGAGGGTATTCCATAGAATGATCGAAGAAGGGGCACTTCCTAATTGCAGGACGTACACTATTCTAATTGAGCATCTTGTTAGATCGAGAAAGTTGGATTCAGCGATTGAGCTTTTCCATATGTTGCCTCATGTTAGGATGAAACGGACATTAAAGCAGTATTCTGTTCTAGTGGAAGCATTCAGTATCGCCAATCAATTAGATGTTGTCAAAATTTTGCTTGATCAGATGAAGAGTGATGGAATATTGCCTGGTCGAGCTATGCTTTGGTCATTGCAGCAGATGCAAGATGCTGGTTATGATGCTGAGACAAATGAATTGCTATGGGACATGTTACCGGATGGGAGGATTAAGAAGATAGGTTACTCTATGGACAGTAGTGAAGATGATAATGATGATGAAGATGAAGATAAAGAGAGTGACTGTAACCATACTAATGCTGTGGATCAACCTCACCTGAAGCCATGGTTGGATCCAGCTTCTTTAGCTAATGCTTTGCAGAACTGGGGCGCTGAGGAGGTTTCAGCATTGGTAGATGCAAAATTAGTTTGGACGACTAGGTTGGTTTGCAAGATGATCAGGAGCTTCAAGTCAGCAGAAACAGCTTGGCAATTCTTCTGCTGGGTTGCTTGTCAACCAGGATTCACTCATGATATATACACAGTTTCAAGAATGATCACAAGATTAGCTCGGCAAGGATGTGTCGATTTGGTTGATCAACTTTTGTCCAAGGTTGAAAGAGAGGGCATTCAATTTTCATTCAACACGATTCGGTTAATTATAGATTTTTATGGGATTTCTGGTAATGGTGATCCCGCCCTTAGGGTATTCAAAAGCATTAAAACGATCTGTGGTCCCATATCTAAAAGCAGTCAGTTGCTTCTGTACTCATCTCTTCTACGGACTTTGGTAAAATGTAACATGAATTTGGACGCCTTAAATATTCTCGAAGAAATGAGTTTGCTAGGGATTGTTCCAGATTTGCAAACATATTCTGGACTAATGAACTATTTTGCGCTTCATGGTGATATAAAAACTGTGCAGAGGCTTTTCGGGATGGTTAGGCAGAGCGGTATAGAGCCTGATGCTTATATGTATAAAGTTCTCATCCATGCTTATTGCAAATGTGAAAGAGCTGCTCTTGCGCTCAGGGTTTTTGAGGACATGAGGAACTCGGGGTTGTTGCCTGATGCTAACACCAAACAGTTGCTTGTCAAGAGTCTCTGGAAGGAAGGCAAGCTTCGAGAAGCTGCTTCTGTAGAAGAAAGAACTGAGGAAATAAGTGATGCTCTTCCCCTTGCTTTGCCTGGACATATGTTTACTGTGAGCTCTGAAGATCTTTCAAGAGTGTATAACATTTACTCTAATAGTTTCCAGTCGACATGTAGTTGAAGGACTAATGTCATTGATCAAGATATAGAACTGCAGTGCTTTTCCAGGTCAATTTAGCAAATGTCCTCCTTCATATTTCAGGTCAACATCATCAAGTCAACTCTCATTAAGGAGGTCTGGTTATATGTTTATAGCATTTTGATTATGTTGATCAGAAGTGAAAGCGTTGATCTTTGTAATAATGTTGCTGAAAATCACGAACGATCAACTGGCCTTTTACTTGGCATCTGACCAAAAATCCTAGTTGTCAATAATGCAACTGTTTTACTTATATATGTGGTGATATCACAATTCACCCATTTGCTAGGGTTTAGTTTCTATCTTGTATCTTTCTACTTTGTAATCAAGATATACTCGTGATATATGTTTTATCAGAGGGTACAGCGTTTGCCTTTTTATACTCTCTAGGCTTTTCCAGACCCCACTTATGGGATTACACTGAGTTTGTTGTTGTATGCTCTAGGCTTTTTGCTAGTTCATCCCAGGACCACCGTTCACATATGATGGACTTAAATTACAGTTTTTGCATTGTCATTAAGGACTTTCTTGGGTCTTTACCTTATTTCCATGCAAAATTAGTTTTCACCTCAACTTTTATCCTGGAAACCAAGCAGCCCTCTGTCTCCCATATCATTTCAGTCGGAAGGGCAGAAATCTTGTCAAGAGAGGACTCTTCAGTTGGTATTTGATGAATTATTTTAGTATATAAGATTGTTTATGACGTCCAAGTGTTGTTTAAAACAATGATATTAAAGAGTTAAATTAATTGCGAAGATGGGAGAAGCCATTTTCCTCCTTTTAGTGAAAAGTGTTTTCCTTGGAACATATTTTTTAGCAACCAAGCACCAAAAAACGACTTATTTCTTGAAAATATTCACTGAAAACTATTCTTCGTCATACCAAATACACCCGGAATGTCTCCAAGAAACTGACAATTGTAATTTTTATTTGCTTTATTATGTCCCTCTCTCCTAAGGTAAGAGAAGGACACAAGCTCGACTTGCCTGTGTTAAGCATATACCTAGGCTACTGGCATTGACAACCGCCTCTAAGACTTCATGCGTATCTCTAATTTTTTATTCTTAGTTGTTTACTAAACGAACTTTGATAGGAAGGGGGAATCCGTGCCGTCTGGATTTGGTTCTAGTATTAATCTAATAGCTGAAGCTTCCTTAGAAAAGGTTCGAAAGGGAATGTCTTAGTCAAGGAGAAAGTAATGATTATATATACAAATGATTTCCTTTTGCTTATTGAGAATATTTTATGAAGCATTGTTGCATAGTGACAGAGACAGCAGCACAGAATATGAGAGTAGGCAGAGAAGACAAGAGGGTATCTCACAGACAAAGCTACAAACAAGTCCTCCTAGACAATATTATATCCTTCCAAATTTCAAGAATTTCCGTAGCTTTCAGATTAACGTTTAATAAATCCCTAAAATCAACTCTTGCTCGAGCTACCAAATAAACTTTCTAGCTGGTTCCTTGCTATCTAAGCTTGCAGCAATGGGAGTTCCTCTTGTCTCCTTGTTTTACAACTTTTTCCTCTTTCTCATACTTTCATCCTCTAACATAACTGCTCAAACATCTAGTACACACACAGACTTTTCTTGCTCGATAAACTCTTCCTTGTCTTGTGATACTTATGTCACATATCGTGCCCGTCCACCAAATTATTTTGACGTGGGAAGTATCTCTGATCTTCTTGAAGTTAGTCGTTTAAGTATAGCTAAGGCCACAGGTCTAGTTTCAGAGGATACTGAGCTATTTCCTGACCAGCTTTTACTCGTGCCCGTTAAGTGCTACTGCAATGGTTCTCATTATTTCTCCAATGTCACCTACCAGATCAAGAAAGGTGACAGCTTTTATTCAGTTTCAGTAGGAGCTTTTGAGAACCTTACCGACTATCATGTGGTGCAAGATATGAATCCAACACTAGATCCAACCAACTTGACAGTTGGGGCGGAAGCTGTTTTTCCTTTGCGTTGCAAGTGCCCTGCACATTCTGATCTCGAAAAGGGACTTCAGTACCTTGTTACTTATGTATGGCAGCCTTGGGATGATATATTTCCTGTAAGCAATATGTTTGGAGCATCTGCACCTGACATTCTGGCTGCAAACAATTACAGAAATTTCACTGCTGCAATATGTCTTCCTGTCTTGATACCGGTAAAATTTCCTATTATTCTGCAATCTTACCCCTCTCCTACGAGCAGTAGAAAATCCAAACGTGGACGGATCCTCATTGCTGTTTTAAGTAGTATGGGGTTTCTTGTAGTTTTCTCATTGTGCTTGATGGTATACATGCGTCTTTTACACGACAAGAGGAAAACATTGCCCCGTAATACTTCTACTCTGGAATCTTCTGATCTTATTCAGACCAAGAAAGCCTCCAAAAATCAAATTGTGGAGCATAAGACCATTCAAGATAAGCTTCTTCCTGGAGTTTCTGGCTATATTGGAAAGCCAATAATGTATGACTTGAAGATCATCATGGAGGCGACGAGGAACTTCAATGAAAGATACAGTATAGGAGGATCAGTGTACAAGGCCACGATCAACGACCAGGTTGTAGCGGTCAAAAAAACTAACCAAGCTTCAGAGGAATTGATGATACTTCAGAAACTAAATCATGCAAATCTGGTGAAAGTAATGGGCGTTTCATCAGACAATCATGGGAATTTCTTTTTGGTTTATGAATATGCTGAAAATGGCTCACTGGATAAGTGGTTGTTTCCCGGATCATCTGCTTCTGGCTCAGAGGTATCGCTCGGTTGGAGCCAAAGGTTACATATAGCATTGGATGTTGCAAATGCTCTGCAATACTTGCATGAACATAGTCAACCTAGCATTGTCCACATGGATATCCGAACGAGTAACATACTTCTTGATTCAAGGTTTAAAGCCAAAATTGCAAGTTTCTCTACAGCCACACATGCTACCAACTCAATGATGTTGAAAGTCGACGTGTTTGCTTTTGGGCTTGTGCTCTTGGAGTTGCTTTCAGGGAAGACAGCAATGGAGTCAAAAGACAATGATGAGATTCTGATGCAGAAAGAGATTAATGGAATCTTGGAAGTTGAAGATAACAGAGAGGAGAAATTTAGAAAGTGGATGGATCCCAAGTTGAGCTTTTACCCTATTGATGATGCTCTAAGCTTGGCTGCCTTGGCGAATGCGTGCATATTCGAGAAACCAACAGAAAGGCCTAAAATGACAGATATTGTCTTCAACCTCAGTTTTCTTACTCAATCATCTTTTGAAATGTATGGAAGGTATTCAACTTCAGGTGAAGCTGAGGCGGCTTTTCAGAACGTCAGTCCAGTAATAGCTCGTTGACTTAAAGATGCAGAGTAAATCTAGCCAAGAATTTTGGTCAGTTCATCTCAAATTTGTAACATATTCTGGATTATAAAGCAAGAGGAACTATAAGCTCTCTCCAGAATATATTGCAAATTCGAGCTCTCATGTGCAGTTATTCCCTGTATTTTTCTCGCCGCTATAGAGCAGTTACTATTGTAAATTTGTAGGATGCTTTGCTAAACCACTCAACTTTGGAATAAGTGAAGAGCAATTTGATATGTATTTCCATCTTTCACCCTCCAAAACAAGAAGAAAAACTATATTTCTGAAAGACGTTACAAACTCGTTCTTATTTATATTTGGTATCTAAACGATACAATTTTATTTTGTAAGCAAGTTCTCTAATTTTTTGCATCCATCTGTATTTGATCAAGTTGATGTTAATTTTCATAATCATATTTACGGCGGAGTCTCATATATATATATATATATATATATATATATATATATATGCGCGCGCGCGGAGTAAGCATAGAAAATGCTATATATGCATTTTAGAACCAACTCTATCAACTCAGAACCCACCACATCTAAATTCTGAATCCATTAAAAATACTCTCTCTGTTTCAATTTAGATGACATAATTAGAGGTGGAGTCAGGATTTAAATCTTATGGGTTCAATTTTAAGGTTTTTAACATTGAACCCATTATATTTTTAAAGTTATGGGTTCATATCCACTATTTTTGCAATTTTAATGAATTTTTAAATCAAATTTTTACTCCGCGTCGAAAGTTATGGGTTCAGTTGAACCCGTAGGTAGTACACTGCATCAGCCTCTGGACACAATTTCCTTATTAATCTATTCAAAAAAGAATGACAGATAATTGAAAATAATTCAACTTTAAACTTTTCATTTTACCCTTAACGAGAAACTTTTATAACGACACAAATGACATGGCCCCACAAAATTTTACTCTTTAAGCTTTTAAGACCACAAATTTCAAAAAACTTTTTATTTTTTTAAACTCCGTGCCGAGTCACACTATATAGTAGTAACCTCTTTGCCCCTCCTTATTTCAGTCAGAAGAATCCCAAATGTATAAGAAATCTGTCCTCAGATTAACCTGACCAGCTTCAAGATACTCAGGTGCGAAGAAAGCCTTTTCTACCCTGGATAAACCTTTTAGATTAATCTTTGTTCCTGGCCTTTCCAGCCAGAGACAAATATAGGACGGGTTCAAAATCTACAGCTTTTGGTTTGAACTAAGTTTAGTCGCGCAAATAAATAAATAAATAAATAAATAAATAAATAAAAACATATAAAATGCAAGCCTAAACGTGCTAATAGCCCCCAGTTTCGACAGATCTTTCTGGCTATTTCTTATATCTATTAGACATATTCATAATAGATTTTATCATGTACTATCAATGTTGAGAATCTTACTCAACTTTAATAATAGGAGCTATGTTGCTTTTAAATTTTATTTCCTACTTTTTGTAAGACTACAAGACAGCTTGTTTTTTGGATTTATTATTACTATATAAAAAATAGCCCTAGGCACAAGGAGCGGCCCGACGTATTTTGGGGCCTAAAGCCAAATTTTAATGAGGGACCTTAATGTTTTAATTTTTTTATTATTATTTGAAGTCAATTTTTCTAGTTTTTTTAGATGCAAAGTTACTAATAATTTTTTTATAATCAATTTCTCCTAATAAGTCATTCTCAATAGACAATATAGTTAACCCATTTGACCTCTCTTGAGACATTGTTGATCTTAGGTAAGATTTTATCAATTTTAATTTTGAAAAGCTTCTTTCCGCTGAAGCAACAGTAACTGAAATTGTTAACATTATTCTATAAGCAATATAGGCATTTGGAAAAGAATCAAGTCTCTTTATTTGATTGAGTATATCGATTAAACTATTATCTTCTACTTGTACTATTTCCCTTAATACTTTCAACTCAGAAAATAAATTTAAACCATCAATATCGGATTGATTATTATGATTTAAGAAAAAATCAAGATTAAGGCAATGTGTTTTTAAATTTTCATCATTTAGTGATCTTAATTTTTTACCACTAAATAGAAAATCAAAAATATTTTCATATGCTTCAAATTGTTCAAATCTATTTTGAAGTGAAAAAATAGCCTTGTCTACTATGTATAAAAAGTAATCAACTCTAAAGGACCCTTCAAGAGACTTTGAGATTTCATTATCAACATTCTCATCAAATTTTTTCTTCCTAGATATCACACATTTCTTACGAAATTCGGGTTCTATATTCATTTCAAATGAAATTTCCTTGGCAGAAATCATAGCAGTTACAAATCCTTCTTCTCTATATTTGTTAAAAAAAGAAATCAAACCTTTTAATTGATCTATGACAACATCAATATGCATGTCTTTTGACTGCATACTTTTGCTAACTGAATTAACAACAAATAATATATCATACCAAATAGTCATACCCAATAAAAATTCAAAATTTTCGAGTTCATATGTTACTAAGGAATTAGTTTCACTTTTAGTTTTTGGATCATCACTAATTTCTACTAATTTCAATAAAGCATCTCTTATTTGTGGAGTTTGAAATCTTATTGCTTTAATACTTTCAATACGACTTTTCCAACGAGTTTGTGACAATGATTTAAGAGTTAGATTAGGTACACTATTCTTTAATACTTTCCATCGCTTAGTAGAAGATGAAAATAGTGAATATATACGTTGTACCACTCCAAAAAATGATATAACTTTTGTACAAGAATTAGCCATATCACAAAGTAACAAAAAATAAATTCTTCTTCTTTTCTTGAGTTTTTCATAACCAGATTCACACTTTCTATTTGACATACTTATCTTCTAATAAGTAATAAATAATCTAAAAATGTACTAAATAGCAAAATATTAAATTTTAAATGAGAAAATAATAAAAAGATAGAATAAATAGCAAAATATTAAATTTTAGATGAGAAAATAATAAAAAAATAGAATAATAGAACCTGGTTCAAGAACGGATAGCTTGATATGAAATTAAATTTTCTGTTCGAGTATGCTTGTTGTAAGACTAGAATTATGAAAATAGAACAAACAAAAATACTCCACTATTTCTTGAATCAATACACTGAACTCTGAAGTCTCAAGATCCACAATAAAGCTTTGATCTTTGGCTATTGAAGAATGGAGTGTGATTAATTGAAGAACAAAATATAAAAATATAATATAGTGGTATAGTGTTCTTCACTTTGCTCGACAAAGTCAGTTAGTCACGTTGTCCTCACTTCGGCAGCTCCATGATAATGTTGGCTATTGAAGTTGAACTGTTGAAGAATGGAGTAAGAACAAAGTATAAAATATAATATAGTGGCATAGCTATTAGTGCACAACGCACACGTTGTCTACTTATCTTCACTTTGCTCAACAAAGTTTTGTTTGAGAAAGTTGTGGACTTGTGGTCCACTATCTCAAATTTGTGTTCAAACTTCCCGTTTTATTTAATAATAATTTTTAATTATATATATATATATATATATATATATATATATATATATAATTTAGATATAACCAAAAAAAGGGGCCCCATAAATATGGAGCCTAAAGCAATTGCTTTACCCGCTTTATGGAAGGGCCGCCCTGCATATAACACCGCCAAATAAATTTGCTGGAAAAAAAATAGTAAGAACATGCTTATTCCAGACCTATTAACTCTAGATCCTGAATTTCCCTATTTATAAGCTACATCTTTAAAAGTCTGTGTTCTATGAACTCAAAAATAAGAGCATCTATTAACCACCTAAAACATATACTTTTGTAGAGCTGTTTAGAAGTTGTGACAAAAATTCCTTACTTCAAAATTATACCCCTCAGATGTTAAAGAGAGGATTCCTCTCCATCTTGTTATAGATTCATCACCGTATTACACATACTACAATGACATGCACTCGCATCCAAATTGTATTGAATTAGGCATGTCCACCTCACATATAGCATTTGAGAAGGTTCGATTGAAGTAAAAAACTTTTTGGTTCTTAACGTACAAGTCAGGGGTCAATACCTAATCCCGCCACCACGACGGCTTTATTTGAAACTTAATAACAAGATGAGATACTTGATAATGCTCGAGCATAATATCAGAGGTAAATCTATGATTTAAAGACCACTGCATCCACTGCTATTTTGTTGCGTCAGTGTGTACTTAAGTATTACTTTTAAATTCCTTTTCAATTATATACTATTTCGCACTCACTACCCAAATACTACAACGTCCCTGCACCATAGTGGCCAATTAAATAGAGGTGGTTGATCTATATTAGACAATAAACAAGATAAAACAGCGGACAACAAGGTAAATACTAGTCATTGACATTTGCTTTTTGTTTGGGCCTTTATTGGAAAATAGATGAAGGCTTAAGAGATTTCCTTCAGTAAGAAATAATAAGTCTAATTAATTAGACTCAACTTCTCTCACCTCTATTTACTATAAAGTTTAACTTCTATAAATTGAGAGTGTAAAAACTATTTTACACTATCAAGTTATCTAAGAGATTTCCTGGGAATGTAACATGGAAAATAAGGCAGTCTCTTACAATTCAAAAGGTCAAAGTGCACTAATAGTATACGAATATTTCTCTGTTATAGTATATAAACAAAATCCTTTTTGGATTCCTCGTTTATGAATTACTAAAGAACTTGGTTCATTACCTTACTTCCTTACGCGTAAAGTAAAATAAGCAGTAAAGTAAACACAATAATATTTACGTGAAAATCACCCGCCTCAAAAGGTGCAAAAACCATGACCTACCACGTAGGATTTTTAACTTCAACTTCACTAGAACAATGAGCCAAATGTATCGATTATAAATCTGTAACTCAATACTCTCTAGTTCTTCTACTTCAACTATTTAATTTACAAGTTACTCTAACTTGCAAAACCAAACACTCACTCCAACTTACTGATTTTATATGACACTTTGATTACAACCTGATTTTCTAACACATATTTACTAGACTGACTCAAGAAGAACACAACACTGGTACTCGACTTAAGTGTAGAAAATGTAGTTCTTCATTTGATGTGTAAAAGGATAATCTCAGCAATCCAAAAAGATAGTATTTAAATTTCTTGGACTCTGAGATCTTTTAGGAGTCCTATGCGTAGTCAGCTTCTCCGTTTGATAGGACTCCTACTGCTCCAAGGACTCCACAAGTCTTGGGACTCTTGTCTCTCACTTGTGCACGCGTATCTTCTTGGGTAACAACCCTTATCATGTTTAACAGTCCTCTTCCAACAAATTCGGACCTAGGTAACTTTGAGATAAGGTTACTGTTGGCAAGACGTACAATTATCAACCTTGAGGAGCTGGTTTTTAACCCTGAGGAGTTGGTTCTTAGAATAGTTAAGCAGCTAAGTGGAGGACCTGATTCTTAGAGAACAAACTTTGTTAATCATCAAAATATCAATACTCAACAAATTACCCCTTTTTGATGATGACAAACTTTGTGCATATTAGAACCAGGTAATCACCTCATATCATCATATCACCATACTATGACCAGAATAGGTACAACCTCTATACAACAAGCACACAGACAGGAACATCAACACCAACACCAATACCCCCAACTCTATCTTCTCCATTTTGGCATCATCTAAAAAATAACAAAAAGATGTTAGACATACTAAGCAAAGTTAATGAAAGATTTATGGCCAGTTAGGCTACATCACAAGCTCAAGAATTATCAAAGAAAAACAACTAAGCTGATAATATAACCATGTGCGAAGCATTAAAACATTATAAGAGAAGTCATTTAGTATTGCCAAAATAAGCCTAGGGCCTTGACTCAAAACATTAGAGAAAAATAAGCTAAAACTCTTGCAACCTACTCAGAACTAGAACAAAGGAAACAAGAACTAAAGCATCACTGGGATAACATAATAAGCTAAAGACACTAGGAGACAGACCAGGTTCATGAGTGAGAGGAAGATGGGGTCAATGATTTCACAAGGGTGGCAATCTGTTGGGCATGAGCTTCCCTGTCCCTTCTGAGCTCCTCGCTAAGCTGCCTGGTTTCTTTTATTAACTCATCATTGTCTTCTCTAACTTTGTCATTCTTCTTAAGAGCTAACTCCAACCTCTTAGCGAGCTCCGCTGCCCTACTACTACTAGGTAGAATAGCAGAACAAGTTGGTCCCCTAGCCTTGATCTCCTCATAGCCACACTGCTTGAGGGTAACAACATCCAAAACATTATTGTGGTTTCCAAACTTAAGCTCAGGTAAGGCAATATTGAGCTTGTCAAATAGCTCAGCTAACATGAAGCCATAAGGCATAACATGCTTAGGCTTGGAAGTGTCTGCAGTCCTTGCCATGTGCTGAATCATCAAGCTAGGGAGATTGATAGCTCTACCAGTGTTAAGCAGTTCCATCACAGCCATGTCCAATAGAGTAGCCTCGTGCCTTCTCTCAGATCTCTGCAAAATGCAGGAGTTCACAAACTGAAACAACAACTTGTGAAAGGGAGTCATATCAGTCTTACACACCTTCTGTGGAGTAGCCAATTCAAATTTATTGGAGAACTTCCTTGTGACTACAATTCCTGATTCCACATCATTGTCTATGGCTGCCCATTTTTTCTTCAAGTAATTATCAAAATCTAAGGAGGGAATATTCAGAAACATCCCAAGCTCTTCAGCATCAAACTCCATCTCAAACCCCCTTACATTACTCTTGACCACTTTCCCATAAAATTGGAAGTTTGCATAGCACTCCACCATAGCAGGGACACACAGAGGAGGAAAAGCCTTGACAAACATGTGTCTCCATCCCTGTAGCTCAAGTTTATCAACTAACTGAGCCATCCCTTTCTCATCAGTGTTTGCAAAACTTTTCCCATTCAGCACTTTTGTGTTCCTGAACTCAGTGAGCTTATCAACCACACCAGGCATACCCTTCCTTTCCTTTCCTTTACCGGCCAATTTTAATGGGGTAGCTGCCTTGGTAGATTTGACAACCTTTATCTTTTATGCTGATGCCTTTTCTTGCAAAGTAGAATCAGACTCATCTTCTACATCCAACTCAACAACAGGTTTAATAACTGGAACTTGCTTCCCTGGCTTCTTGGAACCTCTGGACTCCTTAATGATTTGTTCATCAACAACCTTTCTTTTACTCCTTGTGAAAGAAGTACTAACATGAAGAGCCACTTCTTTTCTTACAGGGATAACTGACTTTGTTGCTTTCATTGAAGCCTTCTTGTGTTTCTTCCATGCTACAGACATGGGTAAATTATCCTCATTTCTTATGACCTCTTCATCTCCAGTGAAAGGAGTTAACAAGGGCTCAGTTTCTTCAGTACTTTTCTCTCCACTTACTTCTTTTGAAGGGGCTATGGCAATGTTCCTAATAGCCATAGATCCTTTAGATTCCCCACTTGCATTCTCATTCTCTTCCTCACTCTCTTTATCCTCACCTTCACTCTCAATGTTCCTAATAGCCATAGACTGATGCTCCTCATGACTAGCCACCAATCCTCCTTCTTCCTCACCTTCATTATCATCATCATCCTCAGTCCAGCTGAAAGAGAGACCATTAGAAGCCTCCTTATTTACTGATTCTTTATCACCTTCTCTCTCAACCATAGGCATAACATTAGAGGTATCTACCCTTTTCTCCTGAGTTGCTATGTCTATTTCTACAGTAGTTTCCTTCACTCGTGGTTTATCACTTGTGGGTGGAACAATATCTATGGGTGCAACATCAATGGTAAAAACTAGAATATCTAAATTTGATGGAGGTAATTTTACCTGAATTGTAGTAGTTGACACTGATCCCCCATGAACCATAACTTCCTTAACTACTGTATCTACCTTAGCAGCATCATCAATCACCACCTTGTCACTTTTAACAGATTTTCTTGGAGTAGACTTTACTTAATGGACTTAGAGGTGTTTTTCGAAGTAGATACAGGTTTGGAAGTAAAGGTCCAGTAGAGGTGGGAATAGTGTATGCAAGAGCAGTTATAGATGCATGTTCAATTGATGATTTTGCACATCTCTTTGATTTGGGATTCATATTCTTGGGTTTGTCTTCAGTCTTGGAAGATGATTTTGCTTTAAAGGAGTTTGGCTGGATTTTGGCATGGTGATGAAAGAATGAAATCATTGAAGGGAATGAGAGCAGTTATAGATGCATGTTGTCATAAGGGGGCTTTTAAAGAAGTAACTCCTGATTTGACTGGAAGAAAGAGAGTAACCGAATTTGAGTTCTAATTGAGACTCTAATAACAATTACTTTTGACCATTAGAATATAAGGAGTAATTAAACTCTAATTGCTCTAGGATTCCACCTTAATCTTTGACTAGATAAAAACTAGGAGTGATGCTAACAGGATTAGAAAGTCTGAGTATAGCAGTAATTTAAGTTACTAAGCCCCTATGATTAAGACAACATGGCACGTACCTGAGTCAAAGAACCAACTCCTTAGTAACTTCTTACTCATTTCTGTAATAAAGTTTCAGCACTATAGGTTAGTATCATAAGACATAGTTATCAGCTAGACTTTTCGGGCCAAGTGTGTGTTCTCAAAACAAGCACGAGACTGAATCAAACAAATTGTACATGACCATCTACATCTAATTATACATTTTCTAGCCAATCATTGGGGTTCAACCTTTTTGGAAGTATTAATTAGACCCAGTTCCAGTCTATTACTTTCAAAGTGATCCCTACTCAGAGCTTAGTAAAAATATCAGCAATTTGGTCTTCAATTTCACAGAAGTTAGTTGAGATATTCCCTTTTTCAACGTTGTCTCTGAGAAAGCGATGCCTATGTCAATGTGCTTGGTTCTCTTGTGTTGGCAGAGAGTTTTAGCAATGTTTATGGCACTAGTGTTGTCACAGAAAATAGGAACACAATCAACGAAAATACCATAGTCCCTTAGGTATTGTCATATCCACAACAACTGAGCACAACAAGATGCTACTGCGACATATTCACCTTCAGCTGTAGATAAAGACACTGAGTTCTTCTTCTTTGTTCCCAATACACCAGGCAAGAACCAAGAAAATGTGTATTCCTGAAGTATTTTTCCCGTCAACATAAAAATCTGCATAGTCAGCATCAGCATAACCAACTAGATCAAAGCTATACCATCTAGGATACCATAGACACAAATCACGAGTCATTTTAAGTTATCTGAGTATCTTCTTGACAGACTTGAGATGAGAGTCTTTGGGATTTTCCTGAAATCTTGCATACAATCCCACACTGAATACAATATCTAGCCTGCTTGTCGTAAGATACAACAGTGACCCAACCATTCCTCTATATAGCTTCTGTTCAACACTTTTCCCTTCTTCATCAAGGTCCAGCTTTGTTACAATGGCAAGGGGACTGTCTATGCACTTAGAAGAGTCCATGTTAAATTTCTTCAAAAGTTCCTTGATATATTTTTGCTGATGTATCATGGTTTCAGTAGTTGTTTGCTTGATTTGTAAACCGAAGAAGAAGTTCAATTCACCCATCATGCTCATTTAAAACTCATTCCCCATCATCTCAGTAAATTCCTTGCACATTATTTCATTAGTAGCTCCAAAGATAATATCATCCACATATACTTGTACAATCAGAACATTTTTGCCTTTACTCCTCAGAAATAGTGTGTTGTCCACCTTTCCTCTTACAAAGTTATTGGTTAAGAGGAATTTTGAGAGTCTTTCATATCAAGCTCTTGAAGCAAGGCTTTGTCTAACTTTAACACATAGCTAGGAAATTCATCACTCTCAAACCGAGGAGGTTGTTTATCAAACACTTCCTCCTTCAGGTAGCTATTCAAGAATGCACTATTTACATCCATCTGATATATGGTGAACTCCATATTTGCAAATGTCTCATCATAGAAAATGCCTTATTCTTGATTGTATCCGAGAACCACAAGTCTGGCCTTGTTCCTTGTGATATTTCCTTGTTCATCCAGCTTATTTCTGAACACCCATCTGGTACCTATGACAGTTCTGTTCTTGGGTCTTTGTACCAAGTCCCAGACCTTGCTTCTTTCAAACTGATTTAGCTCCTCTTGCATGGCTATAATACAATCTGGATCCTTTAGATCTTCCTTTATATTCTTAGGTTCAACCTGTGAGAGGAATGTTATAAGTGCACATAGATTTCTCAGAGATGTCTTGGTTTGCACTCCAGCATTAGGATTAGAGATGATGTTCTCAACAGGGTGTGAAGTTTGATGTTTCCATGGTCTAATTTGCATCCCCAGAGATGGTTCACCTAAGGAGTGATCCAAAGGTATAGTGTCAGTAGGTACAACTTCATTAGTCTGGTTAGTAGTGAAAATAGTTCTCTTTTCTTCTTGTTCCTCATGATCATTTTCAGCTTCCTTAGGATCTCCTAATCCATCTTCAAATGTGGTTAAGGTTCTTTAGAAACTCCTTCATCAGTGAGTCCTATGTCATAGTCTTCATCCTGCAGATCTTTCTCGGCCATGTTTTTAGATTCATAAAAAATAGCATGAACATTTACTTCTACGCACATAGTTTTTTTATTAAAAACTTTATAGGCTTTACTATGTGGTGAATAACCCAAGAAAATTCCCTCATCACGTCTGTCATCAAACTTACCTAGAGCTTATTTGCCATTATTGTGCACAAAACATTTGCACCCAAAAGCTCTCAAGTGAGTGATGTTGGGCTTTCTCCCTCGAAGTAACTCATAAGGAGTTTTCTCAAGAATGGGTTTGACCATGCATCTGTTTAGCAAGTAACAAGCAGTATTGACTGCCTTCACCCAAAAGCTCTTAGGCAGTCCACTAGCAATCAACATGGTCCTCCCCATATCTTCTAGAGATATATTCTTTCTTTCTACAATACCATTTTGTTGTGGAGTTCTAGGTGCAGAGAAGTTATGATCAATGCCATGTGTGTTACAGAACTCAAGGAATTTAGAATTTTCAAACTTAGTTCCATGGTCTATTCTTATACTTAAAACATTATAGCCCAGTTTCTGTTGGATCATTCTGACAAACACACAGAAAACATCAAAAGTTTAATCTTTAGATGCAAAAAACAGGGTCCATGTGTATCTCGAAAAGTCATCTACAATGACAAATATATACCTATTGCCTCCTCTGTTCCTCACTCTCATTGGTCCACATAGGTCCATATGAAGGACTTCCAGGGGTTTGGAAGTGCTGTCAACCTTTTTAGATTTAAAAGATGACCTTACATGTTTTCCTCTGACACAAGCATCACATACCTTGTCTGAGGTGAACTCAACTTTTGGTAGTTCAAGGACCAGGTCCTTTGCTGCCAATTTGTTGAATTGGGAAAGACTAGCATGACCCAATCTTCTGTGCCGTAACAATGGGTCATATTCCACTACACTTAAGAATGTGTTCTCACTCCGAGGAAGGGACATAATAAATATCTTGTAGACATTGTTATGTCTCTTACCTTTTAACACAATTTCATCAGTATCAAGCTTAGTGACCGTGCAAATTTTGGAATTGAATTTTACCTCATTTCCTTTATCACACATTTGAGAAATTCTAAGGAGATTATGTTTAAGGTCTATGACATAATACACATCTTCTATAGCATGAGAGAGTGACTTACCGACCTTACCAATACTTGTTATCTAGTCCTTTTTCCTATTTCCAAGAGACACACTCCCTCTTTGGAAAGATGTCAGTGAGAGAAAGTTTTTCTTTTCTCCAGTCATATGTCTTGAGCAACCATTATCTAGATACTAATCTTGATTGTTCCCTCTTACTTTAGCCTGCACCAAAAATCACAAGTTATTCTTGAAAACCCAGACAAGATTGGGTCCCTCTTTATTTGAAAAAGGATGAATCAGATATCTTCTTGGCAAACGAAGGGAAGATGATTAATAGATATTTTCTTGTTAACCTTAATCCATTTAGTTTGGACAAGAGGCTTGACTTTTGGTTCTTCTTCCTTCTTCACATTTTTAGCAAGACCAAAAGTATTCTTAAACTGAGCATGAATTAAGGCATGTCAAGTATCTCTAAAGTGTTCTACCTTCCCACAATGAGTGCACATTTTGTTATACGGAATTACTACATACTTTGGATCAAATTTGGGAACAGGTTTTCTATAGCCAATTCCTGATTTGTTAGTGCTGCAGTTTTCATTCAGCCAATTTAATGCATCAGAAGATCTATGCCACTTGCTTAGCCTATATCATTCAAAATTAGCTTTTTCTAGATTTTCTTGCAGTACTTTATTCCTACATTCAGCATCACAAAGATTATCTTTAACCCCTTTTTAGTTCCTTTTCAAGCTTATCTTGCATATCAATCATTTTTCCTTTACCATGTGTATCAGGTGACTTCTTATTTTTAGAAGTGAACTTAAGAACCTGGTTCATCAGGCCTTTGACCTGTCCTTCAAAATCAGCTTTGTCAGATTCAAGTTCTTTGAGGTCAGGTTTGACACATAAAAGGTTGCTTATTAACTGATCATTTCCAGCACTCATCATGTCAATCTCACCCATCATGGTCATAATTATGACCATCAACTATTTTTAGACATAACATGAATGTTTTCTTTAAAGTTAGAGATACTTACCTGATTGATTTCATCTTCAGTCTCTGAATCACTCATGGCCATCATCCCTATCACTTCTTCTTCTGTTTGGCTTTCTTCAATTGCCATCAGCGCCATTACAATATTTTCATCTCCAAAATCAGCTTCCAAGATCCTCCATATATCATGAGCAGAGTTGCAAGAAGATACCTTGTAGAGAATATTTCTAGGAAAACTTCTGTAGGGCAGGTCCTTTGCTTTAGTATTTTTCTGGATTACTTGATGATCTTTATCATCATAATCCTCTTCTCTCTTGTTACATTTGTTTTTTTCACCATCTATTTTGGTAGGGATGATTGGTCCATGACTGACAATTAGCCATAGATCAAATTCAGCGGCCTGAAGGAACGTTTCTATACACATCTTCCATTCATCATAGTGATGTCCATCAAATAGAGGAGGTCTTCCAATGTGCATTCCAAGTTATACTGGAGGTTGTGTCTCCACTGTTTGATGTGCATCAATTACAACATAGAGACTTATGGCCTCATCCTCCTTCTCTTCCTCTTTATCACTTCCACTGTCCTCATATGCTGCTAGAAAAGCCTATTTCATTGCTTTAGTGAATCCTTCACCTAGGATTGTTCCTTTGTTTGGACCCTTGTCTCTCAATTCTTTTCGTTTTTTCCTTTTTAGCTCATTCTTTCCTCCACTCGATTTCCCACATTGGGCAGTCTTTGACCATGTGGTCTATCTTGTTACACTTATAGCACCCATCATAAGTGGCTTTGTTGATCTGTTTAGGCTTATCATTGTTCTCTCTCTTAGATGCATTTTTGGAATTCTCCATGAACTTCTTGAACTTAGTAAACATTGCTAAGTCAGGATCATCACTGTCAGATTCATCTTCTTCAGATGCCTTAAGATCCATGGCCTTATCCCCCATTGGTTCTTCCTAGCGCAGTTCTATCTTTCTCATCTCTTGAGTCTTTAAGTTTCCAACCAACTCATCTAGTAAGATTTTATCCAGCTCCTTGGCTTCCTTAATAGCTGTGACTTTTGATTCCCATATGGCTGGAAGAATCCTTAAAACTTTGCTAACCAACTCTTCTGAGGTAAATAACTTACTAAGTGATTTCAGTTCATTGGTTATTATAGTAAACCTAGTTATCATCTCCTGGATGGGCTTAGACTCCTTCATGGAGAAGAGCTTATAGTTCCTCATAAGTAATTCTTTCATTGATCTCTTCACTTGGTTTATTCCTTCATGAGAGATTTGGAGTATATCCCAGATCTCCTTTGTATTAGAGCAAGCTGATATCCTGTTGTATTCATTAGGATTAAGTCCACAAATAAGGATTTTTCTAGCCTTTGCATTCTTCTCCATCATTCTGAAATCTGTTGCTACAATTCAGAAGGGTCCTTAGGAACAGTTTTATTTTACTCATTTTGTTTAGTAGGAGTTAGTGGACCTTGGTTCACTATGGTCCATAGTTCATAATCCTCAGCGGTCAGGAAATCTTCCATTCTTGCTTTCCACCAACTGTAGTATTTTTCATTAAACATGGGTGATCTGGTAGTTGATTGTCCTTCGTTAGTTCCACGTGAAGCACTCATTTTGCTTTCAAGATCTCTCTAGGTGTTAATCGTGCGTGAGAGAATCTGCTATGATACCAGTTGTTAATTTGAGTGTTTTTATGGATTACTAAAGAACTTGGTTTGTTACCTTGCTCCTTATGTGTAAAGTAAAATAAGCAGTAAAGTAAATACAATAATTTTTACGTGGAAATTACCCGACTCTAAAAGTGCAAAAGCTATGACCTACCACATAGAATTTTTAACTTCAACTTCAATAGAACAATTAGCCAAATGTATCAATTACAAATCTTCAACTCTCTCCAGTTATCATACTTCAACTATTTGATTTACAAGTTACTCTAACTTGCAAAACCAAACACTCCTCCAACTCACTGATTGTATATGATACTTTGATTACAACTCGATTTCTTAAAATACATTTACTAGACTGACTCAAGAAGAACACAAAATTGGTACTCGACTTAAGTAAAAAAGATAATCTCAGCCCAAAAAGATAGTATTTAAATAGTTTGGACTCCGAGATCTTTTAGGAGTCTAATGCGTAGTCAGATTCTCGTTTGATAGGACTCCTACTTCTCCAAGGACTCCACAAGTCTTGGAACTCGTCTCTCACTTATGCATGCATATCTTCTTGGGCAACAACCCTTATCATGTTTAGCAGTCCTCTTCCAACAAACTCCGACCTTGGTAATTTTGAGATAAGGTTACTGTCTTGCAAGACGTACAATCATCAACCTTGAAGAGCTGGTTCTTAGAGCAGTTAAGCAGCTATGTTGAGGATCTGGTTCTTAGAGAACAAACTTTGTTAATCATCAAAATCTCAATACTCAACACGAGGGAATTTGGAAACGGCAGCCACGTTAAATAAAACGAGATAAAAGAACACTAACACTAGCTCCTCTTGCATTTACAGCTATTATATTGCCCAGAAATTGAACAGTTAATGATCCAATTGCTATTGTATAATTTTACTACTGCTGTGTATGTAACCAATCAACCTAGAACTCGAGATTTTATACACTATTATATTTGACGTATAAGTGATGAAGACTGCATATTTTGTATTTAAGTGAAATTCCCGAAACAAAGTACATGAATCAGCTTTCTTGTGAGCATTTTCGGATTATCTAAAGAGTTAGGTTCCAAAAATCATTTCATTTCAGTAACTACAAATGATACAAAGAGGCGTAATTGTTTTGGAGACTAGCGCTTGATTATACTGCCTAGGTTTGTGCTTGTTTCATACTGGAGTGGAGGCTGGTTAATATATTTAAGGGGAGATTGTGAATCTTAGAATGCTGGTTCAAGTATGCCTAAATTATTCCTTAACCATACGCTGTGTTCACACCTAATCAAAAAATTTAATCTCAGCGTTACAAACTAAAGCGAGATTATGTATTGTTAACCATGTTAAGTGATAAATCGGTATATGAAAGACATGTGTATTGCATTCGTTGATTTGCTATAAGCACGTCTGGTTGGGAATAAATATTTATCTATGTTAGAATATCCCATATTTATTGAGAGAGCAAGATGTTGTTTCCTCATATATATATATATGATGGTCTCGATAATTCTCTCCGTAATTTTCAAAGTTGAGTCAGGGCTAAGGTGTATTTTCTTCAAGCTTTCATAAAGCAATATGCGAAGGGTTCATATTTTTAGCTTGAGGAAGTAGTGCATGTGCGGATCCATTCCAGACTTTATCCGTCATCTAAAAATAGGTTAGAACATTTTTTTTCCTTAAAAAAAGGAAAGATATAAAGGAGAAGCACGAGTAATATAAAGGAGAAGCACGAGTAAGGCCTCATATGTTTGCACTTAATGGAGGTCTGAATCTTAATCATTAAGATCTTAGATATTAAGTGCGTTTGTTTTCAAAGTCTAAGTCTTAATTATTCAAATCTTAATCGTTAAGTGTGTTTGTTTTTTTTACTTCACAACCACTTAATGAGTCTGAATTGGTCTGTATCATTAATATCTATAACAAAGACTTAATTTCATTAAGATGCTATCATCCATATTCATTATTAACTGCAGCCACCGCCTACCATTATCAACTACCACCATGCCACCCACCACCACCATCATCCTCAATCATAGCCGCTACCATTGTTGACTACCACCACCCACCATCCCCACCACTCCCACCACCATCATTAACGACAACCAACACTCATCCACCTCAACTGCCACAACTAATCACCCCATCACCATCAACGAACATAGTTGGCACTGCCCATCATTATAAACTACCACCGCCCATCACCATCTTCCTCAATCACAACTACCACTACCACCACCCGCCATTATTAAATATCACCACCACCACCACCATCCTCAATCATAATAGCTACTACTACCAATCACCACTAGATACTACCCTAAACTACCACCAACCACCGCTTTTAGTCGGCATTCACAAGCACTACCATTAGCCATCACCACCAGTAACTATTATATTTTAAAAAGCTATATATTTTAGTGATGTAATATTAGATTAATTAGTATTTTATTTGAATTTTATGTTTATTAATTTTTAAATAAACGTAAATTTTATACATTCAGATGTTAAAAATCAAACAGTATTAATTATTTAGTATTCAGATCTTACTACACATCTTGGCATTCATATGTGTATTCAGATTCGGATATCTTAATCTTAATACACATTTTGATATTCAGGCGTGTATTCGGATTCAAACGTCTTAATCTTAAAACAAAAAACAAATGAGGCCTAAATCTTTCATCTAAGAATTCTCTGTAAAAACTTTTGTTATAACTGAAAGTGCTAAAAAAAATGTTAATACAAGCAAATGTAATAGGCATGAATATATATGTACTATTTCTTAATTTCTCCCCTTTCCTTCCTGATCCCTCAGTATAATAGAAAATAAAGGAGAAGAGGGTTTTTCATAAATCACTATAGCTTAGAGCCTAGTAACTATAATTTGCCTAATTATTATTTGTAACTTCTATTCAATTGTTACTAACTTATATCACTTGTATTCAAACGCGCAACGAATACAATCTATGTCAATTGTATTCGTTCGTGCAACGAATACAAGATGTATCAATTGTATTCGTTCGTGCAATTATATTCATTTGTGCATCGAATACAAGATGTATCAACTTTAGCCAACACGAAATACAAGGGTGTATACAAAGGATAAAACTTGTATGGACTGTATACAAGGGTGTATATAAAGGATACAACATGTATCGACTGTATTTGTTCACACAACGAATACAACTAAGCAAAATATATAAATACATAAAAATAAAATATTCTTGCTGGGAGTCGAACTCAAAACCTTTCCTAATTAAATGAACGCTCTAACCAATTGAGCTACGAGAGCTTGTTGCTCCCTTATTTTAGTTCAAAATAATTAATTTCTTACTTCATGGATTTGTTATAAAATTCAAATATAGTTACGAATAGTAAATTTGCTTAAAGTATAGCTATGAATAATAAATACATTGTAAATACATTGTAAAGGAGACGACTCTTAGCATTTTTCGGTTGTTATGGGGCTACACCAAGGTTCTGCGCTCAGTCCGTTCCTATTCGTCCTGGTGTTAGATGCGTTAACATACCATATTCAAGGGGAGGTTCCATAGTGCATGCTATTCGCCGATGACATAGTTTTGATTGATGAAACGCGAGCCGGTGTTAACGAGAGGCTGGAGGTTTGGAGACAGGCTCTTAAGTCTAAGGGTTTCAAGCTGAGCAGGACGAAGACGGAATACCTGGAGTATAAGTTTAGTGCTGAGCCAGGGGAATTGGGCGTGGTTGTGAGTCTTGACTCACAGGTCATCCCAAGTAGAGGCAGCTTCAAGTACCTTGGGTCGGTTATCCGGGAGGGAGGGGGAGGGAGATCGACGAGGATATCACACACCGTATTGAGGTAGGATGGATTAAGTGGAGGTTAGCATCTGGAGTCCTGTGTGACAAGAGAGTGCCACCGATACTCAAAGGTAAATTCTATAAAGCGGTGGTTAGACCGGCCATGATGTACGAGTGTTGGTCTGTTAAGAACTCACATATCCAAAAGATGAAAGTAGCAGAAATGAGGATATTAAGGTGGATGTGTGGGCACACTAGGATGGATAAGATTAGGAATGATGATATTCGGGAGAAGGTGCACGTGACTCCTATTGATGACAAGATGCGGGAAGCGAGGCTAAAATGGTTCGAGCATGTACAGAGGAGGAGCCTAGATGCACCGGTAAGGAGGTGTGAGAGGCTGATTGTGGAGAGCATGAGAAGAGGTTGAGGGCGGCCGAAGAAGTATCGGGGAGAGGTGATCAGGCAGGACATGGCGAGGCTTTAGATTTTTGAGGACATGACACTTGATAGGAAGATGTGGAGGTCGAGTATTAGGGTTGTAGGTTAGGAGGTAGTTGAGTCTTGCCTTACTTCGTACCATTGTGAGACTAGTCTGGTAGGATTTTTGTCTAAACTAGCTAGTGGCAATGTCGTATCTTACTATTTTGCGTTTCAGTGCCGGACCTATTTACTAGCTATCATTTTTGTTTTGCATCTTTCTTCTGGATTTCATGTTATTCCTATTTTTCCTATGATTTATGTGGTGATACTGATATTGTCTTCTTTTGTCTTTTTGTCCTCTTGAGCCGAGGGTCTTTCGGAAACAGCCTTTCTACCTCTTCGGGGTAGGGGTAAGGTCTGCGTACACACTACCCTCTCTAGATCCACTAGTGAAATTTCACTGGGTTGTTATTGTTGTAAATATTTGATGTCTCGCATAATTTTTCCAAGAATGACATGTAGAAACATACTTAGATAAGTGTTGTGTGTCTAATAGAGATTTGGATTGGTTGTCAAAATATAATTGAGTCATGATCACTAAACATGGGCCATAAAATTGCTTTATTATTTACCTAGCTATACTATAATAAAAATTTATTTGATATTTTTTTTTAGGTTCCTTAAAAATTATATTCTCTATCTATATTTACTATTTATATGCAAAACCTTAATAAAGAGAGCATCCCTTAAAATTAGATTGTAACTCATATAGCCCCTAAAATCACGCTTTCATTCCATTTTCAAAAAAAATTTAAAATATTTCTTTCTCTTTCATACAAATTAACTCAAATATCTTCTTTCTCACACAAATCCATTGACATTATCTCTAAAATTGCAGCAAGAAAGGATTTTTCAGTAATAGCCATTAAAAATTTCAAAGCTTTGAATTCAATATTTAAGTTTTATGAATTTGTGATTTGTTTGGACTGGATATTCTTATAAATGAATATCCGAATAACTGATTCAAATTTGTAATATTCTTGTAAACCTAGATACTTTTTGAAAAGTACAAAACCTAAAGAAAATAGGTATATAAGTTCCTTTCACCGTATATATAAGAAAAATTCTCTTTAATTAACATGGTCCCAGGAGAGCTATAAGCCTTTCGGCCTGCTCAAACTCAAATAGTTTTCTCCATTATAAATCTCCCGTATACGTATCCGCGCGATGCGCGAAAAATATTAAATAAAAGTAATTTCACAAAATTTCTATCTTACCAATATTGTTATTTTCACTGCTCTATTGTTAGAGTTTCTTGCAGTCCTACTTGTACTATATTGCATTATAAACTACTTTAATTTGCATGTTGCAAGCAATGAACTTTACATTTATATAAAATTAAATTAACCTTTGAATGCAAAATTATTTTTGAAAAGCTCCACGCATTCTTCATATTGTGAAGGAAATCTTGTAAGAATAGTCATATTAACTGGCCTTCAACTATGCAATTTTGAGTACAAAGGAAGGACTGCAATTTTGAAAATTTATGGAAAATAAACGATTTTAAAGGATAAATTATTTTGGTAAATTTCTCAAACTTGTCAATCAAGATAATATAGAGGGATGTTACTGATACTTAGTTTATCATATAAAATTAGTTGATGCATATAAATACCAATGCGTAATATTCATTTACCTCAGATAAACCTGAATTACCCTTAATAGAAAGTCAATCCAAAGCATATGACAACAGTATTCTCACAGCAATTTAATAGATTTATTCTTCTTCCTAAGATATAGTTTTACATATTAAAACACTCAGCAACAACAATGTATTTCAGAAACTTTAGTACATCTCCAATTTTTGCAAACTAGCTATAGAGATATTATTTATCCATCCAAAACTGCATATCTCCAATTAAAAGTGTTTGGATATCATCGGCACCGGTCGGCTGAGCCGACACCATGTGTCACGACCCAAAATCTACTATAAATCGTGATGGCGCCTAACGTCATCGTCAGCAAGCCAACGGTGATTAATCAACTTAGTTACTCAATTTATTATTTTCGAAATCATGAATCCCATTAAATAAGTAGAGTAAAATCTGGTACTCGTAGAAAACCCATGATTTTATTTTTCAATTTCCGTATAAAATATAAATTATAAGGTGAAATGATAATAATTACGTGAACTACAATAATGAACATCTAGTAAGAACCTCCAAAACCCGGTGTCACAAGTATATGAGTATTTACTAAGGAGCACAATAATAATACAACATCTGTCCGGAATACAAGTTAGACATGAGAATACAAATGACTCTGATGGAGACTCTGTATGCTACAGATCGTAACATGGAATGCAACTCACCGTAAAGTCCCCGCAATAACCGTGCCCTTGCGCCCAAAACACCACCAGACACACACATATATATATATATATATATATACCTGCACAATAAGTGCAGTAAGTGTAGCATGAGTACATAAATCAACGCGTACCTAGTAAGTATCTAGCCTAACCCCAGAGAAGTAGTAACGAGGGGTCGACATCGATACTTACTAGTAGTCCAATATGACAGATACAAAATTCTAAACAGATATGAAGCACAACAATAATAGTAGGATGAAACGGTAACCAGCAAAATCTTTCAGAATTTCTTTTAATGATAAAAACTTCTCAATCTCGTATCCTATCTTAACAGCTCAAAAAATATCAAGTGCCAATATCAATGAATAAGAAATACCATATAAAATGCAAGGCATCAGTGGAAGGAAAATCTCGTGAATATTCGGACTGCTAGCGATGTAACGCACGATTATGCCGAGGTTCTACGACCCGATCCCATGAGGAATATGGTACTGCCGAGGCGAACGGGCCGATCCCATAATAATGTGTACACTGCCGAGGGTCGAGCGACATGAACCATATATGCATATATTATACTACCAAGGTGAACAGCCCGCTTCTATAAGAATAAGAAGCTTTAACGGGTCCTTGACCCCACTCACGAATATACGTGTGAGTTATGATATTTAAGGAAAACTTAGCAACGAATACGCATAATGCGGGAGAAATTCATAAGGGAAGCACAAATTACTCTGCGGATTATCAAGTAACTCGTCACATCTCTAAAATAGCGAGTCTATCACCCTATGTAAGTATAGTCTCAAGTTGTAACGCAAAATAAAGGAATTAAACGAGCAAAGATAACTCAAATAGTACAATTATAGCATGGCGTGAACCTAAATCCACCCGAACATAATCAGGCATTCTAGCATACACACGGGCACCTGTCACCTCATACGTGCGTAACTCCCACAACATGTAGCACATAAGAATACAACACCTATGGGATAAATTCTCCCTCACATGGTTAGACAGGAGATTTACCTCGCTCCGAAGTTCCATGACCGGATCCAATGCCTCTCTAACTCTTCAATTCAAAGCCAAACGATCCGAAACTAGTCAAATAAAGTGCAATTCAATCAAAATATACTATGATGCTTATAATTAATCAATTTATAACAATTTCCAACTACGCTTGAAAAGTCAATAGAGTCAACCCTCAAGCCTATGTGCCCGGATTTCAAAATTTTCTGAAGATAAACTTAACCCATAATATTATTAACTCAAATATATAATTTATTCCAAATTCTATGTCCGATTTTGTGGTCAAAATTCAAAAATACGATTTCTAACTTTACTATCAAAATCCCACAATTTCTACTAATTTTCATGCTTAAATCCATATATAAGCCATGTATTTAACTCACAATGTGTAGAAATCACTTACCTCAAGATTGATGATGGAAATGGCGCTCTAACAATCGCCCCAAAGTCGGCTCCCGTGGAAGAAATGAGGTAAAAATGGGCCAAACCCCCATTTTTAAAAATCACACTGCCCAGAAATCCCGCTTCTGCGGTCCAAAAGGTCGCTTATGGAACAACCGCTTCTGCGACAGCAATCTCGCACCTGCGAGAATCCAGGCTAGGTCATCGGCCGCATCTGCACCCCCTCTTCTGCGCTGCCCCCTTCCGCAGGTGCGGTTCCGCTTCTGCGGCAAAACGACCGCATCTATGGTCCCTGCACTGCCCAACCAAAATCTGCTCCTGCGCTTGCCTGGCCGCTTCTGCGGCGTCAAATCTGCGGCCCTTTTTCCACAGGTGCGATTGCACCCATACTCAGGCCCTTCAGCAATACAACAAAGCTCCAAAGTGATCCGCGACTCGTCTGAAACACACTCGAGGCCCCCGGGACTCCATCCGAATATACCAACAAGTTCCATAACATAACACGGACCTGCTCGAGGCCTCAAATCACTTCAAACATCATCAAAACTATGAATCGAGGATCGAAACCTTTCTTTAAACTTTCAATCTTTTAAACTTCAACAAACGCGTCTGAATCATACTTAAACATTTCGGAATGACGCCAAACTTTACGCACAAGTCATAAATGACAATATGAACCTATTTCAACGCTTGAAACCTCAAACGGACATCGATAACACTAAAGTCCACTTCAAATCATACTTAAAATTCTTAATCTTTCAAAATGCCAACTTTCCATAATAAGCGCCGAAATACTCCTGGACCACCCACTCAACCCGGCCATACGTTCAAGTCCGAAATTATCATACAAACCTATTGAAATCTTCGAATATCGATTCCGATTTCGTTTACTCAAAAGTCATACCTTAGTCAATTCTTCCAACTTAAAGCTTCCGAAATTAGAATTTTCCATCCGAATCCACTCTAAACTTCACAAAATTTGATTCCGACTACACGTACAAGTCATAAAACATAAAGTAAAGCTACCCAAGGCCTCAAACTGCCGAGCGACGTGCTAGAGCTCAAAACGACCGGTCGGGTCATTACATTCTCTCCCACTTAAACATGCGTTCGTCCTCGAATGTGCCAAGAACTATTTTGGAGTTGTCCAAAATCACCGTTTAACACCTCTTGCACCTGCCCGTGCCACCACAACCCATGTGAGCACATTAGCTCGAGCCATACTGAAGATCTTCCCTATAACCTTAGCTACCAAGCCATAGAACCAAATTCCAACATCCAAAATTCTCCACGAGGCCCAATTCTAACATACGAACAACGCATCAATCACTACACACTGTACCAAAACATGATCATGCACCTTTGCTGAAAAGAATCCACACACCGCATAATTCACCTGCCCCTAATAGCATTGTTCGGCCATAATAGCTGTAATTTCACGAACCCAATGCCCGCAATATGCCTCATAACACATGTAAGCCTTGTTCCAACTTTCGCAATACCGCCACGACGAAAGATATGTGTAGAAACTCATAACCACCTACCAAAACGATAATTCATGGAGTCTCTTCACCTAAAAAGAACCATTACCTCATTTTGAACTGAATAACGATATTTTCTCTTTAATATACCCTACTTAAATTCGATCGCACTGACCTCAGGTCTAATAACCTCGTTTCACCCCGTACAAGCTGCTCGGGAAACAAGCCACCTCTAATACAATCTAAAATCTCATACAGCACCATCAAGCGCCAACAATCTATAACTCGAATATGTCTCATAAGGAAGAACGAAATACGATAAGGAACCACGCCGCCGTGTGACGAATAAAACAGCCAAAACGATGCTATGAACCTTTCTTAGAGAATGAGAAACAAAATACATAGAAGTAAGTATAGGGAATCGTACTCAACATCTCACTGTTGCGGCGTGAAACCCGATCCATATATGATACTGTTGCGGCGTATAACCCAATCCAAACAACATACCCATGGCGGCGTGCCACCCGATCCAAACAATATACCCGTGGCAGTGTGCCACCCGATCCACACAACAACCAACAAGGAAACACCTATCAGCCGTAATACTTATACTTACGAAATGCCCAAATATCGACCACAAACACACAGAGTGCATAATACAACTCTGGGGTGACGGATAGCGCCATACGCTACAAAACCCAAGCACGCCTAAGGTGCAATAAATGACCTGCATCTCGAGAGCTATCCTACTCATAAAACACCACAAGCTATACGGGATCACAAACACACGTGCAAATAATCAAGTCGTCCCACAACCCACCTGGCACAATAGAGTATTACAAGGAATAGTTGGCGACGGGAATAATATCCAATGCCTGAAAACTCCTCCGTAATAATGCTATGCCGAATGAACACATCTGACTTGACGTAGAGCACACATTCACATTAGACTCACCAACGGACCTCAAGCCGATTATAATCACACCATACGGGTACACAACCTTCCAAGGATCCACAATGTCCCTATTCATGACACATACGAGCAGCCGTCCAATCCGGAACAAACCCCCCCACAATCTACAACCAAGGAATAGAGCTCCTTCTAGGCATAAACTCTCACATTAGCAATAGTACCATGATCTCCATACTTAGTTTCAATCCTTAGCAATCAAGTGACTAACATGTTACATTTATACGATCGTTCCGTGGGTTATAATCCCGCGACCTTCCGCACCAGGTAGCATAGTCTGCACATCCACACCTCCAATCGTACATATTCTGTAGTGGAAATCAAGAATCCGCAAATTAATACACAATGCCACTTCCACAGAACACCATTCTTAGGCGACACAGAGGTAATGCCTGCTTACTCTGAACACCTGAATTCTCCCATGCCCATCCGAGCTCGTGACATATTTGTCAACACCGAGCCGGAACCTTGATCTTCAACTTCCAATTCACATGCCGCTCACTACACCTATCATGCCGCTACGCGAGAGTACAAGAATTCATCATAACCCCTGAACTACTCGTAGAATAAACACTTCGTTCGTTAGAAACCTTTCACTTAACTCATTTCAGAAGAACTATTCACCACGCAACTGAATCCCTATAACCATAGGAAATACAAACCTCAAGTCGTGGTCTAAATCTTCATAACTCTTTCGGGATCCATTTACACATAACAAGGCCATTAGAATCAAATACCTCCCAAATCAATCAAATTATGGTGGCTATCAAGCCCGCACGTTCAACCACTCACAACCTGTATAACTTATGCGCCGAAGGAACTGATCATTGCCACAATCATGCTGATTCAAACCATTACTAACCGACCCTAATTCTTTCAATTTACACTTGACTTGCCTTAGAAATAATAATAGCTCCATTCTAGAACATAACGAAACTCAACAACACTCCTCTCAAGTGACCCAATTCACGAGACCACATCATCTCAATACCCATGAACCATCTCATAACATCTTCATGCGCACAATAGCATCTCAAACTGGTACACCCATTCTGAAAGACCTTTTGCGAATCCGAAACTATTTCTCCCATTTTTCCAATACTGCCCCGCAGACCCGATGATAACATAGAAAATTCCCCAAGTATTCTTCACCCTCTATTGCAAAATCCCGGTCTTCAGCCATATAACAAACCTATTAGAACCACTGTTGAGATTCATCCACTCTGACTTGGTCTCGAATATAATCCATACTCTAGTGCGCTGTCAGCACATGAACACTACCAAAGAAGAAACCGGATAAATTATTTTCCTTGTACATCACATCCACAAGAAGCATAAACTCTGACTCTTCCCAAAAACCTCGCATGAATCGATAAGGCGAAATATAGCACACATTCATCAAGTCCTTTTCTCAAATTACCCTTGATATTTTCTTTTCTTAGTCATAAATAATCCATCAATGCATCGATAACCAGAAATCATACAAGTAGACAACCATGCGATCCAATCGTAGATTATGGGCTCCCCCACTTAGCTTTAAGCTACCATCATATAAATGTAGAACCCACAAAGATTCCTCCTTCTCCATTACTATGATCTCGCACCGTCAACCCGCCAAATTTCTCGTAGTCTCGTGTTCAACTTTTCATGAACATTTCGAATTATCAGCCACAAGTGCCTATTCGACCTCCCGTTGGATAGTAAGTAGAACTCCTCGTAGAAGCTTCATCAGAAATCACTTAACTGCTGACCTACTCACAGGAGATAGCCCACATGTGGAATTCTATACCGACATCTTCTAATGACGCTACACTGGGTACAACTACCACGAAATCAGTAAACCCTCCTGAGCCCATGCTCGTCCACCAGTTGTACAAGTCTGTTCATTCCCCATTGACATCAACTGAAAGTCCGACAATACATCCCAAACTCGAAGTCACGTCACATCCAAAAATGATAGTCAAGTTTTCACACTCCTCTTCATTTCAAGCAAACTTCTCTCTACCATATTCAATCTTCCTCGGTACGGTAGCCCCCATCCCAAGTAAAATACATAGACCTAGTCACTTTCCACCATGATTCCCAAATCGCTCTAAACTTTCTCAAGGCACGTGGCTATCCTACCACAGAATCCATATGCTACTCTGCCACTCCCACTTCGGCTAAACCATCTCCTTAAGCAACTACCCGATCTCTGTTGTTCATACTTGACCTGCTAGCAATTCAACCACCGTAAGACACGTCCCACCATGTCCTTCCTCCTCATTTGCTGTCAATATGCTGCATCAAATCATATTCCATCTTCGTAGCACCCGAACGGGTAAATTGCCGCCAACTCTGAGACTCCATAAGATCATCTCTCCTGAGCTATCAACATTAGAAGTGCCAATTAGACTCTGAAGCCAACATACACCATCATATCTGATAATTGTTGCTTAGGCATCGTTCTAGAACACCCTGCCCCGAAGGCAAATCAAAAGAGACTCTAACACCCATAGGCCTCAATGTGTTCCAACAAGGACGAATTGCCTTTCCTCCGCTAGAATTAAATGTCGAACCTCTAAACTAAGAACTGAGAATTCCTCTTTTCGAGGCATTCGCTGTTCCGATCCATAAATGAACAACCTACCATTCACAGAAACACTACATGATAACAACGCACGAACATCATAATAGTTTTTGCATAACCTCAAAACCATAGGCAATACTGATACAGGGATGAAATGACAGAACCCCTTCCACAAGACGATGATAAGAACTCGCTCGAATACACAGGGAGAAACATCATGCACCACATCTGTGGTACCACTACAACTCCTTGATGTCCAATTGATAACAAGCGCTCCACGTCGCATAAGATTTAGTAGGAAGGAAATGAAGGTATAAGCTTCAATGGAATCAAATCGCACGAAGAGGATTGAAGAAGGAAAGTGCTCCTAACAGCCCTGTAACCTCTCGAAAATAAGTACAGACGTCTCCGTACCGATCCACAAGACTCTACTAGACTTGCTTATGATTTGTGAGATCCAAGTGAACCCAGAGCTCTAATACCAAGTTGTTATGACCTGCTTCTGCATTGCCCCCTTTTGCTAGTGCGGTTCCGCTTTTGCGGCAAAACGACTGCATTTGTGGTCCGAGCACTGCCCAACCAAAATCCGCTACTGCGCTTGCCTGGCCACTTTTATGGCATCGCATCTGTGGCCCTTTTTACGTAGGTGCAATTGCACAAGTACTCAGGCCCTTCAGCAATATAACAAAGCTTCAAAGTGATCCGTGACTCGTCCGAAACACACCCGAGGCCCCTGGGACCCCGTCCGAACTTATAAACAAGTCATAAATCACAATATGAACCGATTCCAAGGCTCGGAACCTCAAACGGACATCGATAGCACCAAAATCCACTATAAATCAAACTTAAGAAATTCTTAAACTTTCAAAATGCCAACTTTTCATAATAAGCGCTGAAATACTCCCGGACCACCCGATACTCAACCCAAACATATGTTCAATTTTGAAATCATCATACGAACCTATTGGAATCTTCAAATCCTGATTCCAAGGTTATTTACTCAAAAGTCAAACCTTAGTCAATTCTTCTAAGTTAAAGCTTCCGAAATTAGATTTTTTAATCCGAATCAACTCTGAACTTCCCAAAATTCGATTCCAACTATGCGTACAAGTCATAAAACATGAAGTGAAGCTACCCAAGGCCTCAAACCGCTGAGCGACGGGCTAGAGCTCAAAACGACCGATTGGGTCATTACACCATGTAACCCCCAACATCAACTTTGCTTTGCACTTCTAATGTATGTACTGTTTGGCCTCAAGATTGTGTTGCTCAACCTTATCTCCAAATTAAAAACTTCAAAATCAGCCTCTAAACCAACAATGAGAATGGCGGCTTTAATTTTTATGTTTTCTGCGTTTCTGTCGCTGAACAAAGAAAATAAGTCGATATAAACGGGACATGCAAAAATTGTTAAAGCGAAAGCAGTTTTAAATAAAAGAATCTTGAAAATAAAAAGTTATATACGATAACTTAATAAAAAATAGTTATTAATCCTCACAAAGTTACTTGTACTATCTCGAAAAGTTGTATACAATACATAATAACTGGACTTGTATATAAGTAGGAAAGACGTAGAGTTGAGATTTAAGCTTGTCAACAACATCATCACCTCACTTTTCTTATCAAGCCATTTAAGAATATAAGAAAATGTCTGGCTAAGGATCAGAATTCAATGATAGCAACCATATTCATGGAAAGGAGAAAAACATGTAAAATACCTGTAAAATAAAATTGCAATGAATAGACTTCCAATTGACAGCATGAAGACTAATATTTGTTGTTGCCTCTGCACAAACGTTTTTCAGAACTGTTTTCCAATAACAACAACAACAGACAGGTTAAGAAAAAAAAATCTCCCAAGAGAGCTGATGGTAGAAGAAATTATAGAAAGGAAGAATGTAAGTGAAAAATTGATCTTCCACGTCTAAAATATTAGGTGAATGATATGAATGTAGAAATATAATAAATAAGCTTTCACAATGTTCACAATACACATGCAAATAGAAAGTCAAAAATAGAAGAATTTGATAATACTAAATATTAATCTGGTTGCGAAACATAAAAAGTAAAGCAGTTCCATCATGAGATGCAACTTCCTCAAATACAACTTTGTGCATATAAATGTCGCTTGAGACGATGCAAATATATATTTTTTTAAAACCCCACGTTTTGGACAAAATTTTAATGACATAAAAAACTTAGATGCCAGAACATATGCAAAGATAAATCTTTAAAGACATGCATCTTCCTCAAGTATAACTTTGTGCATTTAAATGTCCCTGAGACAAAAAAAAGAAAAAAAGAAAAAAAAAAGCACCATATTTTGGACAAAACTTTAATAGAATAGTGAAGCAAATGTAATGACCCGACCGGTCGTTTTGAGCTCTAGAGTGTCGTTCTGTTATTTGAGACCTTGAGTAGCTTCACTTCATGTCTATGACTTGTATGCGTGGTCATAATTAAATTTCGGAAAGTTCGGAGTTGATTCGAATGGAAAATTCTCAATTCGGAAGCTTTAAGTTGGAAGAGTTGGCCAAGGTCTAAATTTTGAGTAAACGACCTCAGAATTGGGATTTGAAGGTTTCAATAGGTTTATATAATGATTTCGGACTTGATCGTATGTTCGGGTTGTGTATCGGGTGGTCCGGGAGCATTTCGACGCTTATTATGGAAAGTTGGCAATTCGTAGCTTTTAGAATTTCAAAAGTTTGGTTTGAAGTGGACTTTAGTGTTATCGATGTCTGTTTGGGGTTCTGAGCCTTGGAATAGGTTTGTATCATGATTTATGACTTGTACGTAAATTTTGGCGTCATTTCGGAATGTTTAAGTGTAATTCGAACGTGTTCGTCGAAGTTTGAATGTTTGAAAGTTAAAAGGATGATTTGATCATCGATTCATGGTTTTGATATTTTTTTGGTGTGATTTTAGGCCTCTAGTAGGTTTTTGTTATATTTTGGGACTAGTTTGTATAATTGGACGGGGTCCCGGGGGCCTCGGGTGTGTTTGGGTTGTATCGCGCTCTTATTTGATGTTTCAACATTGTTTCCTTGGACATAAAGGGTACCATATTGAGGAAAAGACCGTTTATTTGTGATTGGATTGAACCATCTAACCCCGTATCGTAATTACGAATTCATAATAACAAGAATCGTCGAATCCGAGGTTGTATGAGAGAGTTATGCTTATTTCCGTGTCGGAAAAGATTGCTGGTTTCTAGTGCGGACTTTGTTCTTCGCGAACGCGACGGAGGTCCCGCGAACGTGAAGAAGGAAATTTATGCTGACCGATCAATACAAAAAATTTCTCTTCTCGAACGCGAAGATGTCCCGCGAAGGCGAAGAACAAAAATCGCTTCGACAGTGTTTTAAGTGGACAAACCGAGCATTTTAGCATTTTGAGCATATCTTGAGTTCTATAGCTCCGTTTGAGGTGATTTTTGCAGCGTGGTTCTCGTGTCAACAAGGGGGTAAATATATGACCTTTATTTGGATGTTTTTTCATGATTATTTTCGTTGGTTATCATGTTTATCCGTATTTGGATTGTAAAAATTGGGGTTTTGAGCCCCAAAGTTATGAGATGGTAAATCCTTGATTTGAGGGTCAATTCATGGACGAAATTGGATGATTTTCAGAATATAAACTATATAAGTTATGGGTAATAATTATTTTCGATAATTTTGAAATCCGGACGCGTGGGCTCGGGGCTTTGTTGACTTTTCTAGAGGAGTTGAGAATTTTTTTCTAATTATTAAATTATGAGTATCTGAGTATATTTTGATTGTTTTCACGTTGTTTGATTAGTTTCGTATCGTTTGGCATCGGTTTGAGATGTTAGAAAAGCGTTGAACCCGATTATCGGATTTCGAAGCGAGGTAAGTCTCATGTCTAACCTTGTGAGGGCTAAATTACCCCGTAGGTATTATATTTGTTATATGCTACATGTTGTGGGAGCTATGCACGTATGAGGTGAAGAGTGTCCGTACATATGCTAGAATTCCTGATTATGTCCGGGTAGACTTAGACTCACGCCATACTTTAATTATATTATTTGCGTTATTCTTGCCTGTTCAATTGCTTTAATTCGCATTATGACCTGAGACTAGACTCGCATAAAGTAATGGACTCGCTATTTAATATATTTGACAAGCTACTTGTTCAGCCGTAGAAATTGTACTTCCCTTACTGATTTCTTTCGCGTTGTACGTATCCATCGAAAAGCTTTCTTGAATCTCATAACTCACACGTATATTCATTAGTGGGGTCAAAGACACATAAAAGCTCCATATTCTAATGGGATCGGGCCGTTCGCCTCGGCAACTTCATGAAATACTCTTATGGGATCGGGTCGTTCGCCTCGGCAGTATCATGTAACACACTCTTATGGGATCGTGCCGTTCCCCTCGGCAGTATTATATTCTTATGGGATTGGGCCGTTCGCCTCGGCAACTTCATGAAATACTCTTATGGGATCAGGTCGTTCACCTCGGCAATATCATGTAACACACTCTTATGGGATCGGGCCATTCACCTTGGTAGTATCATATTCTTGTGGGATGGGGCTGTTCCTCGACAGTACCACCCTCTTATGGGATCGGGTCATTCGTCTCGGTAGTACCACACTTTTATGGTATTGGGCCGTTCGCCTCGGTAGTATCATATTCTTATAGGATCGGGTCGTTCGCCTCGGCAGTACTACACTCTTATGGGATCAGTCCGTTCGCCTCGGTAGTACTACACTCTTATGGGATCAGCTCATTTGCCTCGGTATTATCATGTATCATATTCTTATGGGATCGAGACGTTTGTTTCGATATTTCTATAAAACCATTCTTATGGGATCGGGCCACTCGCCTCGGTAGAATTGTGCAAAATACTTGATAAGAAGTCCGCGTATTCATGAATTTTCCAAACTTAAGATGTGACCGTTATTTGGTGTTGACCATTACGTACTCCATTTGAGAGGTATCCAGTGTTTGAGGACTTTGTATTCCCTATTAAGTTGTAGACCATATTATTTGCCTTTACCTATACTCATTGTTACCTACCATGTTTCATATTTGCCTACTTTATTATATTTGATTTGCTGGATCACTAGTAAGTGTCAATGTCGACCCCTTGTCACTACCTCTTCGGGGTTAGGCTAGATATTTACTAGGTACACGTTGATTTACGTACTCATGCTGACTTCTACACTAAATGTGTAGGATTTGACAGGTGCATTTGGTGGTCGCTTGAGCGCGGAGGCGTAGCTACTGAGGGGACTCTATGGTGAGTTGTATTCCATGCCACGATTCGCAGCACACTGAGTTTCAATCATAATTATTTACTTCATCCTGTATACCTTGTATTCCAGACAGATGATGTTATGTTATTGTACTTCCTTGTAGATGATCATGCACTTGTGACACCGGGTTTTGGGGTGTTCTAGAATTGGTTTATGATTTTGCTTGCCATTGAGACACTTCTACTTTATATTTTACTTAAATCATATGTATGTACGATTTTTGATGCATCGATCTATCTATCTAATAAGATTCATGATTTCTAAAATAATAAAATAAACAATTAAGTTGGTAGTTCACCATTGGCTTGCCTAACAGTGATGTTGGGCGCCATCACGACCTATACTGGATTTTGGGTCGTGACAGCTTGGTATCAGAGTGTTAGGTTCTTTTAGGTCTCACGAGTCATGAGCAAGTCTAGTAGAGTCTTGCGGATCGGTACAGAGACGCATGTACTTATCTTCGAGAGGCTATAGGGCTATTAGGAGAACTTTACTTCTTGATTCCTCGTCGTGCGATTTGATTCCATTAGATCTTATGCATTCATTTCCTTCCTACTCATTGTTATACGGTGTGGAGTGCTAGTTATCAATTGGGCACCTACGAGTTGTGAAGATGCTACAGATGTGGTACAAGATGCTTTTCCCTACGAATGTGGGAAGACCATTAACGTCGCCTTGTGAAGGAATATTCTGTCATTTCAGCTCAGTGTTGGTATTGCCTACGGTCAATACTTGATACCTCCAAATTTGGTGGAATTATTGTTAATATTGTGGTGACATCGTCCTTGATTGAATGCATTGAGACTCATCGGCATGTCGGTCTTCATTTGTTGCCTCAGGGGCACGGTGTTGTGAGATGTAACCTAAGAGGAAGGTAGCAGGGATGGTTGTGTGTTGCAATTTCGGGATCGAGTCGGCGTTTCCAGTGTTGATGGTTCAAGGGAGATGATCTCAGAGGTGGTTTCTATGCTTAGTAATTTGGAAAGTGACGAAGAGGGCTTGATTTATAACAGGAAAAAGTGAGGTATTCGATCATTGTATTGGGTGCAATACAGCTTTGAGTTTCCAACATGTTATTGGACCTTCGAGTGATGTTAAAGATTTAATGTATTCTTACAACTGGCGGACCGGTGTGGACCTAGGGAGGTTACTTGTTTTCATGATAGATGTAACCATAGCAATGACGTTGGAGGAGGTTGATATGAGGTTACATAGGTGGGCTATCGCTTGTGAGCAGGTTAGCGATTGCGTAGTTTTGATGAGGTTCCTACGAAGAGTTCTACTTTCGGCCCAACATGGTATGCCTTGTAACGACCCGGCCGGTAGTTTTGAATATTATAATCTCGTTCCCTATTTACTGCTCAATTTATGTCTTGCAATTGATTTATGACTTATCAGGTTAGTTGGTTCGGGTCCGAAAGGAACTCGGAGTGAAATGAGACACTTAGTCTCATAATAAAAAAATTTAAGTTAGAAAAGTGGACCGGATATGGACCTATGTGTACACAACCTCGGATTTGAATTTTGAGGATTACAATAGCTTCGTATGGTGAATTTGGGCTTAGGAGCGTGTCCGGAATATTATTTGGAAGTCCGTAGAGGAATTAGGCTTGAAATGCCGAAAGTTTAATTTTGGAGAAGTTTGACCGGGGAATTGACTTTTTGATATCGAGGTCGGAATCCGATTCTGAAAATTAGAATACCTCTGTTATGTCATTTAGGACTTGTGTGAAAAATTTGAGGTCAATCGGACGTGATTTGATAGGTTCCGGAGTCGTTTGTAGAAATTAGAAATTTCAAAGTTCGTTAGGCTTGAATTGGGGTGTAATTCATGATTTTAGCATTGTTTGAGGTGATTTGAGGGTTCGACTAAGTCCGTATGATATTTTAGGACTTGCTGGTATATTTGGTCGAGGTCTCGAGGGGCTCGGGTGAGTTTCGGATGGTTAACGGGTTGGATTTTGGACTTGGAACTCTGCTGAAATTTTTCTGATGCACCATCTGGTTTCCTTCATCGCATTCGCGAATGGAGCCTCGCGTTCGCAAAGAGGAAATGAGAGCCTGGCAATATTTTCTCTTCGCGTTCACGAACAGAAGCATGCATTCGCGAAGGGTGGACTGGGAGCAGCTGAGGACCCGAGGCAATTGGTCTACGCGTTCGCGTAGGGGGTGTCGCGTTCACGTAGTGAGGGGGAACGAAGCATCACATTTTTGAGAGGTTGAACGCGTTCGCATAGAAGGCATTGAGGCAAAGGCATTTTGTGCTTCGCGAACGCGAGGGTGATGTCACGTTTGCGAAGGAGGAATTTGGACAGGAGATATTTTGTGCTTCGCGAACGCGAGGCACTGACCGCATTCGCGAAGAAGAAAAGCCTGGGCAGTGAGTTTAAGTTCTAAAAATGGGACTTCGTCCCATTTTCAGTTTTTGACGGTTTGGAGCTCGAATTTGAGGCGATTTTGGGTGATTTTCAGAGGAAACAACGGGATAAGTGTTCTTAACTCAATATTTGTTAAATTACCCAAATTTATGGTTGTTTTTTCATTTAAATTGGTGAATTGAGTTGGGAAAATTTGAAAACCCTCTTCGTTTAAATTGAAGATTTGAGGGTCGAGTTGGGGTCGGATTTTGGTAAAATTAGTATGGTTAGACTCGCGGTTGAATGGGCTTCCGTATTTTGTAACTTTTGTCGAGTTCCGAGACGAATGTTTGAGCTAATCTTCGGATTTTTATGGAAAATTATTATTTTCTTATGAAATTAATTTCAATAAATTTTATTGACTGAAACGAATTATTTATGACCAGAGCCGAGGAGTTTGGAGACCAATTCACGAGGAAAAGGCATTGCAGAATAAGAATTTCATGGCTTGAAGTAAGTAACAATTTTAAATCTGGTCCTGAGGGTATGAAACCCCGGATTTTGGTATCATGCGATTATTTTGGAGGTGACGCACATGCTAGGTGACGGGCGTGTGGGCGTGCACCGAGGGGATTGTGACTTGGTCCGTCCCGGAAAACTGTAAAGTTGAATAATTTGTTGTTAGTTATATGCTCTCTATGTGTTGATAAAATTTGACTGTAAATTATGCTTAGGCTATGTGATAGTACTGTTGGGACCCACAGAGGTCGCGTACTTGTTGAATTGCCTGCTAAACGCTATATGTACTCAGTCTCTATTATTATTATTGATACATCATATCATTATTGTTTGGGCGGATTTCATGATTATTGAGAGCCCGAGAGACTGGAGAGATTTATGACTGAGTGAGGTCGAGGGCCTGATTGTGAGATATTGATACTATAGCACGTGAGTTGTGCGTGCAGCACGTGAGTTGGCCGTGCAGATCCTTATATTATACTATAGCACGTGAGTTGGCCGTGCAGATCCTTATATTATACTATAGCACGTGAGTTGGCCGTGCGGATCCTTATATTATACTATAGCACGTGAGTTGGCCATGCGGATCCAGATATTTATATTCTGGCACGTGAGTTGTCCATGTAGCACGTGAGTTGTCCGTGCAGATTATAGCCCTTGGGCTGTAGGAGCCTCTCCGGAGTCTGTACACCCCCAGTGAGCGCGGGTACCCATTGAGTGAGTGATGAGGGTTGGGAGCCCAGTGAGTGATTGTTGTTCTGAGAGGTTGTACTTGAATTCCATTTGTTGTTGCACTTAGTTACTATCTTTAGTTCCTTATTTATTATTGTTACTTGCTGAGTTGGTTATACTCATACTACACCCTACATTTCGTGTGCAGATCCAGGTGTTCTCGGACATAGCGGGTGTTGATCCTTTCGCGCGGTTGATTTTCAGGAGATTTTGAGGTAGCTGCCGTGCTCCGTAGACCTTGCCTCTCCCTCTCTATCTCTTTGTTCACTGTATTTGGTCTCAGACTATTATAGACTATATTTTCCATACTTGTATTCATATTAGATGCTCTTGTACTTAGTGATACTAGGTTTTGGGGAGTGTTTGTATTGTATTTAAATATTATATTTTCAATCTTGAGAGAAATTGTGGTTTATTGAGATTTTCGGCTTACCTAGTATTGAGATAGGCGCCATCACGACGGGTGAGATTTTGGGTCGTGGCATGCCTATACTGCGATGTGAGCTTGGATCGCTTGAAGAATATGGTACGACTATTAAGGGGTTGAGCGTGCGGTGGTGGATGATAATTCAAGATGTGTTATGATTGGTGCAACAATAACTAATGAGAATTTTGGCCGACCAACGGTGTGGGATCATGGTAACTGGGAAGAAGAGGTCGTTATGGAGTCTAGATCTATGTGATTATAGCATAAAGCTAAGTGGGGGAGCCTACCGTTTACAATTGGGTCACGTGGTGGTGTGTCTGTGCAGTTTCTGGTTGTCGGTGCATTAGTAGACTAATTATGACTAAGGAAAGGAAACCTCAGGGGTAATTTGGGCAAAGGAATTGAGGAATGTGTGCTACCTCTCACCTTATCTATTCATGTGTAGATGTTGGGATGACTCAGAGTTTATGCTTCCAGTGGATATGATGTACAAGGAAAAGAATTTGTCCCTTTGCTTCTTTGGAAGTGTTCATGTGCTAACGGAGCACCAGTGGTTGGTTATGTGCTCGGGATTAGGTCGGAGTGGGTGACTCTTAACAATGGTCCTGGTGGGTTCAAGAATTAAAGTGGGATGCTTAAAGATTTTGTGTTTGTTACGTGGCTGAGGACTGGGTTTCGCAGCATAGTGCGAAGAATACTTGGGGAATTTTTATGTTATCATCGGGTCTACGGTGCAGTGTTAGAGAAATGGAAGAAATAACTTCGGATTCGCATGAGGTCTTTCAGAGCGGGTGTATCAGTTGGAGATACTATGGAGTACACGAGGAGGGTTTGAGATGGCTTATGGGTATCGGGACGACGTGGTCTCGTGATTTGGGTCACTCGGGATGACTGTTGTTTGAGGTCTATTATGTGTTTGAATAGGACAATCATTCCAAGGTAAAATCAAGAGTAAATTGGGGACAACTGAATCAGTTAGTTATGGCTTGAATCAGCATGGTTCTGCGGTTATGGGAATTCGGTTGTGTGTTACAATTGTTCTTCTAAAATGAGTTAGGTGAAAGGGGTTTTAGCCGATGAAGTGGTTATTCTACTGGTGGTTCAGGGGTTATGATGAAATTCGCGTAGCGGCATGATAGGTGCAGTGAGCGGCATATAGATTAGAAGTTGATGATCAAGGTTATGGCTCGGTTTTGATAAGAACGTCACGAGTTTGGAGGAGCAGGGGAAGGATTCAGATGTTCAGAGTAAGATGGCATTATATTAATGTCACCTAAGGACGGAGTTCTGTGGAAGAGGCATTGTGCATTAGTTTGTGGATTCTTAATTGGCATTAGAAAAATAGCATGGTCGATGGCCATTGATGTTCATATTTTTCTACCCGGTGTGGAAGGTAGTGGGAGTATATCCCACGGGAAGATAGTATAAGTGTGACGTGTTAGTCATTCGATTGCTAGAGATTAAAATCAAGTATGGAGATTTTGGTACTGTCGCCAATGGGAGAGGTTATGACTGAGAGGCACTCTATTCCTTTGATTGCGGATTATGGGAATTGTTTCTTAGTTGATGACTGCTCGTATGTGTCATGAATAGGGTCATTATGGGTCCTTGAAAGGTAATTGGCCCAGTATGGGATGATCGGAATCGGCTTGAGGTCTGTTAGTAGATCTAATGTGAATGTATGCCTTACATCAGGTCGGATGTGTTCATTCAGCGTAGCTTTGCCTATGGAGGAGTATTTGGGCATTGGATGTTATCCCTGTCATCAACTATCCTTTGTAATACTCTATTATGCCATGTGGGTTGTGAGACGGCTTGATTATCTGCATGTGTGTTGTGGCCCAGTGTAGCTTGTCGTTATTGCACCTTAGTCGTGCTTGAGTGTTTGTAGCGCGTGGCGCTGCCCGTCTCCCCAGGGTCGTATTTATGCACTTGGCATGCTTATGGTAGATATTCAGGCATTCCATAGGTATGAGCATTTTGGTTCGATGGGTATCTCCTTATTGATTATTAAGTGTGGATCGGATGGCACACCACCACAGGTATGATGTTTGGATCAGGTTGCATATCGCAATGGTACCATGTATGGATCGGGTTGCACGCCGCAACAGTGAGATGAGATTATTGGACCTAAAATCAGTGCGATCGGATTTATGAAAGGTATATTAAAGAGAAAATGTCACTATTCAGTTCAGAATGAGGTAATGGTTTTTGCCGAGCGGAGAAACTCCGTGAGTTTTTGATCTGATGGGTGGTTATCAGTTCCTGCACATCTCTTTCCTCGTTGCAGTATGGTGAGGGTTGAGACCGGTCTTATATAAGTTATGGGATTTACTACGGGCATCTGGTTCGTGAATCTATAGCTATTGTAGTCGGAGGATGTTATCATGAACATACGAATTATGCGGTGCATTGTGTGATCTCAGCATGGATGCAGGATCATATTTGGTACAGTGGGTTGAGATTGTTACAGTGTTCACATGTTGGAATCAAGCCTCGTGGAGAATTCCGGATGTTGGAATTTGGTTCGAAAGCTTGTTAGCTAAGGTTATAGGGAGGATCTTCAGTCTGGCTCGAGCTAATGTGCTCACGTGGGTTGTGGTGGCACGAGTAGGTGCACGAGATGCCAAACAGATATTTTGGACAACTCCTGAACGGTTCTTGGCACGTTCGAGGATGAACGTATGTTTAAGTGGGGGAGAATGTCACGACCCGACCGGTCGTTTTGAGCTCTAGCATGTAGTTCGGCGGTTTGAGTCCTTGAGTAGCTTCACTTCATGTTCTATGACTAGTACGCATGGTCAGAATTGAATTTCGAAAAGTTTGGAGTTGATTCAGATGGAAAATTATCAATTCGAAAATATTAAGTTGGAAGAGTTGACCAAGGTTTGACTTTTGAGTAAACGCCTTAGAATTGGGATTTGAGGTTGCAATAGGTTCGTATGATGATTTCATACTTGGGCTTATGTTCGGGTTGAGTATCGGGTGGTCCGGGAGTATTTCGGCGCTTATTGTGGAAAGTTGGTAATTCACAGGTTTTAGAATTTCCTAAATTTGGTTTAAAGTGAACTTTTGTGTTATCGATGTCTGTTTGGGGTTCTGAGCCTTGGAATAGGTTCGTATCGATATTTATGACTTGTACGTAAAGTTTGGCGTCATTCCGGAATGTTTAAGTGTAATTCGGACGCGTTCGTCGAAGTTTGGATGTTTGAAAGTTAAAAAGAGGGTTGGATCGTCGATTCATGACTTTGATATTTTTTTGGTGCTATTTTAGGCCTCGAGTAGGTTCGTGTTATGTTTTGGGATTGGTTTGTGTAATTGGACGGGGTCCTGGGGGCCTCAGGTGTGTTTCGGATGTGTTTGGGTTGTATCGCGCTCTTATTTGATGTTTCAATGTCGTTTCTTTGGACATAAAGGGTACCATATTGAGAAAAATACCTTTTATTTGTGATTGAATTGAACCATTATATCCGTATCATAATTACGGAACTATAGCAAAGAGAATCGTTGAATTCCGATGTCGTATGAGAGATTTATGGCTATTTCCGTGTCGGGAAAAATTGCTGGTTTCTGGTGCGGGCTTTGTTCTTTGCGATCGCGACGTAGGTACCGAGAACGTGAAGAAGGAAATTTTAGTTGATCGGTCAACGAGAAAAATTTCTCTTCGCGAACGAGAAGGTATCCCCCGAAGGCGTAGAACAAAAATCGCCTGGACACTGAACATTTTGCTACTTTGAGCATATCTTGAGTTCTAGAACTCTGTTTGAGGTGATTTTTGCGATGTTGTTCTCGTCTCAACAAGGGGTAAATATATGACATTTATTTCCATGATAATTTTCGTTGGTTATTATTTTTATCCGTGTTTGAATTGTAAAAATTGGGATTTTGAACCCCAAAGTTATGAGATGGTAAATCCTTGATTTGAGGGTCAATTCATGGACGAAATTGGATGATTTTTGGAATATAAATATTATAAGTTATGGGTAATAATTATTTTCGATAATTTTCGAAAACCGGACGCGTGGGCCCGGGGGTTGATTTTGTTAACTTTTCTTGAGGTGTTGGGAATTTATTTTTAATTGTTAAATTACGAGTACCGGAATATATTTTAATTGGTTTGTACGTTATTTTATTAGTTTTGGATCGTTTGGCATCGGTTTGAGGTGTTAGATAGGCGTTGAAGCCAGTTATCGGATTTCGGAGCGAGGTAAGTCTCATGTCTAACCTTGTGAGGGGGAAATTAACCCGTAGGTGTTATATTTGTTATGTGCTACATGTTGTGGGAGCTACACACGTATGAGGTAACGCGTGTCTGTGCGTATGCTAGAATTCTTGATTATGTCGAGGTAGACTTTGACTGACGTCATACTTTAATTGTATTATTTGAGTCATTCTTGCATGTTTAATTGCTTTAATTCGCATTATAACCTGAGACTATACTCGCGTAAAGTAATGGACTCGCTATTTTAGATATTTTGACAAGCTACTTGTTTAGCCGTAGAAATTGTACTTCCCTTACTGATTTCTTTTGCGCTGTACGTATCCATCTGTCATGACCCAAAATCATACCTGTCGTGATGGCGCCTATCTCAATACTAGGAAAGCCAATAACCTTAATAAACCACAAGTTCTTTAATTTTGAAAACATCATATTTACATTCAATATAAAAATCTCACAAAATACTGATATAAAACACTCCTAAAACTCGGTGTCACTGAGTACATTAGCATCTAAATGATAACAAAGTCTGACTGATAAAAACACTGTCTGAAATTATAGAACAGTACAATAATTGAAAGGAAAAGAGTCAAGGTCAACGGATGCCATGAAACTACCTTGATAGTCTCCAACTGATAACACTCCGAGATCTAACAGTCGTCGTATCCTGAAGCACCTGAATCTGCACACGAGGTACAGGGTGTAGTATAAGTACAAACAACTCAATAAGTAACAAGACTAACCTTTGAGCTGAAAGTAGTGACGAGCTCAGCAGGTACAGTCCATTATAGAAATATCAGTACAGAAATGTAGACATGCTTTCAAGTTCAATAGTTAAACTCAGTACTGTATATGGCCAATCCAGCCCATGGAAGATCCATCCCATATATATAGATCAACTGTCACTCAGTGACTCAGTACCGTATAAGGCCAATCCAGCCCAGGGGTAAATTTATCCCCAAATATAGATGAATCGGACAAGATCTATGTCCAAGGAAAATTCATCACAATTATAAATAAATAAGATAAGTCCATGCCCTGGGAAGTCCATCCTAAACATATAAATAAATAAGGAAAGTCCATGCCCTTGGAAGTCCATCCCGAATATAAATAAATAAGGAAAGTCCATGCCCTGAGAAGTCCATCCTGAATATAAATCATTTGAGCTCACTGTGGGGGGTGCAGACTCCGGATGATCTCCTTCAGCCCAAGCGCAATATAAAGCCGATATGGCCTACTGCAGGAGGGCATCCCCATTCCATATAATAATAAAGTCTATAAGGCCTACTGCAGTGTGTCGGCCCAGTTCTCCCTCCGTAAGATATCGTGACAGCACCTAGTCTCTACGACTAGGTAAGCCTAACGAAATGTAGAAATAACGAAAATGGAAGTAAAACTTAACAACTATCAGCAACAGGTAACTAAATGACTAGTAACAATGCCGCTTGGCATGTACAATAGCCATCACTCCAGTAATACATAATATTCCCAAACCCGAAACATCATAAGTCACAAGCTATAGAAGGAAACTAGTATCTCTATACACCAGAGTCTAATAACAGAAGTAAGGAAGGTAAATGACATAGGAGGGAATATAGGGGGACTCCGAGGTCTATGAATGCGGCAGATATACCTTGAAGTCTCCGTACAGCAGCAAGCACTCTCAGCTAGTAGCGGGGCTGATAAGAAGTACCTGGATCTGCACACAAAACATGTGCAGAAGCGTAGCATGAGTACACCACAACGGTACCCAGTAAGTGCCAAGCCTAACCTCGATCGAGTAGTGATGAGATCAGGTCAGGGCCCTACTGGTATATATATATATATAATAACTATGACATAATGAAATATTGCAGTAAAAATAAGTACTGAAATTTAACAAGAATGGAATCATAGCAAGTCAACAGCTCAGTACATAGAAAATAACAACAGGGGATCTCCAATGATACCGTCCCGTAGTCCCAAACGTAAATATACAAAACAGGGGGATCTACCGGAATATCGTTTCGTAGTCCCAAAGTAAATATGCAGAGCAGGGGGATCTACCGGAATACCGTTCCGTAGTCCCAAAGTAAATATGCAGAGCAGGGGGGATCTACCGGAATACCGTTCCGTAGTCCCAAAGTAAATATGCAGAGCAGGGGGATCTACCGGAATACCGTTCCATAGTCCCAAAGTAAATATGCAGAGCATGGGTATCTACCGGAATACCGTTCCGTAGTCCCAAAGTAAATATGCAAAACAAGGGGGATCTACCGGAATACCGTTCCATAGTCCCAAAGTAAATATGCAGCGCAAACCATAAAAATACAACTACATCACGAAATCTTACGATTTAAACTAAGTACCAGTCAAGGAAGAAGCAGAAAATTCACTAAGGATACTGTACAGAGATCACATAAGCAATTAAGACATATAGACATGATGTTCTAGACTAAACAGGATAAATTCATATGCTAGTGTAGCTCAGTTAAAGGAAGACAGGTATTTTACTTAATGAAAACGGAGTTTTGCAACAATAGCCCGTGTACGCACTCGTCACCTCACGTACATGGCGCTCATATATCAAAACCAGTACCAGATCCTAAGGGGAGCTCCCCCACACAAGGCTAGGTAAGTCACTTACCTCTAGTCAAACTCAATCAATCCGTAAGAATACCCTTTCCTCGATTATCCAACTTTGAATGGCCCAAATCTAGCCAAACTCAATTGCATATCATGAATACAACCATAATAGACTCGTCTAATTAATGAAATCAATATTTTAACAAAAATTCTAAAATTCACCCTAAAAGGTCGACCCGGGCCCACGTCTCGGAATCGGGCAAAAATCACAAAATCTGAAAACCCATTCACTCACGAGTCCAACCATACCAAAATTATCAAAATCCAACCTCAAATGACCACTCAAAACCCCAAATCAAACTCTTCAAATCCCTAGCCTCCAACTCCCAATTTTCACCTTAAATACACACTAACTAGGTGGGAAAATAAATGGGGAAGCAAGATTATTGATAAAAAAATAAGCACAAGGGACTTACCTCAAGAAACCCCTCAAAATACTCCCAAGAAATCGCCAAACCCGAGTTCAAAATGTTGAAAATGAGCAAAAATCGCGAACCTTTGCATTTAAGTGTTCTGTCCAGAAATCTCGCACCTGCGGACTCTCTGTCGCATCTGCGATGCCGCACCTACGAAAATTCCATCGGAGGTGCGAATTCCACTTAGAATCCCAAGTTCCACTCCAGCGGCTATGCGACCGCATCTGCGACTATCGCAAGTGCAAAAATGCATCACACCTGCGCCCAGCTGCCCACATCTTGACTCTCGAAGGTACGAGAAAATCTTCGCACCTGTGGTTCCTGCCTAGCTCCTTCTTGGCCGCATCTGCGGCTCCTCCTTTGCACATGCGATCACGCACCTGCGGTCTCCCCTACGCAGGTGCGAAAACACCATAAATTAGAAAATCTTCAGCAACTAGCCTAAGTCCAAATTCAATCCGTTAAGCATCTGAAACACACCCCGAGGCCCCCAGAACCTTAATCAAACACACCAACAAGTCCTCAAACACCATACAAACTTAGTCGAGCACTCAAATCACATCAAACAACACTAAAAACATGAATCACCCTCTGATTGAAACCTAATGAACCTTTAAACTTCTACAACTAATGCTGAAACCTATCAAATCACATCTGATTGACCTCAAAATTTGCACACAAGCCATATTTGACATTACGGACCTACTCCAACTTCCGGAATTGGAATCCGACCCCGATATCAAAATTTCCACTACCGATCCAAATCTCCAAAAATTCGACTTTCGTCATTTCAAGCCTAAATGGGCTACGGACCTCCAAAACACAATCCGGACATGTCCCTAAGCCCAAAATACCCAACAATGCTAACGGAACCGACGAAACTCCATTCCGGAGTCGTATTCACATAGTTCCAACTACAGCCAAAATCCTAAGATTTAAGCTCCCGTTTTAGGGACTACGTGTCCCGAAACACTCCAAAAACCAAAACGAAGCCTCCCGACAAGTCACAATAGCAGAAATTGATGCGGGGGAAACAGTAAAATAGGGGATCGAGGTTATTACTTTCAAAATGACCGGACGGGTCGTTACATGCAGTGGGCAGCCCCGATCAATATAATAATAATATATATAAAGCCAATATGGCTTGCCGCGATGCGCAGCTCGGTCCCATCAATATCCTCACAATGGATGAACATGGCTGAGTAAGAAATGTATATTTTTAAACAATTAAATCCAACAGCAACACGACCCTATGGGTCCCAAAATATCGGCATGTAGCCTAAACATGATCTTTTATACAAGTCTTAGCTCAATTCCTCTAACACGTGGAGAATATGCGGATAATAACATGATTCTTTAATTTTATAACTCCCAAGAATTTATTTAAGTCACAGTTTCTATGGTGCAAGCCCACACGCTCGTCACCTAGCATATGCGTCACCTCCAAATAATTTATATAATACCAAATCCGGAGATTCATACCCTCACAACCAAGTTTAGAAATGTTACTTACCTCTAACCGTGTAATTCTTTTACTCTGCTATGTATTTGCCTCGCGAATTGGCCTCGAAAGCCTCATATCTAGTCACAATTAATTCGATTTAGTCAATATAAATTATTGGAATTAATTCCATATGAAAATACTAATTTTCTAATAAAATTCGAAATTGCACTCAAAATATCGCCTGTGGAGCCCACATCTTAGAACTCGACAAAAGTTACAAAATATGAATGCCCATTTAACCATGAGTCCAACCATACCAATTTTACCAAATTCCGACATCAACTCGACCCTCAAATCTCCAATCTAAACTTAAGGGTTTTCACAATTTTCCCAACTTAAAAGACCAATTAAATGCTAAAAATAGCAACAGATTCGGGTAATTTGACAAAAATTGAGTTAAGAACACTTACCCCGTTGTTTTCCTTGAAAATCTAGTGAAAATCGCCTCTCCCCGATCTCCAAATCGTTAAAAATGGAAAATGGGACGACACAACTTAAACTCTCTGCCCAGTCATTTTCTCTACGCGATCGCGAAAAACAGATTGCTCCTGACCAATTTTAACCTTACGTGATTGCGGACTCCTTCACGTGATCGCGAAGTACAAACGCGAACGCGACATGCCTCACGCATTTGCGATGCGTAAACTACTATAATTACGCGATCGCAAACCAATCTATCGATCGCATAGAACAAATTTTCAACAATCCCCAATTAAGCCTACGCGATCGCGAACCTTCTCCACTGCCCAGCTAAGCCTACGCGATCGTGGGCATGTTCATGCGATCGCGTATAAGGAAACCAGGTACAGACATCAGAAAATTACAGCAAAATTTCAAGTCTAAGAATTGATTTGTTAACCTCATCCGAAACTCACCTGAGGCCCCTGGGACCTCAACCAAATACACTAACAAGTCCTAAAACATCATACGGACTTATTCGAAACCTTAAATCACATCAAACAACGCTAAAACCACGAATCATATCCCAATTCAAGCTTAATGAAACTAAGAATTTTTAACTTCTACATTCAATGCCGAAACATATCAAATCATGTCCAATTGACCTCACATTTTGCACATAAATCATAAATGACATAACATACCTATTCCAATTTCCAGAATCAGATTCCGACCCCGGTATCAAAAAGTCAACTCCCGATCAAACTTCTAAAATTAAATTTCTATTTTAGTCATTTCAAGCCTAATTTAACTATGAACTTCCAAATAATTTTTCGGACACGCTCCTAAGTCCAAAATCACCATACGGAGCTATTGGAATCATCAAAATTCTATTCCGGAGTCGTTTACATATAAGCCAACATCCGATCAACCTTTTCAACTTAAGTTTTTATCTTGGAGACTAAGTGTTTCAATTCATTTCATAACCTCACCGTACCCGAACCAATTATCCTGGAAAGTCACATATCAACTGTAAAGCATAGATTAAGAAGTAAATGCAAAAACATGACTATAATACTCAAAACGACCGGCAGGGTCATTACATTCTTCCCCTCTTAAACAAACGTCTGTCCTCGAACGAGTTTAGAATCATACCTGGAGCCTCAAATAGGTGTGGATATTTGATCCGCATCTCCCGCTCAGTCTCCTAAGTAGCTTCTTCGACTGGCTGGCCTTTCCATTGCACTTTCACTGAAGCTATATTCTGTGATCTCAATTTTCGAACTTGCAGGTCCAAAATGGCCACCGGCTCCACATCATAAGTCATATTACTATGCAACTGAACGGTACTGAAATCCAAAACATAAGATGAATCTCTGACATACTTCTGGAGCATAGATACATGAAATACTAGATGAACACCTGATAGATTAGGTGGCAATGCAAGTTCATAAGCCACCTCTCCAATCTTTTTAAGTATTTCAAAAGGCCCAATATATCTATGACTCAACTTGCCCTTCTTCCCAAACCTCATAACATCCTTCATAGGCGAAACTCGGAGTAGTACCTTCTCTCCTGCCATGTAAGCAACATCGCGAACCTCCGATCGGCATAACTCTTCTGTCTAGACTGTGCCATGCGAAGTCGATCCTGAATCAATTTAATGTTCTCCAAAGTATCCTAAACCAAATAAGTACCCAATAGCCTAGCATCACCTGGCTCAAACCAACCCACCGGAAACCAACATTGTCTCTCATATAAAGCCTCATACAAAGCCATCTGAATGCTCGATTGGTAGCTGTTATTATAAGCAAACTCCGCCAGTGGTAGAAATTGATCCTAAGAACCCCCAAAATCTATAACACAAGCATGTAGAATATCTTCCAATAACTGAATAGTACGCTTAGATTGTCCGTCCGTCTAATGGTTAAATGAGGTACTCAACTGAACCTGTGTGCCTAATTCTCGCTACACTGCTCTCCAAAACTGTGATGTAAATTACGTGCCCCGATCTGAAATGATGGACACTGGTACACTGTGTAGGCGAACAATCTCGCAAATATAAATCTCAGCCAACCGCTCCGAGGAATAAGTAGTACCAACTGGAATAAAATATGTGGACTTGGTCAACCGATCTACAATCATCCAAACAACATCAAACTTCCTCAAAGTTCGTGGGAGTCCAACTACGAAGTCCATGGTAATACGCTCCCACTTCCACTCTGTAATTTCAAGTTTCTGAAGCAATTCGCCCGATCTCAGATGCTCGTACTTCACCTACTGACAATTTAAACACCAAGCTACAAACCCCACTATATCTTTCTTCATTCTTCTCCACCAATAGTGTTGTTTCAAGTCCTGATACATCTTTGCGGCACCCGGATGAATGGAGTACTGTGAACTATGCGCTTCTTCAAGAATCAACTCACGTAGCCCATCTACATTTGGAACACAAATTCGACATTGCATCCTTAACAACCCTTCATCTCCAATAGTAATATCTTTGGTATCATCGTGCTGAATTGTGTCCTTTGGGACAAGCAAATGAGGATCATCATACTGGCGCTCTCTGATGCGTTCATATAAGGAAGACCGATAAACCAAATAAGCTAAAACCCGACTAGGCTCCAAAATATCTAATCTCACAAACTGGTTAGTCAAGGCCTGAACATCAACTATAAGAGGCCTCTCACCAATAGGAATGAATGCAAGGCTACCCATACTCACTGCCTTTCTACTCAAGGCATCCTCCACCATATTGGCCTTTTTGGGATGATACAGAATAGTAATATCATAGTCCTTTAGCAGCTCCAACCATCTACATTGTCTCAAATTTAGATCTTTTTGTTTGAATAAATGCTGAAGACTCCGATGATCCCTAAATACTTCACAAGACACACCGTAGAGATAGTGCCTCCAAATCTTTAATGCATGAACAATAGGTGCCAATTCTAAATCATGAACACGATAGTTCTTTTCATGTGGCTTCAACTGGCGTGAAGCATAAGCAATCACTCTACCCTTCTACATTAAGACATACCCAATATATATCCGAGAAGCATTACAATACACTGTATAAGAGCCTGAAGCTGAAGGCAAAACTAGAACTGGAGTTGTGGTCAAGCCAGTCTTGAGCTTCTGAAAGCTCTCTTCACACTCAACCGACCACATGAATGGAGCACCTTTCTAGGTCAATTTAGTCAAAGGTAGTGCAATAGACTAAAAAAACCCTCCACGAAGCGATGATAATAACCGGCCAAGCCGAGAAAACTCCGAATCTTATAGCTAAAGATGGATTGGGCCAACTATGAACTGCCTCTATCTTCTTCGGATCCACCTTTATTCCCGAGTTGGACACTATATATCCCAAGAATGCCACCGAGCTAAGCCAGAACTCACACTTAGAGAATTTGGCATAAAGTTTTTCCTCTCTCAGCCTCTGTAGTACAATACTCAAATGTTGTGCATGTTCCTCCTGGCTATGTGAATACACCAGGATATCATCAATAAATACTACGACAAAAGAATCAAGATACGGCGTGAATACATTATTCATCAAGTGCATAAATGATGCCTGGGCATTGGTCACCCCAAAAGATATCACGAGAAATTCGTAGTGACCATATCGGGTCCTGAATGCCATTTTAGAATATCCGAATCTTGAATTTTTAACTGGTGATACCCATACCTCAAATTAATTTTAGAGAATACTATCGCTCCCTGAAGTTAATCAAATAAATCATCAATATGCGGAAAATGGTACTTTTTCTTGATTGTAACTTTGTTCTACTGCCTATAGTCGATGCACATCCGTATAGTACCGTCTTTCTTTTTCACAAACAGAACTGGTGCACCCCAAGGCGGCATACTAGGCCTAATAAACCCTTTATCAAGAAGTTCCTGAAGTTTCTCTTTCAATTCTCTCAATTCAGCTGGTGCCATACGATACAGAGGAATAGAAATGGGCTGAGTACCCAGCACCAAGTCAATACCGAAATCAATATCCCTGTCGGCTGGCATACCTGGCAAATCTGCAGGAAATACATCCGAAAGGTCTTGCACTACCAGTATAGAATCAATGGTAGGAGTGTCTGCATCAACATCTCTCACAATGTCCAATTATGACAAACACCCCTTCCTAACCAGACGTTGAGCCTTCAAGTAAGAAATTACCCTGCTGGGAACATAATCTGGAGAACCTCTCCACTCGACCTTTGGCAATCCCGGTATCGCCAACGTTACCCTTTTTGCGTGACAGTCGAGAATAGCATGACATGGAGACAACCAATCTATACCCAAGATTACATCGAAATCAACCATACTAAGCAATAAGAGATCAATTCTAATCTCCAGTCCCCCAATAGTTACCACACACAATCGATACACACATTCCACAATAATAGCATCGCCCACCGGCGTAAATACACGAACATGTGAAACTAAGGACTCACGGGGCATATCTAGATAATGAGTAAAGTATGATGATACATGCGAATAAGTGAAACCGGGGTCAAATAATATAGAAGCTTCCGTGTGGCACGCTAAGACAATAACTGTGATCACTGCATCTGGAGCAACGGCATCTGGCCTGGCAGGAAAATCATAGAATCGGGCCTGACCGTCACCTAATCAGCCTCCCCTTCTTGGGCGACCCCTAGCTGATTGAGCCCCACCCCGAGCTGGTTGGGTGGGTGGTGGAGCAATTGGTGCAGGAGTCGTAGTTTGTCTCCTCTGTTGAACTGGACCTCACAAAAGGCGGGGACAATATTTCCTCACATGACCCAGCTCTCTACACACATAGCAATCCCTCTCGAAAAATGGTGGCGAGTTATAAGGCGGACCTCGAGAACCAGAATAACTACCAAACGAACCTGGTACAGATAAACCCTAAACTGATGGTGCACGAGATGAACTCTGAGCTGGAAGTTCACTAAGAGAAGACTGACTCTGTCGAGCACTGTATGAATCATGGCTAGCTGATGCGCCACGATGAGCTGAACAAGCCATCTTAGCGGGCCTATAAGGACAACCCCTGTTGTGATAGGGCTTCCCCCAGAAGGAACACCGCTGGAATTACCCAAGCCATGAGACCTCTTGGACTCTCTCTCATCACGCTCCTGAGTACGGACCATTTCTAGCCGTTAAGCACTTTCAACCACTTCGTCAAATTTAGCACCTGCTACATTTCCAGAGTCATGACAAAACAAAATTGATGGTTGAGGCCATTAATGAACCTTATGATCTTTTCCCTCTCAGTGGGAACCAACCAAACTGCATGGTGAGCCAATTCTGAAAATCGCATCTTATACTGAGTCACGGATAAGTCATTCTGACGTAAATACTATGCAGTTCCTCTCTGCGGGTCTATGGCACAAACTTTTCCAGAAATAATACGGAGAACTCATGGCATGATAGTGGTGCTGCACCCACTAGTCTTCTCCTCTCATAAGTCTCCCACCATCTGAAGGCAGCCCCAAAAACCTGAAAAGTATTGAACGAGACCCCACTGGTCTCCAGAATACCCGCTGTCTGAAGCATCCGCTGGCACTTATCCAAGAAACCCTGAGCATCCTCTGACTCAGCACCGCTAAATGATGGAGGTCGAAGCCTCCCAAATCTCTCAAGTCTCCTCTGCTCATCATCGACCATAAGAGGGATCACCTGGGCCTAAGCAGCTGCAATTGGCTAGACTGGTGGTGCCCATGGTATCTAAAGTCCCTGCACTACCTGCTCTGGAGTATGGGAAATTGGGGTATGAGTACCTCCCCCAGCCTGAGAAGTGGCAGGTGCAGACTGAGCCGAAACCACCTGAGCAAGGCCAGTGCAAATAGTCAAAATCTGAGCTAAAGCCTCCTGAAGGCCTAGAATCACAATAGGCACAGCTGGTGCCTGAGCTGGTCCTGTCGGCTCAACTATATCTGGAATCTGCTCCTGAGTTGGAGTAACTGGTGGTGCTACAGGTGCTGCTCCAGCTGTTGTATGAGCTACACCTTGACCTCTACCTTGGTTGTGGTTTTTACCATGGCCCCGGCCTCTCGCAGACCTAACTGGTGGCACTGGTGGCTGACCATCTGATCCGGTAGTACGTGTCCTCACCATCTATAGGAGAATAGAATAACATAAATTTAGTTTCTGGAATCAACAAATTCGCACGACAGAATACAAGAAAGTGAAATTTTCATAAGGGCTCGACAGCCTCTCAAAGATAAGTACAAACGTCTCCGTGCCGATCTGCAAGTCTCTACTAAATCTGCTCATGACTCATGAGACCTATGTAACCTAGGCTCTGATACCAACTTGTCACGACCCAAAATCACATGTCGTGATAGCGCCTATCTCAATACTAGGCAAGCCAACAACCTCAATAAATCTTTAAATTTGAAAACATCATATTTACATTCAATATAAAAATCTCACAAATACTGATATAAAACACTCCCAAAACCTGGTGTCACTGAGTACATGAGCATCAAAATGATAACAAAGTCTGACTGATAAAAACACAGTCTGAAATTGTAGAACAATACAATAACTAAAAGGAAAAGAGTCAAAGTCAGCGGACGCCAAGCAGCTACCTTGATAGTCTCCAACTCATAACACTCTAAGATCTAACAGTCGCCGTATCCGGAAGCACCTGGATCTGCACACGAGGTACAGGGTGTAGTGTGAGTACAACTAAATCAATAAGTAACAAGACTAACCTTTGAGCTGAAAGTAGTGACGAGCTCAGTAGGTACAATCCAGTATAGAAATAATAGTACAGAAATGTAGGCTTACTTTCAAGTTCAACAGTTAAACTCAGTACTGTATATGGACAATCCAGCCCAAGGGAAGATCCATCCCATATATATACACATCAACTACCAGTCAGTGACTCAGTACCGTATAAGGCCAATCTAGCCCAGAGGTAAATTTATCCCAAAATATAGCTGACTCGGACAAGATCCATGTCCAGAAAAAATTCATCACAATTATAAATAAATAAGGCAAGTCCATGCCCTGGGAATTCCATCCCGAACATATAAATAAATAAGGCAAATCCATGCCCTGGGAAGTTCATCCCGAATATAAATAAATAATGCAAGTCCATGTCCTGGGAAGTCCATCCCGTATATAAATAAATAAGGCAAGTCCATGCCCTGGGAAGTCCATAACAACAACAACAACAACCCAGTAAAATCCCACTAATGGGGTCTGGGGAGGGTATTGTGTACGCAGACCTTACCCCTACCCGAAGGAGTAGAGAGGCTATTTTCGAAAGACCCTCGGCTCAAAAAAATAAAAAGACAAAATGACAAAATGACATAAAGGAAACAATATTAGTATCACAACAACAATCATAGGATAAATAGGAACACCATGAAATCCAGAAGAAAGATGCAAAGCAAAGGGAGACAATATTAGTAAATATTAGTATCACCACAACAATCATAAGAAAAATAGGAACACCATGAAATCTAGAAGAAAGATGCAAAGCAAAAGCGATAGCTAGTAAATAGGACATGCACTGAAAAGCGAAATAGTAAGCCACAACATTGCCAATAGCTATCTTAGACAAAAACCCTACATGGCTAGTCCCACAATGGTACGAAGTAAGGCACGACTCAACTACCTCCTAACCTACAACCCTAATGCTCGACCTCCACATCTTCCTATTAAGTGTCATGTCCTCGGAAATCTGGAGCCTCGCCATATCCTGCATGATCACCTCTCCCCAATACTTTTTAGGTCGCCCTCTACCTCTTCTCGTGCCATCCACAACCAGCTGCTCACACCTCCATACTGGAGCATCTGGGCTTCTCCTCTGAACATGTCCGAACCATCTAAGCCTCGCTTCCCGCATCTTGTCATCAATGGGAGCCACATGCACCTTCTCCCGGATATCATCATTCCTAATCTTATCTATCCTAGTATGCCCGCACATCCACCGCAACATCCTTATTTCTGCTACTTTCATCTTCTGGATATGTGAGTTCTTAACGGGCCAACACTCAGCCCCATACATCATGGCCGGTCTAACCACCGCTTTATAAAACTTACCTTTGAGTATTGGTGGCACTCTCTTGTCACACAGGACTCCAGATGCTAACCTCCACTTCATCTATCCTACCCCAATACGGTGTGTGACATCCTCGTCGATCTCCCATTCCCCCTGGATAACCGAACCAAGGTACTTGAAGCTGCCTCTACTCGGGATGACCTGCGAATCAAGCCTCACATCCACGCCCACTTCCCCTGGCTCAGCGCTGAACTTACACTCCAAGTATTCCGTCTTCGTCCTGCTCAGCTTGAAACCCTTAGACTCAAGAGCCTGTCTCCAAACCTCCACCCTCTCGTTAACACCGGCTCGCGACTCATCAATCAGAACTATGTCATCGGCAAATAGCATGCACCATGGCACATCCCCTTGAATATGGTGTATTAACGCATCCATCACCAGGGCGAATAAGAACGGACTGAGCGCCGAACCTTGGTGTAACCCCATTACAACCAGAAAATGCTCAGAGTCGCCTCCTACTGTCCTAACCTGAGTATCTCTAGAGAATTTCTCTAGAGATATCCAGGGAACCGACTCACGTTTTGCCTCCAGGCATCTCTAGAGAATTTCTCTAGGAACCTTGTCATACGCTTTCTCTAGGTCAATAAACACCATGTGCAGATCCTTCTTCCTATCTCTGTATAGTTCCACCAACCTTCTAACAAGGTGTATAGCTTCTGTAGTCGAACGACCCGAACTGGTTGTCGGATACAGACACTGTCATCCTCACCCTCGCTTCAGCCACCCTCTCCCACACTTTCATGGTATGACTCAGTAATTTGATACCCCTATAATTGTTACAACTCTGGATATCACCTTTGTTCTTAGACAATGGAACCACCGTACTCCACCTCCACTCATCCGGCATCCTCTTCCCCTTAAAAATAATATTAAACAACTTAGTCAACCACTCCAAACCTGCTCTCCCCACACACTTCCAAAATTCCACCGGAATCTCATCTGGCCCGGTCGCTCTGCCCCTACTCATCTTACGCAAAGCTCTCACGACCTCTTCAACCTCGATACGCCTGCAGTCCACAAAGTCACGGTGACTCTCGGAATGCTCCAATTCGCCTAGCACAATATCCCGATCCCCTTCTTCATTCAGAAGTTTATGAAAGTAAGTCTGTCATCTCCTCTTAATCTGGGCATCTTAATACTCTACCATCTTCGTCCTTGATGTATCTTACTTGGTCCAAATCCCGAGCCTTCCTCTCTCTCAACTTGGCCAGCCAGAATAACTTCTTTTCCCCAACTATTTTCCCCAGTTCCTCGTACATACGACCATAAGCTGCAGTCTTAGCCTCTGTGACCGCCAACTTAGCCTCCTTCCTAGCTGCCTTATACTTTTCCATGCACACTCGCCTCTCCTCCTCACCTATGCTCCCCACTAACTTCAGGTACGCTGCCTTCTTTGCTTCCACTTTACCTTGGACCACTTCATTCCACCACCAGTCTCCTTTGTGCCCACCAGATACGCCCGTCGAGACCCCTAACACCTCTCTCGCAGCCTCCCTAATATAGTCTGCTGTCGCTGACCACATAGTGCTCGCGTCACCACTACTCCTCCAAGCTCCCATAGCCGACAACCGCCCCTCCAATGCTTGAGCTTTATCCTTAGTTAAGGCTCCCCACCTGATTCTCGGTCTTCCTCGAGTAGACTCTTTCCTCATCTTTAACATAATACCAACGTCCATCACCAAGAGCCTATGCTGCGTTGCGAGTATCTCACCCGGAATCACCTTGCAATCCTTGCACAACCCTCTGTCACACCTCCTGAGGAGGAGATAGTCAATTTGGGTCCTCGCACCACATTTTGAAAAGTAACCAAATGCCCCTCCCTATTCTGAAATCTAGAGTTCGCAATCACCAACCCAAAAGCCTTAGTGAAGTCCAACAATGATGTACCTCCTCCGTTCCTCTCCCCAAAACCGAAGCCTCCATGCCGAAGCCCTGGGAAGTCCATCCCGAATATAAATCATATGCGCTCACTGTGAGGGTTGCAGACTCCAGAGGGGCTCCTTCAGCCCAAGCGCTATATAAAGTCGATATGGCCTACTGCAGGCGGGAAGCCCCGATCCATATAATAATAAAGCCTATAAGGCCTACTGCAGCAGGCAGCCCCGATCAATATAATAATAATATATATAAATATGATATTGCCTGCCGCGGCACGTAACTCGATCCCATCAATATCCTCACAATTGATGAACTTGACTGAGTATGAAATGTATATTTTTAAAAATTTAAATTCAACAGCAACACGACCCTATGGGTCCCAAGATATCGGCACGTAGCCTAAACATGATCTTTAATACAAGTCTCAACTCAATTCTTCTAACACGTGGAGAATATGCGGATAATAACATGATTCTTTCATTTTACAACTCCCCAAAATTTATTTAAGTCACAGTTTCTATAGTGCACGCCCACACGCTCATGTGCGTCACCTCCAAACAATTTATATAATACCAAATTAGGGGATTCATACCCTCAGAACCAAGTTTAGAAATATTACTAACCTCAAACCGTGTAATTCTTTTACTCCGCTATGCCTTTGCCTCGCGAATTGGCCTCTGAAAGCCTCGTATCTAGTCATAATTAATTCGATTTAGTCAATATAAATTATTGGAATTAATTCCATATGAAAATACTAATTTTCCAATAAAATCTAAAATTTCACTCAAAAATCGCCCGAGGGTGCCACATCTCGGAACCCGACAAAAGTTACAAAATATGAACGCCCATTCAACCACACGTCCAACCATACGAATTTTACCAAATTCCGACATCAACTCGACCCTCAAATCTTCAATCTAAACTTAAGGGTTTTCATAATTTTCCCAACTTAAAACACCAATTAAATGCTAAAAATAGCAATAGATTCGGATAATTTGACCAAAATTGAGTTAAAAATACTTACCCCGTTGTTTTTTTAAAAAATCTCCTCTCCTCGATCTCCAAATTTGGAGTCTCATTTTAAGAACTTAAAATCTCTGCCCAGTCATTTACTCTACGCAATCTCGGACAATCTCACGCGATTGCGAAACACAGATTGCTCCTGACCAATTTTAACTTTACGTGATCGCGAAGCTCAACTTCACAGACCTACGCGATCGCGGACTCCTTCACGTGATCGCGAAGCACATATGCGTGACCTCCACTTCTGCTCCATATCATCTACGCGAATGCGACATGCCTCACGCATTCACGATACGTGAACTACTCTAGTTACGCGATCGCAGACCAATCTATGCGATCGCATAGAACATATTTTCAGCAGTCCCCAATAAGGCCTACCCGATCGCGAACCTTCTCACGCGATCATAAAGAACAGTTTCTCCACTGACCAGCTAAGCCTACGTGATCGTGGACATTTTCATATGATCGCGTATAAGGAAACCAAGTACAGACATCAGAAAATTACAGCAAAATTTCAATTCCAAGAATTGATCTGTTAACCCTCCGAAACTCACCCGAGGCCCTTGGGACCTCAACCAAATACACCAAAAAGTCCTAAAACATCATACGAACTTAGTCGAAACCTCAAATCACATCAAACAATGCTAAAACCATGAATCATACCCCAATTCAAACTTAATGAAACTAAGAATTTTCAACTTCTACATTCAATGCCGAAACCTATCAAATCATGTCCGATTGACCTCAAATTTTGCACACAAATCATAAATGACATAATAGACCTATTTCAATTTCTAAAATTGGATTCCGACCCCGATATCAAAAAGTCAACTCCCCAGTCAAACTTCCAAAATTAAATTTCTATTTTAGCCATTTCAAGCCTAATTTAACCACGGACTTTTAAATACTTTTTCGGACACGCTCCTAAGTCCACAATTATCATACGGAGCTATTGAAATCATCAAAATTTTATTCCGGAGTCATTTTCATATAAGTCAACATCCGATCAACCTTTTCAACTTAAGTTTTCATCTTGGAGACTAAGTGTCTCAATTCATTTCAAAACCTCACCGGACCCGAACCAATTACCCCGGCAAGTCATATAACCACTGTAAAGCATATATTAAGCAGTAAATATGAGAACATGACTATAATACTCAAAACGACTGGCCAGATCGTTACACCATCGGAAAGTTTTCTTGAATCTCATAACTCACACGTATATTCGCGAGTAGGGTCAAAGACCAGTAAAAGCTCCATATTCTAATAGGATCGGGCCGTTCGCCTGGGAAAATTAATGAAATAATCTTATGGGATTGGGTCGTTCGCCTCGGCAATATCATGTAACACACTCTTATGGGATCGGGTCGTTCGCCTCAGCAGTATCATATTCTTATGGGATTGGGGCGTTCGCCTCGACAATTTCATAAAATACTCTTATGGGATCGGGTCGTTCGCCTCGATAGTATCATGTAACACACTCTTATGGGATCGGGCCATTCTCCTCGGCAGTATTATATTCTTTTGGGATCAGGACATTCGCCTCGGCAATACCACACTCTTATGGGATCGGACCATTCGCCTTGGCAGTACCACACTCTTATAGGATCGGGCCATTTTCCTCAGCAGTATCATGGGATTGGACTGTTTGCCTCGGCAGTATTACACTCATATGAGATCGGGCTGTTTGCCTCGGCAGTACTATACTCTTATGGGATCAGGCCGTTCATCTCGGCAGTACTATACTCTTATGCGATTGGGTTATTCACCTCGGCATTTCTATAAAATCACTCTTATAGGATCGGGTCGCTCGCCTCGGCAGAATCGTGTGAAACACTTGATAAGAAGTCCGCGTATTCATGAATTTTCCAAACTTGATATGTGACTGTTAATTTGGTGTTGACCATTACTTACTCCATTTGAGAGGTATCCAGTGTTTGAGGACTTTGTGTTCACTGTTCAGCTATAGACCGTATTATTTGTCTTTACCTGTACTCATTGTTACCTACCATGTTTCATATTTTCCTACATTATTATATTTTATTTATTGGACCACTAGTAAGTGTCAATGTCGACCCCTTGTCACTACCTCTTTGGGGTTAGGCTAGATACTTACTGGGTATACGTTGATTTACGTACTCATGCTATACTTCTGCACTAATTGTGCAGGATCCGACATGTTCATTTGGTGGTCTTCTGGGGCACGGAGGCGCATCTACTGAGGGGACTCTATGGTGAGTTGTATTCCATGCTACAATTTGCAGCACACAGAGTTTCAATCATAATTATTTACTTTATCCTATCTACCTTGTATTCCAGACAGATGATATTTTGTTATTTTACTTCCTAGTAGATGCTCATACACTTGTGATACCAGGTTTTGGGGTGTTCTAGAATTTGTTTATGATTTTGCTTACTATTGAGATACTTCTACTTTATATTTTACTTAAATCATACGTATGTATGATTTTTGATGCATCGATCTCTCAATATAATAAGATTCATGATTTCAAAAATAATAAAATGAACAATTAAGTTGGTAGTTCGCCGTTGGCTTGCCTAACGGCGACGTTGGGCGCCATCACGATCTATAGTGAGTTTTGGGTCGTGACAACAAATGCCAGCACATATGAAAGGCTTAATTTCTAGTTACCTTTCTTTTGCATTGCGTTCCACTACCAGAAGTCATTCGATCGGTCTACTCTGTAGCAGACACAAATGATGCGGACCTAAAACAAATATGAAAAATAATATATTGAAAAAGATTTTCTTTCCCTGATTTGGAGAGAACGACTAACACACTTATATACCTTATTTTGTCTTTTATTCAATATACCTATTTTTAAAATAGAAAATGTCAAGACATGAAATGTTGGTTCATGGTTATAATACAGTTAGTAGCATGGACATGGACTGAAACCAACCATAAACCTCTCTCATGGGTTTTGGTTCTCTTTTGTCTCTGAGTCCTAAAAGGATGGAGAGTAACAAAAAAACTCCCTACATGTTACGACTTAATTCTCCTATAGGCCGTGATAACACCCAGCGCCGTCGCTAGGCAAGTCGACAGTGAACTAACCACGTGATTTTTTTTAAATAAATTCTTAAGTAATTAAATTTTTCCTTAATTCAAAAATTAAGACATAGCATATTTAAATAAATAAAACGAAAGCAGCTGAGTACAATCTTAACCATAGTAATAATTCAAAAACCACAAAATCTGTTAATGTGTGTGCCAAGACCTGGTGTTACAAGTGTATGAGCACTAATAGATTATACAAAAGTCTAGTTACTTTCTAAAATTAAAATAGATAGAAATGAATATAAATGAGAGACTCTAGGTGCTACGGAACGGCTCAGGAAGAAGCTCCCCACTAGGCCTTCGGGTAACGGGGATGTGCGCCAGTGTGATCGCCAGATGCACCTGCCTCAGATCCTGCACGGTCAATACAGAAGTGTAGCGTGAGTACATAAATAACATGTACACAGTAAGTATCAATTCTAACCTCGAAGAAGTAGTGATGAGGGGTCGACATCGACACTTACGCTGGGCCAACAATAAAAATAAAGAAGCTCCAAATAAGCATGGGTTATGTATATAACTACGGCATTTCAATAACAAGCGGGAAATAAATAATTCCTTTACATATACTAAATCTCAAATAGCTTTCTGTCTGATAATATCTTAACCTCTCAAGCCATGAAATGATATCAAATAAATAATTAAAATCCAAGTATTATCATGCACGATTATGTCGAGGTCATACGTCCCGATCCAGAATAACGTGTACACTGCCGAGGGTCGTGCGGCACGAATCATAGATGCATCTATCTACTGCCGAGGCATTCAGCCCGCTCCATAAGAAGAGATGGTACTTTATAAATATTTGGCTTAAAAGTTATTACAAGGCTAATACACAATGTAACACAATTTCCATTAACGGTCAAGTAATCCGCTCAAAATTCAAGTAAGTGAAATTCGGTCTTTTACAATTTCTCTAAAAAGTTCTAATATAATTTAGGCACTTTAATTAACAGGTAGGGTGCAAACATTACAAGTAATTCATAATTTGGGTCCTAAACTACCCGGATATAAGAATAAATAATAGCTACGCACGGACTCTCGTCACCTTGTGGGTACGTAGCCCCCACAATTAGAAGCAAATGGCAATTTAAATCACTTATGGGGTAAATTTTCTCTTACAAGGTTAGGCAAGAGACTTACCTCGTTCTTAAGCTCATTTCCGATCCTCAAATTTGTTCTACAGCCTCAACTCGGTGCCAAACGGCTCGAAACTAGTCAAAGGTTATATAATTTAGTCAATACAGGTTCAAAAGTTCATAATTTAACTATTAGAGTAATTACCCAACCCAAATTGAAAGATCCCTAAAATTCACCCCCGGGCCCACGTACCCGGATTTCGGGAATTTTTGAAGATAATTGTTACTCATAATCTCATGAACTCAAATATATAATTTTTACCCCATTCCATAATCATTTTCGTGGTTAAATATTATTTTTATTAAAACCCTAGGTTCTTCACATTTTCTACAAGTTTCACAATCTTTTCATGTTAAATCTAGCTAAAACTCGTGTAATTAACTCAAAAATGGGTGGGAGTTACTTACCTTAGGATATTGATGAAAACTCCTCTCCAATGATCTCTCGAATTTTCCCAATACTAATTGAAAAAGTGAGGAAAAAGGCCCAAGTCCCGCAATAAAAGCCCTCACTGCCTCCAACGATTCCGCTTCTGCAGACCCTGGGCCACACCTGCGGCGCCGCTTCTGCGGACAGAGGTTTTCTTCTACGGACAGAGGTCCACTTCTGCGGAAGGAACCAGACTCAGCACTGGGCCCACCTGCGGCATAAAGCCACACCTGCGAGCCTGCTTCTGCGGCTCGCCCATCGCACGTGCGACCTCGCCCACTCTGGGGCCCTCCACACTTGTGATTCCCCACGTCGCAAAAGAGAGTACGCTTCTGCGGACTCTGATCCCCCTTCCTCTTTCCGCTTCTGTGAGCCAGGCGCCGCACCTGCGGCTTTCCCACCGCAGGTGCGAACGCACCAGATGCCAAGCACCAGTATCCCTTCTCAAAATAGGAAACCACATTCCGCCGACCCTCTGAACCCAGTACGGGGGCCCTGAGGCCCCGACCAAACATACCAACAAGTTTAAAATCATAAATAGGACTCGCTCGCACCCTCGAAATGTGAAAAATAACATTAAAACTAAGAATCGCAACCCAAAACCAATAGAATCAACTTATGAACTTCAAATTCTTCCAACTTACTCCGAACGCGCTGAAACATACTTAAACTACTTGGAATGACTCCAAATTTTGTGTGCAAGTCTTAAATCACCATACGGAACTATTCTCAGGCTTGGAATCCCAAACGGACCTCGATTACACTAAAACCTACTCCAAACCAAATTTAAAAAAAAATTTAAACTTTCAATAAGCCAACTTTCAACATTAAGCGCTGAAACGCTCCCGGGTCATCCAAAACTCGATACGAACATACGTCCAAGTCCAAAATCATCATACGAACCTATTGAAACCGTCAAATCCCGATTCCGAGATCGTTTACTCAAAATGTTAACCAAAGTCAAACTTAGCCTTTTAAAAAAGCCAAACTAAGGAACCAAGTATTCCGATTTCAACCCAAACCCTTCCAAATCCCGAACTAACCATCCCCGCAAGTCATAAAACAGTAAAAGTACATACGGGGAGTCTTATTTAGGAAAACAGGGATCTCGAAAGTAAAACGACTGGTCGGGTCGTTACTTTACATATTAGCTCAAAATCTATAAAATATCGCCCTGAAAAATAACTTAATTGACACTTGCTGATAACATCTACCAGGTCATAGAAATTTTTTTATTAATTCATTTGAAAAGGAGAACATTATAAATTTATAATATGGGTTTGATCCATTAACCAAAAGTTGTTGCTACATTTATTTGGGAACAAATTTGTACAATTACATTTTTTAGCTATGCATCTTTGATGGAAAGAGAAAATAAAAGGGGTTTTAATGCCGTATACCCCCTCTATAAATCTCTTTACTCACTATGCCTTAATTATGAAAGTTACATTGTATACCTATAAAGAAATTACATGGTATATCTTGGTAGAGAATCTTATGTGTGTAACAACCACTATTAATAAGGGGATAATATCCCTTAAATGTAGCCTTAATTATTGAAACATGTACTCAATGAATTTTGAGTTTCACATCTCCCTTAATTAAACCATATTCATATTTTCCATGTGAAATGGAATTTTTGATATTGTATACTCTATACTTTCAAATCTTCCCATATATTTAGAACATACCATAATATTCTAATTTGAAATACAATTCAAATCGAATATATCACAATATTCTAATGACAAGTATACTATCTAAATCAAGCATATCATAGTATTCTAATTTAGAATATATTATTCAAACTAAATATACCATAATATTATAATTTGTAATACATTATTCAAATAGAACATATAATAATATTCTAATTTGGAATACAATACTCAAAAAATATTTTAATTTGGAATACAATATACAAACCAAATATTCTACAATTTTTTAATTTGAAAAATCCGGTTTGAATACTTTATTCCAAATTAAAATATTATGGTATGTTTGATTTGAATATTGTATTCCAAATTAGAATATTGTGTTATGTTTTATTTGAATATTATATTCCAAATTGGAATATCATCGTTGTTTGATTTGAATAATGTATTTTCATTAGGATATTGTGGTGTATGGGTTTGAATAGCATATTCTAATATTTTATTTTAGTTTATATATTATATCCCTAATTAGAACATTGTCACGTTATTTTATTTTTCTTTTGATTACATAGATGAAAAAGAAGAAAAGGATTATGGAGTACTTCATAGAGAAATTACTGGGGTGGACTTTTTGGTGAATATGTATAATTTCATTTCCTTAAAACGTGGGATGATAGAGTATTTTAAGGGATTTATTAAGTTGGAGTGAGAGATAATTTAGTTCCTTAAAAGGTGAGATTTATTTAATGGCATATAATGAGATTAAAAGTTTAAAAAGTAATAAACTTTTATAAAATAGGTATACAAGGTAAAATAAATATTTCAAAGGTATATGGAGTTAACTAGCATTTCCAATTAACATACCGTGTAGATTTCATCTTGAAGAAAATGGTTATAATTAATAAATTGATGCTAATTATTCCTTTTTATCAATTGACATTCTGAAAAATATCTATGCGGAATAGAGAAGCTCCTAAAACACCATAAGTTAAACATTAATAATGACAGCTAGCAATCCAAAAGCATATTCACTCATTGTATGTACTTTGAAAAAAGCAAGTTTTAATCCGATCATTCTAAGCTCAACTTTTTCATATTCTTTATGTTGCTCTAGATCTGAATACTAAGACTTGATGTTTAATCCTACGTTACCAAAGAAAATCTTAATGTTTAATCCAATCTAAATCAATAAAATTACCTTAGAGGTAAACATTGCCAAATTACAACATCAAGAAGTACCATCTAATAATTAACTTTTACGTACATTCACAACTTTTAATAATTAACTTTTACGTACATTCACAACATATCTTGGTGAGCCTCTTACAGCCACTAATTCATCTTCATCTTTGTACCTAATAAATCAGCCATGTGCAATCCCAGAAAAAAAAATCACAGATGCATGTTTACAACTGCTATGAGGTTTGACTGGTTGGTTTATATAGTGACATCTTATTAGTTTAATATTTGTTTTAAGTAAGATTGCTTGTCAATTTTCCTTCTTCTTATTTGAATTTGCAACTTACTTTGAACATCACAGAGTGACCTCAAAGACTCCACAAATTCACTATCACATTCATATTCACACACAACTAATACAAAAAACACATGAACGCAAACCTTTTCTTCATAAGAAGACACACTAAAATTATAAATTTCTCTGCATATACAAAATTCAATCTAGACCATTATCTATTCGGTGATTTCATAACCATTTATGCATCAACCTCTTTCTCACCTATTTCCACGGTTGTTCAGTCATATCTTTCGGCCGAACAACCTTATTTATCATAGCACTATCAAGCCACTTCATAATTTAGCGATTCAACTCATCTTTCTTTTTTCGCATATAAATCATCAATCACTGATTTGAAATGAAAGCATCTTATATTATTTGTTTTCCTCTGCTTGTACAATATTGGTCTTTTTGAGTTTGTGGAATATAAAGTCGAGTTTGAATTTAAAGGATATTGCCTACTTAAACAGAGAGTGTCAGTCATTGTTTTTGAGTTTGTATAATATGAAATACTTCATTTTGCATCACTTGTTTTTAGATCAATCTTCTGCATCTTAAGGATTGTTCTATTTCCAGCAGCAATCCAACTATTAAAATATAGAGAGGGTTTAATATTTAAAGCTTTTATAAACGAAAGCTCAAGCATCACGTTTGAAATCATATTTCACAGATCTTCAGAGTAGTACTTGCCAATGTAATTCATTTAATTCCACGTATAAATACTTGTATTGTATAACGGAAAGTATAGATTCGAAGAATTTTATGAAATACAATTAAAAATTTGTTGATTCTAAAAAATCTTTTTCTGTCTCTTACCTTGTTACCACGACTTTCACGTGAGTCTCTTCCTACATTCACAATGGTAGTGTACTACATCGCTCTTGTATTAATTTAAGAATTTGAACCTGCCAATTCATAAAAAATAAATAACTATTTTTTGTTATTGCCATAAATAGATAAATCAATATACGACAATTATATTAAAAAGTCGAAAGCATACAACAAAGGTAAACCTATATCTCATTTTTTTCAGTTAGTATCCAAAAAGGTTCAAATATATTCTTAGAGGTAAAGTTTGGTGAATGATTGAGGCAATTAATGTAACGACCCGGCCGGTTGTTTTGCTTCTTAGATCCACGTTCCCCTAAATAAGACTCTTGTATGTGCTTTTACTATTCTATGACTTGCGGGGATAGTTAGTTCGGATTTGGAAAGGTTCGGATTGAAATCAGAACACTTAGTTCCTTAATATTGTCTTTAAATGGTTAAGTTTGGCTTGGGTCAATATTTCTAGTAAACAACCTCGGAAATGGGATTTGATGGTTCTAATAGATTCGTATGATGATTTTGGACTTGGGCGTGTGTTCGGATCGGATTTTGGATAAACCGGGAACGTTTCGGTGCCTAAAGTTGAAAGTTGGCTTATTGAAGGTTTAAAGGTTCCTTAAATTTGATTTGGAGTAGGTTTTGATATTATCGAGGTCCGTTTGGGATTTCAAGCATAGGAATAGTTCTGTATAGTGATTTAAGACTTGCACGCAAAATTTGGTGTTATTCCGAGTAGTTTAAATATGAAATGGTACGTTCTGAGTAAATTAAAAGAATTTAAAATTCAAAAGTTGATCCCATTGGTTTTTGGTTGCGATTCTTAGTTTTAATGTTGTTTTCTGCATTTACAAACTAGTTGGTATGTTTGGACGGGGTCTCAGAAGCCCCCGATGCCATTCGGACGATGCACGGAAGTCGTTTGGCCTTGGATGAATAGCTGAAACATCCAGCTTCTGGTGCAATCGCACCTGCGGAGGGCCAGCCGCAGAAGAGGCCCAACGTAGGCAGCCCAAAAACCGTAGATGCGGGTGAGGGTTCGCACCTGCGAAAGCGCAGGTGCGAAGGAAGCTATCGTAAAAGCGGCTAAAGCCGTAGGTCGACACACGCGTCGCAACAGCGGTCCTGCAGAAGCGGACTTGAGGTTCGTAGATGTGTAAGAGGCCATTAGAGGGGGAGCTGCATCTGCGAGGCTTTTTTCGCAGATGCAGCCATAGAGTCGCAGAAGCGGAAGACCTAGAGGCAGAAAGGTTCATTTATTACGGGAATTAGGCTATTTTTGACTCATTTCTCTCACTTCTTGGGCGATTTTGGAGCTTCTTAGAGAGGGATTTTCACCTAGCTATTGGAAGTAAGTAATTTCTATCCAATGTAATTTAAATATACAGATTATGGATAGATTTTAACATGTAAAATTGTGGAAATCATGAGTTTAGATGAAAACCCTAGGTTTTGATAAAAAATGGAATTTAACCACGAAAATAGTTGTGGGTTTGAGTGAAAATTATATATTTGAGTTTGTGAGGTTATGGGTAACATTTATCTTCAAAAATATTCGAAATCCGGGCACGTGGGCCTGGGGATGAATTTTTGGAATCTTTCAATTTGGGTTGGGCAATTACTGTAATAGTTAAATTATGAACTTTCGAACACATATTGATTAATTTATATAACATTTGACTAGTTTTGGGTCGTTTGGCACCGAGTTGAGGATTTAAAGTATATTTGTGGATCGGAAGTGAGCTTGAGAACTAGGTAAGTCTCTTATCTAACCTTGTAAGAGGAAACTCATCCCCTTAGGTGTATTTGTCATGAATTACTTGTGTGGGGAGCTACGTACGCACTAGGTGACGAGAGTCCGTGCATAGCTAAATTCCATGTGATGTCCGAGTAGTCTTAGATTTACATCATGCTTTGTTTGCACTATTATGTTGATTTTGCATATTAATTCTCTTAAATAGAGCTGAGATTAAGGATTTTAAGATTTAAAAGTCTCCATTTTGGATTTCTTATGCTTGGGAAGCATTGAAGAATTTTATAATAACTTTGATAAATCCATATTCACTCGCGTCGCAAGTATTTTTGCGAGCGAGGTAAATTTCCTCTACTCTCATGGGAGCGGGTCGTTCGCCTCGACAGGTTAATAGATGCATTTATGGTTTGTGTCGTTTGACCTTCGGCAGTGCACACAATATATTTTGGATCGGGTCGTACGACCTCGGCGTAAATCGTGCGTGATAATACTCGGAACCCAATTATATTTGATATTACTTTTTGGCTTGAGCTGTTATAATTGCTTAATGACAGAAATTGACTTCAAATTTATTATTATTGGAAGAATTATTATTCACTGCTTGTTACTGAGTTGTATTTATTATTTATATGATCTATGCTTATTTAGAACTTCTGTATTTTATTGTTGACCCATAGTAAGTGTCGATGTCAACCCCTCGTCACTACTTCTTCGAGGTTAGACTAGATACCTACTGGGTACATGTTATTTATGTACTCACGCTACACTTCTACACTAATCGTGCAGGTTCTGAGGCAGGTGCATCAGGTAGTTATCCCGGCGCACACCCCTAATATTTCGAGACTTCGTGGTGAGCTGCTTTCCGAGTCCATCCTGCAGCACCTGGAATCTCTCTTTTGCTTTTATTTTCTGTCTACTCCATTCGGACAGTAGTTTATTATTTTTTATATTCTACTAGTAGCTCATACACTTGTGACACCAAATTTTAGAATTTTGCTAGTAGATACTTGATGATTTTGAGTATTAATTTCACCACACTTGTTCTTATAAATGTTTACACTCTATTTTATTGAATTTCTCACCTTTTACTTATTTAATAATTAAAAATTAGTTATTTTTAAAATGTTAAAAGAATAAATACATGGCTAGTTCACCGTTGACTTGCCTAGCGGCGACGTTGGGCGCTATCACAGCCTATAGAAAAACAATTAAGATGCAAGAAAGGAGGACACATAAAGTTTCAAGATCAAAACTAATCGGAGTTGAAATAAATAATAAATTTCTTGCACACCAAACTGATTAGAGAAACAAAATCATTTACTTTATTTATATACATACGTTTAAATTTATTTGCATATTAAAATAGAAAGACCGAATCCATCATTCATCAAATTTCGAGGTAAGGCAGATGAGACTATAAGTATCAGTTAATCATTACTTAAATATATCCCTCTTATCATACATGTACTAAACCTTGCATATAAACCATCTATGCCACAAGTCAAAAATGAAAATGCTAAAAACCAACAAAAGTTTGCATAAGTTATGTAGCAAATTAAAGAGTCACAATCCACAGTTAGTCAATGGAATTACCATCATAGGAATGCTCCAAATGAATCTCTAACCAGCAATATATGAGTATGTGTGCTGAAAAAAGTACCTGCTTAGCCACTACTCAGGATACCTATGCTGAAGCAAATGTAATGCCTTCCTAGTAGCAATTCAAAGGCCATTTTTTCTTAGTCCGGGAGAATTCTTGAGACCACTAACTTGCATTTAGCAACTTTCTGATTCAGGTGAGGATGAAATCAACAAATATATGATTACTGAATCGTAAAAAATCAGCCAAGTATTTTGTATACGACAGTGTCGACAGATAACAAACAAAATCGGATAAAGAGTCTCATTAAATAAGAGAACACCGAGTACTTTGTAAAAATTTCCCGATCACTTAAAGCTATATCATTGAATAATATTTATCAAAACATATGTAACAGTAGATTTTGCTTTTTTTTACAATCATTGCCAGCACACGCAAATGAATAGATTGTGAAGTGATGTTCGAGGAGTGATTCTCTGCTTAACTCCTTCCTTCATTCGTTTTCTATCATTTTTTCCGTTGTACAGTCAATCATTAAAAAGCTTTGTATTATCATTCAACTCAAATTTGTTTTGGCGAAAAGTCAAAATCGTGTATCAAATAGAAGATAAATAAATCTGAAAAAGGAGAACAACAGACCTATTTTCTATTTGACAAACTTCAAATTTCGTGCCTACAACCACAAATTGGGTCGTCTTGTTTCGCAATCTGTCATCGACTTCTTCGATCTGGTCATCATTTATACAAATCTCCTACCATTCATATCAATGGAAATAGTATAACAATCTATAGTTCTTCGATCTGGTCATCATTTGATGAATTTAAATGAGTTTTAAACTTCTCCAAGAAATGAAGAGAGAAACTGATCTCTCCAGCAGTTTTCGCTGTTGTCCTTTTTGTGCGCTTGGTTTTTCAATTTCGTGGGGTCATGGGAGTTTCTTATCTTTTAATTTAATATAATTAAATAATATAGAATTAAGCGACAGATTTTTAACAAATAAGTAGGGGAAAAAAGAAGAAGAAAACACTTTCATTATTTTTTGAATTGTAACAGGTGTTTTTTTCCTTAATATGAAATTTATAAATCTTAATCTAAAACCAATCTTCTTTTTTAGAGAGAGAAAACACGTGTCCTTTATTTGTGCCAAGTAAAATCAGTTATTTTTTAACAAAAAAAAGAAAATCTGAAATTTTGAATTATGAAAAATACCATGTCCTTTAAATTTTTTTAAAATAAATTTGAAACTCCAACAAAGTTGGAGAATTGTCCAAAAAAGTTTACATGTATCAATTTAATGTTATGCCACTTGTTATCATAACATTTCTTTGCCTCTCCTATTATATATAAAAGATATATTTTTTATTTTAAATTTTATTCTAATGTTCTCAATAATATTGTCTAAATTTTAATGAATAAAATCTCTATTAAATTAAAGAGAGTTGTATAGTCATTGAATAACTTTTTTGTTCTGTATTTTTCTTTATTATATTATCCAATATTTAGTATTATTGCATTGTTAATAGAAAATTTTATTAGCATATTACTTTGTTTAATATTTTTGTCTACTACTTCCTTTTTATAATATAATAGAAGATATATATTTTATTACTCTTGAAATATTTTTTATTTTAAATTTTATCCTATTGTTCTCAATAATATTATCTGAATTTTAATGAATAAAATCTCTATTAAATTAAAAAGACTTATATAGGCATCGAATAACTTTTTTGTTATGTATTTTTCTTTATTATATTACCATTATTGCATTATTATTTGTTAATAGAAACTTTTATTAGAATATTAATTTATTTAAATTTTTGTATGCTACTTTCTTTTTATAATATAATAGAAGATATATATTTTTTATTTTATATGTTATTCTATTATTCTCAATAATATGTTTTGAATAAATAAACTTTTTTATTTTTTTCTAGGTTGCCACGTGGCTTAAGAAAAGGGTTTTTTCCTCTCCTTTTAATAATAAATATAGATATAAATTTATTTCTTTTTCTACTCTCCATACACAGAAGATATTTGGTGCTTCCTTTCTCCTAAAGAAATGGCTGCCTTTAACATGTAAGGTTCAAACATATTCAATATTCAGCGTTAGTTCATGAGATGTTGACTTTTTTAAAATATATATATATAATTTACAAATATACCAAATTCACAAATCCAATTCAAGAATTTCTAACATTATAAAATGAGGAACTGGAAAAATAAACAGCTAAATCAGTTTTTTCTTGCAGTAATCTGTCAAGCTTCACTAATAAATGGACAATAAAAGCCACAAGGCACCCTTTTAGGGGCGGATCTACATAGAGCTGAGGGGGTGCGCCGGCACCCGCAGATCTCGATCGGAACTCTGTGTATATATCTATATGTATAGAAGAAATATTGTACATATAATAAAATGGCACCCTAATGAATAAAACAGCCACTGGGTGCCAATGGTAAAGACCCGAAAATATCTCCCTATAGTAGCGGAAGTTCAAAATATGTGCAAAGCATAAAATTTTAGGAACTTTTGTTAGTGTACTATTGGACAATTATTGTGAGGTGTACTACGTTTTCTTTCTTATTTATTCTTTGTTTTACTTTATTATATACTTTTTAACTTTTCTATTGTGCTTTCTTTATCCATTAAAATACAAAAGCTCCCTTATTTCCCCAAAAACTTTTCCCACCCAAAACCCTTCTCTTCTACTGTGTTGCTGCTCCAAACTTGGGGACTCTTGAATTTTCAGTTTTTTCAGTCTGTCACTCACCGGCGGTTGGCCACCACCATTTGGTATCCACTTTTCCATTGCACCTCACATGTTGTTGTACTACTACTTTGTAATTTGACTGTAAATCTCTCTTATTCTCTTTTTTTTTTTTTAAATATTTTATGTTGGGTTTCTCTGAAAATAATATTTTTGGTGGTATAGTTAATAGTTAATATTTAATAGTATAGACTTACAAGTTACTAAACCCCTTTGACCCTTTCATTTTCTCCCTTGTTTTCCTTTTATTCAATTCAGATTTGATTTTTTTTCTCTGTTCCAATCTTTAATTTATAGTTTATTGTGTTATTGTGCATATCGTTCTCTTGAATCTCTGATTGTATTAGCTATTTAGTTTTTGTATGATTTTTGTGTAAACATATGCTAAGATGATGTGTTTCATGATCAGATAAGCTTTTAAAGCATTTTGTTGTTTAGATTTTCAATCTTAATTCAAATTTATACCAAAAATGTATATGACATCCTTGAATTAATTATGAGTTGGATTGAACATTTGTTTTGTAGGAAAGATTGAGATGGATAAATTTTTCGTAAAGATGAATTATTCTCAACCAAGTTCTAGTTCTAGTGTGCAATTATTGAGTCAGGCGATACCTCCAGAAATTCGTGCGAATGTCAATCTTTCGCATCTTATCGGTGAGCTCGACTCAGAATCATTTAGCACCGACCCAGGAGAAAGAATACTCATTGCTAATTATAGTCGTCGATTACGAGATAAGGTGAGGAGATATTACATTTAAAATGGGCCATGTCAACCTACCAATCATCAATTCCTAAAACTACAATAGGAGGGAGAATGCGCCAATTTAAACCAAGTTGGTTCAAAAGTTCATTTTCAAGATGGTTGGAGTATAGTGTGAAAAAAGATACCGCATATTGTCTATGTTGTTATTTGTTCAAAAATGAATTCGTTCATAGAAGTGGGGGTGAATTTTTTACAAAAAGTGATTTTAGGGCTTGGAATAAGGCTTTTGAAAGGTTCCGTTTGCATGTCGGTGAGATTAGTAGTGTCCATAATAAATATTTCAACAAGATGCTAGATTTATCAAATCATCATCAATCAATTCAAGTTGTTTTAGACAAGCATTTAGAGAAGGTGAAAAGTGAGTATCGAATGAGCTTGAAAGACTCAATTGATGTTGCAATACTTCTCTTGCATCATGGATTACTTTTCCGAGGTCATTACGAAAGTGAATATTCAACAAATCAAGGCTTATTTCTAAGCTTTTTGTGGTGGCATAAGGACAAACATCTAGATGTGGGAAAAGTAATATTAGAAAATGCTCCACAAAATGATACTTTAACTTGTCCTATGATTCAAAAGGATATTATCAATGCTTGTGCAAAAGAAACATTGAAATCTATAATTGAAGATTTGAATGGAGATTTCTTTGGTATATTAGCCGATGAATCCAAAGATATCTCACACAAAGAACAAATGGCTCTTGTTTTGCGGTATGTTAATAAGAATGGTGAAGTGGTAAAACGATTTGTTGGCCTTGTCCATGTTAGTGATACATCAGCATGCTCATTAAAGGAAGCAATATATTCTTTGCTTTCGTATCACTCACTAAGTACATCCAAAATGCGTGGACAAGATTATGATAGAGCTAGTAATATGAAGGGAGAGATAAATGGTCTCAAGACATTAATTATGAAAGATAGTTCATCAGCATATTACATTCATTGCTTCACTCATCAATTGCAATCAACACTTGTAGTTATTGCTAAAAAGCATTTGGATGTTGAAGACTTTTTTGATCATGTTACTAATATGTTGAATGTTGTTGGAGGATCTTTCAAGCGCAGAGACTTGCTTCGTCATCATCAAGTTGAAGAGTTGGAGCAATTACTCGAGTCCGGTGAAGTTATTACCAGACAAGAATTAAATCAAGAACGTGGACTTCAAAGACCAGGTGATACTCGTTGGGGATCTCATTTCAAAATATTGGATAACTTTATTGCTATTCTCTCTTCTATTGTTCGTGTGCTTAAATTGATTGAGTATGAAGGTTCTACCTCACATGAAAGAAATCAAGCAGAGTATCTTTTGGGTAAGATTAGAACATACAAATTTATTTTCATGCTTCACTTGATGGTGAAAGTGTTGGCCATGTCAAATGAATTGAGCAATATTTTACAAAAAAAGGATCAAGATATTATTAATGCTGTGGTGTTTCTTGATATTACAAAGAAAAGGTTGCAAGATATGAGTAAAACTGGATGGAAATCTCTATTGCATGATGCTTCCTCATTTTGTGATAGGCATGATATTTTGATTCCGAAGATAGATGAGTCTTACTTTCGTGGAAAGTCTAAGCGTAAGTCAAATGTTTGTTACTCACATCACTTGCGTGTTGAAATCTTTTGTGTTGTGATTGATGTGCAACTTCAAGAGCTTAATGAACGTTTTGATGTAGTGAGTAGTGATTTGCTTCTTGGGATGGCTAGCTTGAGTACAGTTAATTCCTTTGCTAATTCTGATAAGGATAAAATAATGACACTGGCAAAATATTATCCAAATGAGTTTGATAAATTCCATCTTCGGGATTTGAGTTATCAACTCGATACCTTCATAATTCATATGCGAGGTGATGATCCCAAGTTCTCCAACTTGCAAGGAATTAGAGATTTAGCAAAAATATTGGTTGAAGCAAATCTTGTGAAGACTTATGCACTTGTTTATTTACTCGTGAAGTTGATTTTGATTTTACCTGTTGCTACTGTAAATGTGGAGAGAGTATTTTCATCCATGAAGCGGATAAAAAATAAAGTGTGAAATAGCACTGATGATCAATATTTAAATGATTGTTTAGTTTGTTACAAAGAACGTGAAACATTTGAAAAGGTAAGTAATGATGCTATCATTGACCGTTTTCAAAATATGAAAACTCGTCGAGGAAAGTTGTAAATGAATGATTTTCATGTATGTTTTTGTTTACTCAAGGATGAAAGAATTATGTATGTCTTACTTATTAGTTGTAGTGACCAACTAATTATGGTAGTATTTTGTTAATTGAAAGATATTTCCAATTTTGAGAAAATAAAAGAAGTGGTTGTCTTTTTGTACTTTTCATGTAGAAGAAATTTTATGATATTGGTATTACTGCCGAAAATTTTAAGATGTGCGCTAAGTTGTCATTATTTTTTTCTGTTTGATATATTTATTTATATAAATGGAAAAGATGAATAGCTCGAACCGAAGCACAAAGTTGATCAAACCGATTAAATATTTATCTCATTTGGACCGTATAAATAATAGTACATTTATATATAAAATAATATGGTATCCGAAACGTTTAAATTATAGATCCGCCTCTGCACCCTTTGTTGCATTGGACATTTTTAGCGGTTTCAGGCGCACACATTTTGACTTACAACTCTAGAATAGCGAAGTTCTAAAGACAAGAAATGACATTACAATATTCGGCGTGTAACTTGGTCTTTAAATAATGCAAAGAAGTTGACTTAAAAGCCGCTACTTCTTGTCTTGAAAATAAGCTAGGTTTAGAACGAGGACGAGACGACTTTTTTACTTGGGAATGAAAATCTGAAATAATTATAAATTTATAATGGTGTCTTTCATGTTAACAACCATTAATAGTAAAGAGTTTAATAGCATCTTTTGAGGATGCGGCATCTGTACGGATCGTTCGAATCTAATCTCTTTAATTCAAAATCTTATATTTGTATTAAAACATTTAATAAGTAAATAAAAACTTCAATTATTATCTAATATTGCTATTCTAAAAAATAGAATTCAATTATTATCTAAGACTATTGCTATCCAAAAATTCAAATTCTTACTCCACCTGTACTTTATTAGCTTCGGCAATCCAGAAGTACTCTCACGTGAAGAAAAAGGGGAGACCGGAACCTAAATGTGGTCTTTTTGGACTCAAATAATCGAAATGAGTGAAAAACAACATTGTGACCAAACTATATATAGTGCCATTTTAAAGGGCGCTATATATGAAGTTGATTAGACGTTCAGGCATAGTGCAGTTTATTAAGACGTTATATGTATAACGCCTTAATAAACGGCATTAATACCCCTTCAAATAGTCGTCCCTTCCCTTTTCCCCCGTTACAGAAGCAACCCCCCCCCCCTCCCCTTTTTAAATCAAAGCAGCGGTCCCCCCCATTGACGACCCAAAAAAACTCGAGTGGACCCCACCCGTCCCACAAAAAGTAAAGATTATTGGTCTCACATCCTAGCCAAGCCTTCTCTCGTTGTGGGTTGCTGGTTTCAGATTCAACTTTCCAAAAAACATAAATCGAGGTATTCCGATTTAGTTTTTGTAGAAACTCGTATAAAAAATGCATATTAGTTGTTTTAAATGTGTTCTATGTTGTTTTGAATTTTTTTGCGATTAAACTAGTATGTTATTTTTATCCGGACTAAGATATTAGTATGCTAAAAAAATATGTAAAAATTGAGAAATCATTATTATTTGTTTAAAAAAATATTAATAAGTTACTTTTTATTGTTGCATATGTATTGTCGTGAATGTTTTGTGATTAAATGTATTTGTTGTTTTTATCTGGTTTAGATTATTTATTTACTTAAAGACTAGTAATATAGTGCCCTTTTAGCGTAGTAAACCATTTAGCATTGTATCCCTGTAGTTATTGAAATTAATCATTTAAGTATCTCTTATACTCAAAAATATGTCAAAATAGCTGATAGATCAAACACAAACTCTGTCCAATTCTAGTAAACGATTGTAAGAAAATAACACGAGAAAATAACAATATTTTTCGGATATCTTGGTGCTACTGAGCCTCAAATATCGAGTCTGGAACCCATATATGAATATTTAATAATTAAATCTTGTATAATTATGAAAATTAATTATTTAATTTTATTATAGTCAAAAATAAGTGAGTAACAAACAAACGTATAAAATAAAACACGTAAAATAATAAAACTATATATAAATTAATAAAACTAGCACATACAAGAATTCAAGATATCTTGGTGCTACTGGGCCATAAATATCGAGCATGGAACCCATATGTGAATACTTAATAATTAAATATTGTATAATTATAAAAAATTAAGTATTTAATTTACAAACAAACATATAAAATAATAAAACTAATATGTAAAATAATAAAACTAACACATACAAGAATTCAGGATATCTTGGTGCTACTGGGCCTCAAATATCGAGCTTGGAACCCATATGTGAATACTTAATAATTAAATAATTTTTAATTATAAAAATTAAGTATTTAATTTGCAAACAAACATATAAAATAATAAAACTAACACATACAAGAATTCAGGATATCTTGGTGCTACTAGGCCTCAAATATCGAGCCTGGAACCCATATGGGAATACTTAATAGTTAAATCTTGTATAATTATAAAAATTAATTATTTCGTTTACAAACAAACATATAAAATTATAAAACTAACATGTAATTAATGTTGTTTAATTTACAGTAGACGACATGGAGGTTCCGCCTATGCATCCCGGACCTTCCAGCGATAAGCTATTGTCGTTAGAGGGCGATCATAGGTCCTCCCACATAAGGGAGGGAGAATTACTGGTCCAGACTCTCCGCGTCAGGAGACTGGCGACATGTGGGACTCTCTGAAGGGCAAAGTTCTCCATCCCCGTGTAGTCAGACGCCTGCAGGATACGGGCTTCTATAGAATTTTGGAGATCGGGCGGCTGCAGCTCGATTGGTCTTTGATCATGGCCCTGATAGAACGGTGGCGACCAGAGACGCACATATTCCACTTGCCCATTGGCGAGGCCACCATCACATTGCAAGACGTGGAGGTTATATATGGGCTGCCCGTTAATAAACACCCCGTTGCTCTGTCGCAGGCCATGAGAGAGCTGACAAGTGGGCAGTACCTGGACATGCTGCAGCAGCTCACTGGTTTCCGACCACAGGAGGAGACTGCACTGGCTGGGGCCAATCATCTGCATTTGATGACTATCCGAGACCATTTGGAGGTATTGCGCCTTGACATCACCGGCGATATACCGGAGCTACATATTCATTGGTTCATGAGGTTGTTGTTGCTCCTTATGTTTGAAGGGGTCATGTTCCAGAACACTTCGGGGAACCTAGTCAGCTTGAGATTTCTTCATCATCTTGAGCGGCTAGATGATTTACCCCAGTACAGCTGGGGTGCTGCTGTTCTCGCCTACTTGTACAGGCAGATGTGTCGGGCGACCATGGGCACCCAGCGTGACGTTGCTCGATTTTTGCCGCTACTACAGGTAAAAACATATTCGAATACTCTATTCATTATAATATACCCAATAAAAATATATCTTAAATTTTACGTCCACTTTGTATGTTAGGTTTGGGCCCTGGGAGTTCATGCAGTTGCATCCACCTCTACCACCATTAGCTCCGGGTGTACCACCTCTGTTTCTCCCTCTAGCTAGGAGGTGGGTTCTCCGGCGGGGATATGGACGAGAGTACGAGGCTCGACATAATCTCCCCTTGTGCAAGGATTTGTTGGATTTACTGAAGGTCGCAAAGGTAAATGTATACCTAAGTTTACTTGGCGTGGCTTTACATGTGTTGTGTATACTCACGTTTTCTGTTGTTACATAATAGTTCATATGGACGCCATATAACGACGCGCTGATAGCTGGCTTTCCCGATTATTGCTCAACCAGCCGACTTATTTGGAGCTCTTCTGTCCCGTTAATGTGCCTTGATATTGTGGAGCATCATGCCACCGAGTGGGTACTTCGCAAGTTTGGCCGTCTGTAGCTTGTACCGCCACCGCCCACCTGGCAGACCACACATTTCCAGTAGGATGATCGTTCCAGGGTGGACCAGGCATGTGTGGCATGGCTAGAGGCGCAGGTCGATACTTGAGAGTGGCGACATGACTTGATTCTCCCCCCCCATCCTTCATCGCGTCGGACGGATACTGAGCATGATTATATGGGCAGGTATCGCGGCGTTACCCGACTTTTCATCGGCAATCCCATTGATCGCGATGGCAGTTGGTACGTTCCATACGTCGGGAGGCACGAGGCACTGGTATGCTATTTGGTATTCTTACTTATAACTGTAACCTAGCATTTCGTACTTTATATTTTACATGTTGTGCAGGCTATTGGCCTACATTTGTTCCACCAGTTGGGACTGCATATAGAGCAGCATACTGGTGAGGGAGCGGCCACTTTGCACGAGTATGGTCGGCAGGTTACAGAGTTGGCTGCCCGGACACTGTGGCGAGCCCGAGAGGATGAGCGCTTAGGAAACGACCCTGCTTATGTGGCGCTAGAGCAGTACCATCGAGGTAGGGTTGTCCCACGAGGTAGGGTTGCCCACAAGGTAGGGATGTCTTACGAGGTAGGGCTGTCCTACGGGGCATGGCTATCCCATGGGGTCGTGGGGGTCAGCGAGGAGGTGGTCCCCAACAAGGGGGCGTTGAGGCACTGGTTGAGGATGTTGGAGTTGATCAGTCGGGTGACCCCCATGAGCCAGACAACCATCACAGCAGCATGTTGTCATATATCCTTTAGCTTCAGCTCACTCAGGGACTTCGCAGGTGACCCCGTCAGATCCATTGTTGATCACGGGCACGAGTATCACACGAGAGGATTGGGATCAGTACTTTCCAGACCCATCAACATCTGCTGATGATCGGCCGACCCAAGATGTGGATAGTGGGCGCCGGTTGAGTTATGGCTCATCATCGAGGGGTACTGGGGATCTTTCACAGGCGCATGTATGTTTGTATTATTATTAAATTTAAATTTGTTTTTATCTCATTGATTAGCCATAAATATCTTTATGTTTTTCTTATTAAGGCTTCATCCTCGCCTGTCACGGAGGCCACTTTGTGCGATGCTGACCTAGCTGCGACAGATGTTTATATTCAGGAGCCTGACGAGACCATGGTAAGACAATTTAAATTTTTGTGACTTAACACGTACATTACTAATATATATTTTCATATACTGAGCTAACTTATTCTTCTGTAAGTTACTGCTGGACTGATGACCCCTTCTACCGAGCCTGCAAGCACTACTGACGATCATGCTGCAGCGCATCCTGCGATAAAGAGGCAACGTGATAAGGATGATCCTGATAGCGTATATATATATATATATATATATATATTCACATAATTATCAAACATCTTTCTCCTCCGACAGTGTAGTTTACTAATAATTTTATATTGAAATTCGAAAGTCAACGTAATAAGTTTGATTTTTTAATCCAATACTATTTTTGATAACATGAACGGGAGGGAGAAATTCATTAATTTACTCCATTCATAATGTTAAATATCAATAAGATTTAACAACAATAGAAACATAATTTTATTTGATACATTTTGCAACATAAACAAGTGCATACACTTATTACAATCACATTACGGAAACAAAACACTACGTGTATCTTTAATAGTTGGGCACATTAGATGAACTTCCACCAGGAGCTGGATTACCACCGCCACCCAAACCAGCTGAAGGACATTTTCGACGGTCGTGTCCTGTTTGCGAGCATATACCACATTTGCGCGCATAAACGGTATCACCAACATCCATTTGGTTCCGTATACGCATTCTTTTTTGCACCTATCGCTGACGCAAAAACTCCTCGTTACACACCATTTTAAATGGTTCCGGAGGCCAATAATGCTCAGCACCTACTGGATGCAACTACCCACTATAGGTGTTTATGTATGCAGCAACACTATATTGTTTATCAACGTAGTTGGTTGACCCTAAACATGTATGTTAAAAGCACTCGATGGCATGTGAGTACGGCATGTGGTAGATGGACCATTTCCCACAAGAGCATAACCTTCTAGATTCATTTATGGTGTGTACACTATTCCCCCGGTTTTGATGGATAGTAGTGCGAACATCAAAAATATTTCGGTCGTGATCATACTGTAAAAATGAATGCCAATGTGCTCGCTGCCTGTATTTCTCAAATCTTTTCATTGGTAGTAACATAAATTCAACACCCCTTTTCATCAATGATGTTGCACCTGCAGGCCTTTCAACAAACCTCTCTGACATCTGCTTGAATGGCATTCACACCATGGCAGTTACAGGCAATCCTCGTGTAAACTTCAATAACCCGTTGAAAGACTCAGACACATTTGTAGTCAGAATTCCATATCTTCTGCCACCATCCGCATGCGAAGTTCACTTTTCAGGCTTATGTCGTATCAACCAACGATAGGCTGCCTCGTCTTCCTGCCTGATAGATTCCATGTGCCTACGAAATTTATGCTCTTGGTGATCTGTTGCAGCCATCCATATTAAATCATGCAAATCCTTGTTGGGATGTGCCTTCTGGAAATTGGCCTTCAGGTGCCTCACACAGTAACGGTAGTAGGCATACGGTTCTTGCCATCCAGGAAAATTCTCTACATAACTTATAATACCACCATGCCGATCAGATATTAGACAAATACATGAACGCTGTTTGACAACGTGCTCTTTCAGGTGGTTCAAAAACAATGTCCACGTCTCTTGGGTTTCATTGGCATAAATAGCAAAAGCTAAAGGAAATATACTTCCATTAGCATTTGCTGCAACGGCAATCAACAGCTTAATATCATACTTTCCATAGACATGAGTGTCGTCTATGGATATTACCAGCCGGCAATGCAGAAAACCATCAAGTGTTGGTTTAAATGCCCATAACACGTATTTGAATATATATTCTGGTATTCCCGGACTCCGCTCAAGTTTCCATTCAACAACGGTCTCGGGGTTAAAGTGTTGCAATGCGGCCGTGTACTTGGGTAGAGCTGCAAAGGACTTATCCCAGTTACCATAAACAATTTCAAACGCACGTTTGCGCCCGAAAAATGCTTTTCTTTTGGTAATGGTACAGCCATAGTATTGGTGGACGGAAGTAATGCACTCTTTAATCTTGTACCTTATGGATGCTTCAATGTGTGGAATCAGGATAAGAGAAATCAAATCAACATCCAAGATGAATGATTCCCACTGAATGTGTCTATTTCACAAGTGTGGGTGCCAATGTATTTACCCACTTTCCACATACCTGTTTTCTTCTTGCTCGCAAACAACATCCAATGACAACTCGTAAACCATCTACGGCAAACAACCTTGTATACATTCGGATTTGACTCTTATACCGTCATCTCACGACACTCTTTTACGCTGTACATTTTTGCCGCCCTGCTTAGACACATTTTATCAGGAAAAAGCATGCCATTTACCAACACCGTTGGTCTAGACTCATCCCACATTGTTGTTCGAATTTCGTCAATATCTCTTGTGAGGGTATCCACATCCGGCATACTTGGAAAAGGATCAAGGTAGGGAATCTCCCTTGAATGAAATGGCACTTGGGACTCGTACACTCTTGCTCTAACGGGGGGTGGAGCATGCTCCCTCGTCAAATCAGGTCCAGCATTCTCTTCCTCCTCATTACCACCCTCATCAAAGAAGGGTGTGTCATCTCCGGACTCATCGTCATTGTTGTCATAATCACTATTCTCTTCTTGACTCTGTGCATCTGCCATATCCCGATTAAATATGTCATCTTCGGGCAATTGAGTCAAGACAGGATGTTCAACTTACTCGTTTTCACTACACAAACAACAAAATAATTAGCTACTCAAATTGATAAATACTTTACATAAAGCTATATCACTTTACTTACAAGTCGTAATGTGTTGACATCCTATGATGGGCATTATTCTGTTGGTGATGACTCCCGGATGGACCACCATGATCCAACACACCATAACTACGCATACTCCAACTGGGCGTGAGTTCATAACTTGTAAAATTCATATCTGACCAGTACCCCCTGTGGAATATATGAGTGTTAATACAAATTCAATACAACAAAAATAAACATCGTAACACAAAGGAAAATTGAAGTTTACCACTCGTCTTGTGGATTATTTAAAGTAGGAGAAAAATTATTTTCTCGCTCCTCATTCGCCCGTGGAGATAAGCTTAAATCAGGCCAAACTCTTTCAGCCAGAACCTGTTTGGCAAAAACTGCTCCAGAATAACCACCCGATGACTGAGGGTTATCCCTGCTTTGCGCAACCTCATTATTGCGAACGTCTTCAACCTTAACGTACATTTCCAACATTTTTATCAAAAGAAATTCTCGGTATTCATCCGGAGTCCTAAAAAATAACTCCAAGTTTCATCATCCTCGATGTTAAACTCAGCGTAACAAGCAACCCCTTGCGGAGTGACAGAATACGGATATCTTCCGGTTACTTTAAGGTTCGCCGAATGTTTGCTCACACTCAATTTGTTACACAATAACGATACCAGTCTATCGTACTCCATTGTAAGTGGCAACTTAACATAACACTATGGAGATAAACTATAGCTCACTGAGTTATTCGCCACCATAACCTCACCCCTCAATATAATGAAACCCTTACTTTTCGCTCTTCACACATTATGACAAAATGCTTGAGAATTTAACAAGAAGAAAAATTTAATAGGAGTAGGAATATTTCTGAATGGATTTTTGCAAAATCCTTAACGCCTTTAAATAAGGCAATGCCCAATCCGGGGGGTCGAATTTTTTGAGGTATAACGCATTTTAAAGGGCGCTATACACATTTGAATTATTGTTATGCCAGTTAAGCGCAGAAGAGTTATTGGTGGGCCCACAAAATATGTATAACGTCGTTTATAAAGGCGTTATACGGCGTTATACCTGACAGTCTTGTTAAAGTCAAACCATAGCACTTTTATAAAAGACGTTATACATATAGCGTCCTTTTAAAGAATGCTATATATAGTTTGGACATAATATTTTTTTTTACACTCATTTCCATCATTTGAGTTCAAAAATTTCATATTTAGGGTACGTACTCGAGAAAGGGGAGAAGTAAATTTAGTAGTAGTCTATCGAGTGGCACATGATTGGTCTGCTTCTTTCTCTTTCTCCAAAATCAAAGAGGGCTGCGTGTCAAATGTGGATTTGCTGCATGTTTTAGCCATGTGTTTTTTAACTTATTTGCAGGTCTCGAACGTCTTGTCCCCCCCAACATTGAGAAACTCTACCGACACTTCTCATTTAATTTCCCTTTTGCTTTATTCCCACCTCTTTTCCTTTTCTGTCCTTTCCACCGCCCGGGAATTAAATCTCATTCCTCTGATTTATTTTATGAAAATGATGTCAGAGTAATCATTGAATTAACGAGATTTTCTTCTCCCATTCAATCTCTTCTATCCATATCGAGATCTGACTGATCCAATTTGGTCGGTTAAAAGTGAAACGCTTCCTTTTTCTTTTTTTTTTTAATTCTAAAAACTCGAATTCGAAACTTTTAATTAAAAATAAGGATCATATTCACACCACGATATGTAAGGTTAATTAACGAAATCTACTACATAAGAACACAACCTTTTCTTTTTCTCGAATATCATACTGCTTATGCGTGCATAAGTGTACCGAGTATTTTTTTTTTCTGTACTTTAGTACTGTTAAAGAGAACCTAAAATGAAAAACTTTTTGATTTCTCACCGCTTGATTTGTGTGTGAACAATTTTTTTGGTATCTAACTATATTTTATTAATCACCAAAGAGTCAATTACAAAATCATAGCTAAGCCAACTAAACTAGCTATCAAAACAAAGACACAAAACATCAATCTGCCATAATAGTTGGCTCCTAAATAAACTAGAGGAATTTTCAGAAACTATTATTGTTTAGTGACTATTAACTTCATATAACTACCATATACATAATTACTTCATATAACTACTATTCATTTGTTACAGTTGTGTATTCGCTGTATTCGCGCTGCTATATTCATGAATACAACAGCAAAAAGCACATAAAATCAGGACAATCCATCTGTACGCGCATGTATTTACATATATTTGCGCCATGTATTCATGAATACAATAACGACAATCACCTTTAAAATAGGTATGTCCACATGTCTAATAACAGAAATAATATCAATTAGCGTGATGTATTCATAATATAACTCAACAAAATCAATTCTAACATGCCTTATTATTTACCCAATTAATTAGAATAATTTTTCAGTTGTATATAACTGTTGTATTTAGTGTGTTTCAAAATTATTTTTACTGTTGCATTCATTAAATTCAATGTTTGTATTTACTGTATTAGTTATTTTATATTCAGTGTATTCAAATGTATTTGTATTAACAATATTTTAGTTATTCCTAATACATGTTATTACTTTTGTATTAAGTATATTTCATTGGTTGTATTCACTATATTTATATTTGTATTTAGTTATTTTAAAAGTAAACGTATTCAGTGTTTATATTTTATTCTATTTTAATGTTTGTATTCAGTGTATTTCAATGTTTACATCCTGTATTCATGCATGAATACAGGTATATTCAACTGTATTTAAAAAATAGAAACCTTCGAAATACATGAATACATGCAAAAAATAATGTATTTATACAAAAAAATACAATGTATTTGAGTGAATTTGTACAGAATATGATGCATTTGTATAATTGTATGTGACTAAATAGCAAAGAAGAGAAAAAAGTTCGTCGGAGATGGCATTTTTCGGCCAAGCAAAATATTGTATACATTGTATTAAACCTAAAAATGGAGACGAACAAAAACTCTGGCCCTCAAATCTTCTCCGGCGTAAAACAATATTGCAGTATCCGACGTTCATGTTACCGTACCCTAGCCACAGAACGACGAGAGAGACCACATTGATTAGAAAGAAATATGTACGAGGCCATTTGCAATAATCAAACAGCAAAAAAAACTCTATGTTACAAATTATCTCATCTGAATGAAATTTCAGGGCATAAAATAGCTAGAGAAGGTAGGGAAAAGGAAGAAACTCTAATATGTAGCTTCCATAAGAATGTCTTCCATGTAGTTGCACATTAGATAACAGGAGATTTGAAGAGAGTGAAACGCAACATATTATCTCATAAGAGAGAGAAGGAAGAGAGAGAAAGAAAAATTCTAAGAGAGAATCGTGGTGTAATTGATAAAAAGAGAGAAAAATCATAAATAACGTATTTCATGTCTCAATTATAGTATATATCATAAATAACTATTTTGCTATAAATTATAAAAGGTAGCTATAGAAAATAATATATTAAAATGCTCAAACATCCTGGAGCAGCGCGCACATTACATGTGTAGGCAATTCTCTTGCAATAACTTCATATCCTTTGCTTCTCTATTTAAATATTCTCAGGTTCCTTTCTACCAAGATGGAGTGCACACACTTCCCATACTTTCGATCAGATAAAAAGAGAAGTACATAAGAAAACGGAAAAAAGGAGTTGATGCAAATGCAAAGGTACGGTGACAACTTTTAGTCTGAGTTAGCTAGATATTAAGCTACGTTTTACTTGAATAAAACTTAAAACTTATCCGCGTTTGATAGCTTTTAAATGTACATTATTTTGTGCAATATTAGCGTATTTCTTAATACGTGTGCTCATTAGAGGTTCAAATCATCAAATGATTATTCAAGAAAATCCTTATGTTATATATCCAAAGTTCCCTTGATCTCTTATTTAATCCTTTTGCTTGACGACGAAAAAAGTTCGAAAGTTGCTTCAGTTAAACGAAAGCGCGTTACTATTCAATTGTAAGTGGCCACAAAGATTATTTAATAAACTCAACTTGGTAAAAATTTTGAAAACAAAAATTCTTAAAGCTCACCATCGTTCAGAGAAAAAGAAATGGTACACCCTTGGTTTCAACTTCTGTGATAGATTAAATTGACACCGAGTTTAAGAATAGAAAAGAAAAACTTTGGAAATTTATGGTTGATATTAAAGGTCATAATATTTTTTTGCCTATAAAAAAATTTAAAGTTTTATTGTTTCCAAATATATAAATTTGTTATTCTTTTTGGAACAATCTAATAAGGAAATAATGTTTACATGACATGGAGTACTTGAAATTTTAAATGGTTCACCAAAATGTACAAGTATTATTGTAGTACTAGAATGATCCAAATTTACTACTTATCCAATTTACCAAGCAACAATTAAGGATTCTATTTTGGACTCGAGTGTAGATAATTAGTATCGATCGTGTTGTTTTTGAATAATGGCGAGCAATGTAATGCATTTACGGACAAAAAACGGGAAAAGAAGGCAAGGAACTTGCTGGGCTGCTAGTTTATCTGTAAGTAAAACTAAAGTGTTATTTACTGTTTTCATCTCACATCATATTCAAAAATAGTACTCCTCTAATAAGTATATATAGTACTTACAAAAGTAAAAATTCCCAACAACTGTGCACTCCATTATACGTACAAGAAACAGCCCTCACCGTGGGCATTCTGGTTATAATAAAAGGTACGCTAGCTTACTGTACACAACACAATCGAGGAGGATCTCAACACACAGATCTCTACTCTCTCTTGTGCAGTTGTGCTCCATCTTTTGAGACATCTGAAGATCAAAGAAAGTACTTACATAAGAGCACATTAACGGACTTCAAGAATATACTAATCACATACTATGAGATTTAACCACAAAAAAAATGTGTACGTAGAAAGTGCAAAATTTTCACAGCGAGTTCATTCAACTTCTATACACAGTCAGTTTGGGAAAAAGATCATACTTATAAGAGATAATTGCATATCAATTAAGTAAAAAGCCTTTACCTTAAGATTCAAGCGCATAAGGTGTTTGCAGCAGATCATAAGGTGCCCAGAGGGTATCTAATGGACAAGGCCGGCTCGCGTCGAGTCGAACCCACGGCTTTCCTTTTCCACTCCAATGCAATAGGCTAACCGGACCAGGGTGCAAATTCCGGCAGAGACCTCGGAAATTATCTCCTCCAAGACCATGTTGGTTCCACTTATGATCCACTGGACCAATATTTCCAGCAAAAACAAGCAGAAAAGGTGGTAACGAACCCAATTCATAAATCCTCATTCTCTTCTGAAGTTCCATCCATTCTACAATCTTTGTTGTATAATCTCCAGCTCTCCATCGTTTAAGATCAATGACCATAACACCCGTGTTGAAATAACAAGGCTTTCGATTTGCGAAAGTTAAAGAAAGTGAAGGGTTTGACCAGAAAGTGGGAGTGAAATAAGTAGTGAAATTTGCATTGCAGTATTCTGGTGCTGCTAGAACTGCTTCTTCGCCTAGAGGTGTTGCTGCCAGCTTGGCAATGTCATCTACGAGAACAAGGTCTGAATCCAGGTATACAACCTACATGGATTACAAATATGTTAGAAAAGGATTCATTAATAAGTGTAGTTTTCTAAATTCTAGTAGAGTAATAATATTCGTCACCAAACTTAGGTCTACAAAATAATGCCCTTTAGCAAGTAAAAATGCAGCCGCTGAAAACCCTTTTCCGGTTGCTATTTACGACCGACAAAAATTTCAGAACCACGTAAAGTATACGACAGGAATTTAATCTGATCGATAATTAAAAGAACTTTTAGTGACAAGAAGAATCCCTGCCGCTGTACCTGAATTCTAGCCAAATACCTCCTTTTAGCGATCGCATTTTTTCTTTGCTGATTATCATTTTGGTCACGATATAAATCCAAATCAAGATCGAATTTTACATTCAGCAATATTAATATTTTAAGTGCCAAACTATTCATTTTTTTTATGTGCATTCACATATATATAAATATACACACACATCAGAAAACATAGAAAATAATCAACAATCATGAAGAAATTAATTAATTAAAACATATAACAAGGTCTGGATCGAGGTAAACAAACCTTTTGGATACATCCAGGAAGAAGATCAGGGAGGTAATTTCGAGCATAATTTAGAGGACAATCTAAAGCAGCGCGAATGGATGTAGATATTAATCCTGCCACACCGGAATCTTGGAAGGGATAAATTGTGAAATGAAGATAAGGAAATGAATTAGCAATTGTGATGTTGAGATAATTAGTATCAGCGGAGGAAGAAGCAACAAAGTGGAAGATAACATTTTCAGGGCAAGAAGAGTGTTGAAGAACAGAAAGAATCGCAGCCATTGACCCTCGAAGATAAGCTGCATCAAGAGTCATGGCTACATTTACTGCATTCTCAAAGCAAAATCCATTGGAGGTGGAATTAACGGCAGTAGTATTAGTGTCGGTGGAGTAGTGAAGAGAAGGGCAAGTTGGGGAGTTGTAAAATTTTGGGGCTTCTTGGAAATGGAAGTTCTTGGTATTGATAGCGCCGGCACTATGTGCAGCAAAGGAGATGGTCCATAAAAGAGAAATAAACGCCTTGATCTTGAAACTCCCATGTTTTGGCATTATGGAGCAGCTACATAAACACATAATTAAACAGGCACACACATTACTTCATATATATATATATCAAAGGCCTAGTGTATCTGTCAATCCCAAAATGGGCTCTACATATCATCTTACTCCTCCTAGTAAATAAAGTAAATAGTAGGAGTTAAGCTATATACTAACTAACTAACATATTACCTACTATAGCAGTTTAATTATCATGTTTATCATGTTACTAACTAATTATGATTATCGTAAAAATTTATCTATAATTATCTTATAAGTGACCTAATGATGTAAAATATTTTTTTATATCGTCAGAGCATATAATTTAAACACAAGTAAATATATGGACTGATTGTTACAATAGAATTAAGTTATATGTAATGATCCTGTAAAGATTTTTCACTAATCCAGTATGGTTTAACCTGTGATAATAAATCTAGTACCAATATTACCAGATTACCAAATAAGAATAATGCTCATCATGAAAGTTTACGTGTAGTTATCTTCTCATAAGCGACATGATGCATGAGTATTTATTACACAATACTAGTTAAATTCAATACCTAGTGGGTAGGTTTTGGACAAAATTTTCTTGGAAAGACATGAGAAAGAAGACTAATATTTGACTTGTAGGAAAATCTAGGGAGATGAAAACGTAAATGTTGGTATCATGTGGCGGCAATGTCGCTGCCAACACGTCTTTTGTTGCGGATCCCTTGTTATATAATGTACTTGTCAAGACGGTTTGTTTTCTTTAGAGATAAGCAAATATGTACTCCTATCAATGTAGTTTTAAGGCTTCTTTAGTTCAGCCATCCATTTCCAGGGTAGCTCCACATCTTCCTCGTTTCTTTAATCGAACGTTTTACCCTCTTATTCAGGTAATTCAAACATTAGAACAAAATTAAGTTATACACAATATTTAATAAAAATCTTTTACATATTTAGTGCAGCTTACTCTACTATGTACATACCAAATTAGTTATCATATTTATCAAGTTACGTATTAGTAATGTTTATCACAAAGATTTATTTTTAATTATTTCATAAGTGTCTCGATCGTGTAATATATTCTTTTTAGTTGTCATTTGCAGAAGTAAAACTTAAAATAAAGAGGAAAAACAGGGAAAAGGTAAAACCATGCAACACGTGTCAATTGTTTGAGGAAAAATGTGTTTACCTAAATGTATATGGTCAAAACCGGGTTTGCCCTTCGAGATTGGGACATGATGGATCAAGGTTTGTCATTGTAATATCGAGCCATGATGCAGAGTTTGGTTGTCGAGCTCGAGCCCCAGAAACCAATCTAGATCGAGATCGGCCAAGATCGAGCTCGAGACATTGAAGTCGAACAAATAGAGATCGGCCAAGATCGAGCTCAAGCCCCAGAAACCAATCAGGATCGAGATCGGTCAAGATAGAGATCGAGCCAAGAAACAAAAAAGTCGTTGTAGCCGCAATTAGGGGGAAAATCTCTGCAGAAATCACGGCTTGAATCAAAGAAAAACTAATTAATTAATCTATCATGAGATCCCCACTATGTATTTTTAATTATATCCAAAATGGGATTCCCCCACTATATTAAGAGTTGTTATCATTTGTAGAAGGAGAAATTCATTTTGGAGATATACAGAAAAGAGAGCAAATACTATCATTTTTTGGCTTTTGATATTTAGTCATATTGTTTCTTTTACCAATCATTCTTCACTCAATTTGAATGTGATAAAACTTGATGGCACAGGTTAACTAGTTCATTCGGTTTGTATTCATTTCTTTTATAAATAATTTCGATATTTATTTACATATCTTTCTCAATTGCATCAATTTATATCACGTATTCTTAGAACTACGTATAAATTCAACTCTATCCGTTTTTCGGGTAAACATATATATATATATTTAAAAAAAAAATTACGCAGTGCTTACAACCTTACTCCATCTACCTTTAATCAATTAATATTGAAGCATCACTTGGCGAATATCTAATGAATAAAGTAACTTGACATGCGAGATATAGAGGGGGATCCACACGTCCAAACATCTGATTAAATAGTCAATATCATGATAGAAAGAGCTAGAAACTACCAGTGACAAAAGTAAGTCATTAATAGGGCCATATTCACCTTTTCATACCATGTGTGATGTGACCAAACGCTTTTAATTAAATGCTGAAATGTTGCCCCATTTATTTGACACCATATATAGAACAAGATTTTTATGTTCGTCATCAGCTGAAATTATATGTTGCACTCCTAATATAGTTGTATGACCATTTAGTGAGATGTTTGTGCTTATGCTAAGCTGAAATTGGTCACTTAAAACAACGGTTACTAATCTTTTATAAAAAATATTAAATGACAGTAATCGTATAAGAAATTTTAACATATAACTTTAATTCGTTAAGAGAAAGCAACCCAAGAATAAATCTCCTTAATAATTGAGGGAACGACAATCCGAAGAAAGATCAATTCTCAACCACAAAACCCTTTCTATCAACACTTTATTCTGGCAAGTTAGACCCATGTTACCACTTATTGATAAAGGTATATTCACACATGAAAAATTATCAGAACTATAATGAATGAGTTGTTTAAAAATAGGGCCATTTATTGGCGATTGCGAGGATGATGAACAAATGATTGAAATAGCATGTGCCCTTCACATGTTTGTTCTTTAAGCCTCTACTGTAGCTCTTTTAACAGATCGTTTTGGGTCTCTCAGTTGTTTGTTTTTCCTGCTTTTATATTCACTTCGTTTGGCGAAATGACACCAACAACTCAGTAAAATTTTACTAATGGGGTATGCGGAGGGTAGTGTGTATGCAGACCTTACCCTTACCCCAAAGGATTTCGAAAGACCTTCGGCTCAAGAAAACAAAAAGACAAAAGGACAAAAAGAGACAATATTAGTATCGCCACAACAATCATAGGAAAAATAGAAACATCATGAAATGCAGAAGAAAGATGCAAAGCAAAAGCGATAGCTAGTAAATAGGACATGCACTGAAAAGCGAAGTAGTAAAACACAACATTGTCACTGGCTATCTTAGACAAAAACCCTATCTGGCTAGTCCCACAATGGTACGAAGTAAGTCAAGACTCAACTACATCCTAACCTACAACTCTAATACTCGACCTTCATATCTTCCTATCAAGTGTCATAAAAGAACAAGTTTTACGATTCTCATTTCACATTATAATTGATACTCCCTTTTCAATTTAGATGACACACTTCTTTATTAGTATGTTCCCATAAGAATGACACATTTCTATAATTGGAAAAAAATCAACTTTAAACTATTCATTTTACCCTTAATTAAAAGTTTTTATAACCACACAAATGTCAATGGCTCACAAAACTTTTACCCCTTAAGCTTTTAAGACCACAAATTTTAAAAGTCTTCTTTTTTTTCTTAAACTTCATGCCGAGTCAAACTGCCTCATCTAATTTGAAACGGAGGGAGTAATATATTTGATGCAATTCAACAGAATTTAAGATCTGATTAAAACAAATTAATTATCATACTCGGATTCTATAAAAATTTAAGCTCATTTTAAAATAAAATTAGACAGTATAATTCATCATAAGTTTAATAATTTACCCAAGTGTTACTATCAATTTGATGGATAGATGTTACCAATGGTGAATCAATTTCCTTAATTTTTATTAGTACGGTGCATATACTGCCACATAAATAGGAAAGTCTTGGTTCAATTTTTTTCTTTCAGTTGTAATTGAACATAGTTTTCTTTTCTTTATTGGGTTAATGGAGGAGCGAGAAGTCCAACTGAACAACAATAGTTTGATGACATGAAATTCAAACGAACGTAATTAACACTAGTTACTTATTAATCAGGGAATGGAAATTATTGAAATCGGAACACATAGGATATATGGTGTTTTCAATCAGCATTGGATCGTTGCCGACAGCAAACAAGGAGCCATACACGTTGTCACAGTAGTGTCTCTGACACGCGCGACTGTACACAGAGGAACACGTAACAGCTTCCTTATAAAATCATTTATTGCTGCATCGTAAACTCTGGGATTCTGCTCAGATCGATAGCAAAAGAGAGATGAAAAAACCTTCTTGATGTTCAAGAATCATCATAAATGTTCCCCTATTTCACTTCCTTCCACTCATCTTGTTATCCTCGCATGAATTATCAGTTCGCGCTAAAGTCCTAGGCCCTCAATAGCGGGAGCGTATATAGACCGGGTTAATTCGGATTTTATCAAAAACCAAATTAAACCAATTATATCGGTTTTGATTGGTTCGGTTTGTCGGGTTTTGTTGGGATTTCGGATTTTTTTGTTACATGAATATTATTTCAATCTTACTTTATTAAAGTTATAGATAAAGTTTTGATAAGTGAATATTCGTTTACTAAAAATTTAAAAGAATTAACAAACATATGATCTATTAAAGTATTCTTATGAAAAATATTTTTTTAGTAACACATGATAGCTTATTTTCTTAGTCGTCTAACAATAATTTTTTTCGTTGATGTACGCTTTCAAGATTAATCAAATATAATAATTAAACGTAAAATTAATATAAGACTTAAATAATGATATGTTTTATGTAATTTTAAATTATCGAAAATTGAAATACCACTTCAAATTAGAAAAAGATATAAGAAATCTTGATGAATATGAAAAAATAAAGAGATGATTGACGCATTTCAGTGACACTTAATAAGAAAGTGATACAACTCATTATTTAAAGCAAATAAAAATGAATGCACTTTGTAGTTCAATTAAATATTATATCTCATGAGACGATCCTAAATATTTCTAGACATTTTTTAAACAAAACTCTAGATAAAGTCTTAAAGTATATATAAAAAAATTATCAAGTTAGTCGAGTTTTTTAATCGAAGTTACTACAAAAATTATCAAGTTACTCAATATCAAAGCAAATCTAGCTAGTCGAGTTTTTTAATCGGTTTAGTTTGACTTTTCGGTTTGGTGCGGTTTTTCGGTTCGATTTGAACACCTCTAAGTAGTAGTAGGTGTTGAGGCCCACATCGGATAGGTGTGGAAGGTCATTCATCTCCTTATTTGGCGTTGGCACAATCCTTAGCTTTTGAGATTGAGTTAGGTCCTAGGTCTATTTTTTTTATTAATTAATAATTAATAGGGACATGCCCGCTACTACACCAATTTGACGTGTACCTTATAGCTCATTGTAGACCTACTTCAACTCGACTTGGATCGTGCTTCTACGCAAACAGTAATTTGCCAGCCACAATGCCCATTTTGAATTTTCATGATTGAACATAATTATAAGGGACAAACAACTTAACGTAAAAGCATGATAGTATTAGTACCAACTATAATACCTCTAGCAGATTCTTTAATTTTCAAACGTCACCATAACTTTCTTTTCCACAACTTTTCCTCCTTGAAAAGGTTAACTGTTTATCCAAAAAAACGGATAGAGTTAAATTTGTACGTAGTTCTAAGGATACGAGGTATAATTTGACATGAATCGTAAAAGGAAATAAAAATATCAAATATTAACTGTAAAGGATGAAAAATAAGCAAAGTTGAAAAGATGATGATTTATGAACAAGCAAGATAAAATAATATATGAAGCTCCAAAGGATAATCTTCCAATATAGGGATGTATCAACAGTATTTTGGTTACAGTGTATGAATCACTTGATACATGCCCTTTTACAAGAATAATAGGCATCCATATTATAGTGGAGGGATCCTACTTTGGATATAATTAAAAATACATAGTGGGGAACCCATGATAAATCAGTTTTTCCCTAATTTCCACCAAGATTTCCTTTCTAGTGCGGTTGTAACGGCTCTTGTCTATGAGCTCGATTTTGACTCGGGGCCCGGTATTAATTCGGGCTCAGTATTGGTAGGTCGATGACTCTTAAGCTCGATAACGTCGCTTCGCATTATAGTTCGATTTTGGATTCGAGCTCAATAATGACTTCGAGCTCGGTATTGATCGGTCCCTGAAACTCAAAGCTCGGTAACCTGGCTTCGGATCTCATCCCGATATTATGAAGACGCTCTTCGGTCTATTATGTTCCCATCTCGACCAGTCGTTCGAAGGCCGAACTCAGTTTTGACCGTATACAGATAGTCACCTCCTTTTTCGGGAAGGATGTAGCGAGAAACAACATGATTTTCCAATGGTATGATTAGATATATACTGACGTTAACATCGAGCCTGATCATGACGTACGTGATAGATGTCCCATCGGTTCAGTTTACCAAGGCAATTAATGTGTGTCAGACGATGGTCAGTCACCATTGATACTGAACCGACGTTGCTCAATCTATAAATAGCCCATTTCTTTACCATTTATCACTTTTACATCTCCAATCTCCAAATTTTCTAAAGTTCTTTCTTGCATCCTCTGAGTTCATCTGTAAATCTGTGATTTTTCACTCCAAAATCTTTCTTCTGTGATTTTTACTGCAAAATCTTTCTTTAAAATATCAGATCTTTGTTATCTCCTTCCTTTTTCGATCTTTAAATCCATAATGGCGAAAACATCAAACACCGTTCCTCACAAAGAAAAAGCTTCTTCTTCACAGTCTGCCGCCGTTAAAACACCGGTGGAACCACGGCCTGAGGAGTGTGTTCCCGGGGCGTGTGTTCTTATCTCCGATTTTAAGGTCGATAAAGCCTCGTCGGTTCCTGGTCAATGTGAACTAGTATCGAAGTATATGTGCTCGATAACTAAGGGACACCTCGAGCAGCTGAGAAAAGATTGTAACTGGGAGAAAATAGAAGTGATAATCCCGGCACCCGAAGAAGATATTACTACTTATGTGAAAGGGTTTTTAAGCGTGTATACTTACCATTTCATATTGGGCCCCCTCGAACATGTCGTTATCGATTTTTGCCACCAATACCAAATAACCCTAGGCCAAATCCATCCTTCTTTTTGGCGGATCGTTATTCTGATCCGTTTTTTTTGTGAACAAGATCGAGGGGATGCCTTTCAGCCTCGACCATCTTATCAGACTGTACAGCCCTCACCTCTATCGAGGTGGGCTAATAAAACTCCAGTGTCGGGCTAACAAAGGGCTCTTCTCGAGCATAGACGAGGACAAGGAACGGGGTTGGATGGGCAGGTTCGTTCGAGTGAAGACCTCCGATCTGATCTCGGCCGAGCAGATGATATTTCCAGAAGAGTGAAACATTAAATGTTAAGTATATTTCGATTGTTAGCTCTTATTGCTTTTCTCATTCATTTCTTTCTCACCGATATCTTTTTTCGTGATATAGCGGTTTCTTGGATGTCCGGTGTTGTTCCCGACCTTAAGAGTTGGGTACAGGCCATGGCTTCGACTTCTATATATGTCGAGCGCTCGTAGCGTGATTTGTCAAAGGGTCTATGGAAGGCCAAAAATCATGGTAAGCCTCTTTCTCATGCCTTTGTTGATTCGAACAGAATGTTTTCCATATACTTAACCAATTTTCTTGTATGTAGGCTTGGGCAAAGATACGGTCGTGAGGCCCGCGTCTGGTGAGAAAGAGTCTTCGGCCCCGGTTCCGAAACTGATGAAGGATAATAAGAGAAAAAGGGCCACCACTTTCGAGGATCCAGAACCCAAGACAAGGACGGCTCGTAAGCCGAGGAGGTAGTTTAAGGGATGAAGATGAAGAACTCTAACCAAAGAACTTGTTCGGCATCTAAAGGATGAAGAAGAAGAAGACGGGACCGTACTGGTGGCCCGAGTGAAGAAAACCATTGATGTCCCAAAGGCAGCTGCATCGATGGTGGTTTATGAAGCTCTGCCTCGAACTGAGGGGATATCGGAGAAAGATTCGGGCAGAGTCCCCGAATCATTAGAGATTGAGGATGCTTCCTAACGAAGTCAACAAACGGTGGGTATATTTGAAGGGGTCGGACCTGAAGCTCTCCGAACTGAGGAGAAAACCCCAAGTGAGTTGCTTGGGGCAATAGTAATCGAAGACTCGCCCACTCTCCCTGCTTTTTTCGAATGGGCGATTCGGGAAGCCCAAGTTTTGGAGGCCCTCGAGGTAGACCGGTCTCATGAAGGGGAGGACCCCTTCCGTGATTTGTTTACTGGTGTCAAGGTTGTTGGTGGCCCTAGTGATGTGTCGGGCCTTTTCTGTGAAGTGCACCAAACTCTGAATCGGGTAAGCTCTAACTCCCTTCGTTGATACCACTTTTATGTCTGATATTCTTTTCTAACTTCTTTTCTTCATTCTTCGAAGGCCGCAGCGGTTCATCAAGAAGCATGTTCTAGCTCTCGAGTTGCACTGCATCGGTACGAGGCCGACCTCCGACTGGTCGCGGAGGAGAGGAACGCCCTTAGACTCCTCTTCGGGCAAAGGGAAGAAGAAATCAAGGACCTCCGAGCTGAATTGGCCAAGGCTCATCAAGACCAGACCGACCTGACCGAGCAGGTAATGATAATCTTAAAAGCCCATAGGCTCAATTCTAGAACGGTGGCTAATATTTTTATCTCACAGCTGCAGTAGAATCTTGAGGTGATTGGGAAGCTTCGTGATGAGGTTTATATGATAAGGGCGGAGACGTTGGGATGGAAAGATGGCATGGACCATCTCGCCGCAGAAAAAGAAACTGCTCGAGCCCAATTATCATCGGCCAAAAACCACCTTCAAATCATGAAGAGAATATCTCGTCTCAAGCAAAAAAAATAAAGGAGCTCGAGGCTCGGTTGGCCTCTGAACTTGCCAAGTCCAAATCTGACGTCAAAAAAGAAAAATCCAATGTGGATGCATTCGTGGCCGTCTATCGGGCCAATGCTGAAGCTTCTCAGGTACAAGCAAGAGAGGCAGCCGAGACCACTAAAACTCAAACACATTAGGTTGCTGAACTTGCCAAATGCCAATCTCGGAGGGTGACCCTCGAGGAGATCCATGCTCGATGTTTCGATCTCACCGAAGAGATAAAAAGGGCTAAAGAACTCGAAGCCGATGCTGAAGCCTTAGCTTTCGATGATGATGATGATGATGATGATGATGATGATGATGATGGGAGCAAGAGTGGGTCAGAGAGCGATGAGGATCTAGATGGAGAAGAGGCTGCTCCCGGAGATAATTAGGAACCTTAAGGTTTTTTGTTTTTGATCTTTTTTGTGTAGGGTCCTGATTGGACCTTGTAAATACTCATATATATGAAGATCTTTTCTTTTCCCGATTTGTCTTTGTTTTATATTCTGCCTTGTGAAAACTTTGTTTGAGTCATGCCTTATGAAAACTTTATTTCAATCATGCCTTTAGGCAACTTGATCGAAGCCTGATCTCGAAGTCTTTATAACCGAGTTAGTGATTTTCTCAAACTCAGAATAATCATGTTATCCCTTAGGCTTAGTAGTCAAGTTAGTGATTGCTTGAACTCGAAGGAAGGTAGCCCGTAGGCTTTATTAGTTGAGTGAGTGCTTTGCTCGAACTCAAAGTAAGGTAGTTCGTAGGCTTAATGGTCGAGTGAGTGATTGCTCGAACTCGAAGAAAGGTAGCCCATAGGCTTTATTAGTCGAGTGAGTGCTTTGCTCGAACTCGAAGTAAGGTAGCTCGTAGGCTTTATTAGTCGAGCGAGTGCTTTGCTCGAACTCGAAGTAAGGTAGCCCGTAGGCTTAATGATCGAGTAAGTTCTTGCTTGAAATATAAATAAGATTAGACCTTAGGCTTAGTAGTCGAGTAAGTGATTGCTCGAACTCAAAATAAGATTAGCCCTTAGGCTTAATGGTCGAGTGAGTGATTGCTCGAACTCGAAATGACGTAGCCCTTAGGCTTAGTAGTTAAGTGAGTGATTGCTCGAACTTGAAGTGATATAGCCCGTAGGTTTTATGGTCGAGTGAGTGGTTGCTCGAACTCGAAGTAATATAGCTTGTAGGCTTAGTAGTTGAGTGAGTGATTGCTCGAACTCGAAGTAATGTAGCCCGTAGGCTTAGTAGTCGAGTGGGTGATTGCTCGAACTCGAAGTAATGTAGCTCGTAGGCATAGTATGAGTGAGTGTTTACTCGAACTCGAAATAAGGTAGCCCTTGGTCTTCGCAGATAGTCCTCGAGTAAGTGATTGCTCGAACTCGAAATGATGTAGCCTTTAGGCTTAATGGTCGAGTGAGTGCTTGCTCGAACTCGAAATAAGATTATCCCTTAGGCTTAGTAGTCGAGTGAGTGATTTCTCGAACTTGAAGTAATGTAGCTCGTAGGCTTAAGTCGAGTGAGTGATTGCTCGAACTCAAAGTAATGTATCCCGTAGGCTTAGTAGTCGAGTGAGTGATTGCTCAAACTAGAAGTGATGTAGCCCATAGGCTTTATGGTCGAGTGAGTGATTGCTCGAACTCGAAATAAGATTATCCCTTATGCTTGGTAGTCGAGTGAGTGATTGCTCGAACTCGAAGTAATGTAGCACGTAGGCTTAGTAGTCAAGTGAGTGATTGCTAAAACTTGAAGTAATGTAGCCTGTAGGCTTTATGTGGGGCCTGATCTTGTTGATTTTTTGGTTTGGCAGTCCTCGATTTATGGGGTAATGGTCGGTCTTTGAGCCTGTTTGCATAATAGATCACGAAATAAGGGATGGATTCTGAGATATGAGATATCGGTAAAGGAGAATTTTCTCTGTAATTATACATGTGTTTATGCTTTTGTACCAGGGATCGAGCTAACTACACGAGCATATTTCGTTTTGACCATTTGGCTCTTACAATACCATTTATCTCTTACAATTTTTCCTATCGAAACCCTGTTGTTGTGAAATAAATTTTTTGCATTGAATTTGATAATCGAACTTTATGATCGAACTTTGATATAACTTGATATATTCGACGGTAATGCCCCTAGTATTCGAGGTTGATTGTAAAGAGGTATTGGATACTGTCGAATTGTTCTAAGTTAGCGCGATCAAAGGCTGTAGGATTTCTACTATACGGCCGGTATCGGTCCTTGATCGGCCTTTGTTCTCGGTTGGTATCCCTTTAATAACGGACCCAGAACCTAACTAGACGTCTTCAACTCTGATCTTCGATTGATATCGATTGTGTACATCGGCCCAAGTAATAGCCGGGTACTCGATCATATTCTGCTTCAACTGTCGTGAAGCCATCCAGCTCCGCTCGTTCAATCCTTGAATGATAGCTTGTACAACCTAATCATCAGTGACCGGTGGTAGATCCATTCGCTCCATTTGGAAACGAGATACGAATTCTCTTAGCATCTCGTTATCCTTTTGTCTTACCTTGAATAGATCTAACTCCCTGGTCTCAACCTCAGCATGCGCTTTTATGAAAGAATCTGCAAGCATAGTAAAAGAATCAATAGAGTTAGACGGTAAATTATTATACTAAATCATTGCTCCCTTTGACAAGGTTTCACTGAATATTTTCAATAATACAGATTTGATCTCATCGTCCTCTAGATCGTTCTCTTTCATGGCACATGTGTAAGAGGTGACATATTCGTTGGGATCGGTCGTTCTATTATATTTAGGAATCTCGGGCAAGCGAAACTTCTTTGGGATCGGTTTAGGAGCCGCGCTTGGGGGGAAAGGCTTTTGAAAGAAATTTTTGGAATCTAAACCCTTCAATGTCGGTGGTACCCCCGGGATCTGATCAACCCTAGAGTTATATATTTCCATTTTTTTGTCGTTTGCCTCGATCCTCTTTTCTCCTAATTCTATTCGTTTGGTTAGTTCTTCGAACATCTTAGCAATTTCGGGATTAGTCCCTGTCTCTCACTCATTTAACCTTACTATAGCTGGTTCCGTTCTGTGGGTGACTTTTCGGGGTGGACTAGGCTCCGGCTTGCCCGGTATCTGGGTTTGACTCTACAACTGAGCTATTGGTGCCTTTTGAGCTTGCAACAGTTCGAAAATCATACGCAAGCTGGTTCCGTTTTTCTCAACGTTATGGGTATCTCAAGCTGCTGATCGAGTTCCACCATGAATGCTATTTTCAGGTTCAGAACGTAGGTTTTCCTCAATGGCCATATACGAATTAACATCTGATGGCACTTCGACTCGAGCTCCAACAGCATCGACAAACGGTCTTTCGGTCCTGGGCGTCAAGTTGTTGTTATCACCTTGAAGGCCAGCTTCGTTGTCGATACATAAGGCCATTTAATTGAGAGCTCGTTGTTGCTAATACGAAATCAAAGACACTCCCGAAAACAAGCGTAAAATGGTGTGTTTTTTAGATTTGTATCAAATAACCACTCTTATCCTTAGCCCCACGGTGGGCGCCAAACTGTTTACCCGAAAAACGGATAGAGTTGAATCTGTATGTAATTCTAAGGATACGTGGTATAACTTGACATGAATCGTAAAGGGAAATAAAAATATCAAATATTGACTGTAAATGATGAAAAATAAGCAAAGTTGAAAAGATGATGATTTATGAACAAGCAAGATAAAATAATGTATGAAGCTCCAAAGGATAATCTTCCAATATAGGGATGTATCAATAGTATTTTAGTTACAGTGTATGAATCACTTGATAGATGCCATTTTACAGGCATAATAGCCATCCCTCTTATAGTGGAGGGATTCTACTTTGGATATTATTAAAAATATATAGTGGGGAATCCATGATAAATCAGTCTTTCCCTAATTTCCGTCGAGATTCCCTTTCTTAGTGCGACTGTAACGACTCTTGTCTATGAGCTCGATATTGACTCGAGCTCGATTTTGACTCGGGGCCCAGTATTAATTCGGGTTCAGTATTGGTTAGTCTTTGACTCTTAAGCTCGGTAACGTCGCTTCGCATCATAGTTCGATTTTGGCTTCGAGCTCGATAATGAATTCGAGCTCGGTATTGATCGGTAACCTCGCTTCGGATCTCATCCCGATATTATGAAGATGCTCTTCGGTCCATTATGTTCCCATCTCGACCAGTCGTTTGAAGGCTGAACTCGATTTTAACCGTATACATTAAGGAAGCTCCAATCCACTGGTTTATAAAGTTTAGTTATGTCTCTCGTAATCCAGATAATATAATTATTATAAAGATAAAAATGCTACTTCAAGACTTGTTAAGTACCACAACCTGTTGCAGATTACTTCTTATAACCTATTTGGCCAAGCTGCAAAAATCAGGTTACTTTGAGAAGTATTTTTTCTCAAAAGTGCTTTTATCAAAAAAAATCAGCTTATTTTGAAAAGTACTTTTTTTCAAAAATGCTTTTCTCAAAAGTACATTTGATAAGTAGCAGTTTGTGTTTGGCTAATTAATTTGAAAATCACTTCTGAGCAGCAATTAGTGTTTGACCAAGCTTTTAAATACTGCTTCTAAGTGTATTTTTCTCAAAAGTGTTTTTCAAAAAAGCACTTTTGGGGAGAAGCTATTTTTTTCTACTTCTCCATAACTGCTCATGTTTCTCTTCAAAAGCATTTTTTTTCCTTCCAAAAGCTGCCAAACACCTTAAATTTTGGAAAAAAAACTTTTGGCTAAAAAAAAACTTGTCCAAACAAGCTATTACTCTAAACTGGTAATGGTTAAACAAATATAGTTTGCTTACAAACGTCAATTATGTCACTTATGGATCAGGCCATTGAAGGAGGAATTGCCATCAAACATTGCAGCAAGAGATTCTCCAAACCTGAAGTCTTTTTTCATGTGCTGTACCAACATATTAGCCGGCAAAATCCACATACATAAGTGCCACACTTTTTTCATCTTTCACAGCGAAGTCTTCACAATCACATTCAATCTACATACACAAAAACGATGTAGACACGAAAACAAGCCATAATTGTTGTCCCACTAATCACCATTATAATTAGTTCATAACTCATTACTTCAGCAAATCATACACTAACTATCACGTAAGAGGAGCCACACTTGGCCCTGTAAGTATGAAACACCAACTTGAGAAAAGAAAAGAAAAAGTAAAATGGCTAACCGGGAATGAGGTATAAAATAAAAGGTACATGTACATATAAATCAAATATTCGACTAGAGGCTTCTTGAATACCTTTTTTCCGCAGGGAAAGGAAAAACTAGGTTAGCACTCGTACTCCTTATCACACACATCTTAAGGGGAAAAAAATATGTTACACGGAAAATGCGAAGTTCAGGATCCGCTAATCACATCAGTTCCTTTTTATGTAGCAAATTTATCATGAGTGCAAAAGTTCAACATATTTACAACAATTAAGAATGATTAATACTAGTATCAGGAACCAGCTGCCTGAGATGAAGAGGGAAAGTTTATTCAGTAACTAAACAAACATAGGAACACAAGAAATCCAACAAGTAAGAACATAAGCTTCAGATTGTTATCTGCCTGTCCTTGGGCTGGCCGTGCAGCATTATGAACATTCACCCCACGATATGCAGGAGGATATCCAAATGGGTAATTAGATGTTGCACCAAATGCAGTTAGACTGGGAAATCCATGAAACTGAAAACTGAACAACGATGGAAACAACCCACCAAAACCAGCAGACATTGTAAAGTTACCAAAACTAGCAGTTGCTCCTGGAAAAAATCCTCCCACATGACCAAAACTGAGATTAGGAAAAGCATTGGATACTGGCGGAGGAGCTGTTTCAGGTCTTTGCCCTGCTGGCCTGCTAGGAATTTCAACCCCAGGGATTGGTTTCGATCTTGGATCAGTTGAAGTCCTCCCTCTGCCATACAAAGGGACTAACTTCTCCTCTTGTATAAGGGCCTTACAAACAGGACATTCATGGGATTGTGAGTGAAGCCGTAGCCATCTATAGAGACATGGCCAACAATAGAGGTGACCACAAAGTGTCACAATAGGGTCTTGTGCCAATTCAAAACAGATGTTACATTCAAAATCACCAGCATCATTGCTGCTATTTCCTGAGGAAGAAGAACTCTCATATGCACTGGTAGTTGAGTTCTGCATTTCACCAGATATCTCTTATTGGCACACAGATATGCACTTCACCTGTCAATCAGGAGGAACCCAGGATTAGTTACAATATCAGCAACCAACATTCCTCGCACACAACATAAAAATTTTAAAAAATAAAAAAAGATAGAGTCAAAAGGCACTACAAATGAGATTAGCAAAATCCAGATAAACAGGATGAATGGCAGATCAGCATAAAAAAGCAGAAACCTTAAACATGATATCCGCCATAATACAATTAAAAATGAGAACTTTTTTCTTTTGCTTGAGCATATAATACAATTAAAATGAAAAAAAAAAACTAAATTAAAATGATATATTACAACTATAAAATCACTAACTCCAATTCATATATACAGCCTGGAAATTTGCTGAAGCAAAAACACTCACAAAATAGTCGAGAGAATAAGAAAGAATCGAAATTGATCCATACATTTTTCGAAAACGAAAAAACGCAAGGTAAATCATGGATCAACCAAGCTAGAAAGGAAGAATTTCACTTCTATTTCATTTCTTAAGTCATTGAAAAAATCTCTAAGTTTGAAGTGACTTGTAAAGGGAAATTTTGCTAAATCGAATATCCAACTAATTGCTATAACCCTGAAATTGAATTAAAAATAGCTTTTTGGACGGGAAATTAGGCGCACAACAAGAAAACCTAAATTATAATCGTGCCCCTTGTACAATGATGTAAAGCTGAATTATCTATAACCATAATTCAACCTAATAAATTGTGAAATACTACAAATGTTCCTATACAGATAAAGGAAAGAGCTATAGCTTGCGATTGCCTTAAATTCAGATCAGATCACATAAGATGCAAATTAAAAAATTAAGATTTACATAAAATTCAAAGAACTGACGCAAAATAGTTCAAGAATGAGGTGAAATTGAATGATTAATAGAAAAGAATTGTAAAACTTACCGATTTGGAAAAACGAGAATGCTGATGGCTTCAAACTGGAATTATTCTCCTGATTTTTGGTAGTAATAATATGTATAAAAGCATTGAACCCAGATAGAAGATTCTAGGGCTTTCTACATGCTTTGAAATCAAACGTGTTTCGCGGATTCGAAATCTACAAGTCAAGCTTCCTAGGAGAAAATTTAGGACACTGTCAATAGGAATCTTCTACGGGCTTCACTCCTAACTTCAGCTCAGCCCCACCTTTTGTTTGGGCCCCATAATTTTCTCAAGTCCAGTTAAAACCCAACAACTGTTTGGAGTACGCAATGCTTGCTGTAGTGTTCCTTCAATTTAAAGTGTGAATATTTTTTTATTCGGTTAAGAAAATAATTACTTTTTTATATTTAGAAATAATTTAAGTTTAAGGGGAGAATTTCGGGTCAAGTGTTAGCCTGTCACTTGTGTTTGTTTCTTTGTGAGGTTATTCTCTCGATATTTTTGCACTCTCTTTTATATAGTGGATTGCTTATATCCTCCTGTAGAAGTAGGTCAATTGACCGAACAACGTTAACTGTTAGTGTCTCTTTTGGTATATTTCTCTTTTGTTATCTGATTTATCATCGTTCAAGATTTGCTTTACTAGTTTCCGGATGACATCTAATTATTTCGATCTTAACAAGTGGTATCAGAGTGAGGTTCAATACAAGTTCATCTTGATGGGTTTAGTTATAGCCGCAACCTATTTGACGGTAATCATGATTTTTGTCTGAGAAATTTGACCGAAATGCTACTCACGTTGAGAGAAACTTTGTTGTAGAGGTTTGGAGATGTGACCTGTTGAAGGTTATGTGAAGTAGATGGATGAAGTTTATTTTGTTAGAAAATTCAGGTCAAGGGGAAGAATTGTTAGGTATTTGTTCTGATTTTCTTAGCATATTTGATTTTCCTATCCCATGAAGGAATGAGCAACATATTTACCATAATTAAATTTTCCTTTTCTTATGTTTTTATGATCATAAAAATGCTATGATTTTCAAACACCCACAAATTACAAAAGTATTTTTTCTTTCTTAAATTTTGCCTCTAATCAAATAAATTATATAAACTGATATATACTTCAAAGTCCTGCAGATAAATGTAGCTTTTTTCTTTCTGTTCTTTGGTTGGGGGGGGGAGGTGGGTTGCCTTTTCTTGGAGGATATATATTATATCCTTTTCTTTTGAGGCCACTGCTAAAACTAAAGTTTGCATTTCAGCCTAAGGCAAACATTTGTTTTACTAAAAGATGTTTTTTATGTTTAATTTTTTAGGGTCAAATGATCTGTTTGTAATAAAATACATGAAAATCATGGGGAGATAAGGTTTTGAATACCAATAAAGACGAAAATATTAAGTGATTTATTTTTCTTCGACTTACTCCTTTGTATAAGTAGAGTTATTCAATACTTTTGTTGGTAATAAATTACAATAACTCGATAAAATAATAAGAAATATGCACAAGTTGGCCGGACACAACCTTTGCGGTGCACTATATCCATTAACAGAATTTTTATATCTATACTATATTAAAAGTACGAAAACGCTTAACGAAATGTCATTCGCATTTTTTACCCTTTAAAATATATTTTCACATTAGACAAAATAGTCATTTATGCTTTTTCCTAATATTTAGGAGTTTTAAACCAACTATATTTTGTGTACTAAATTTTTTCTTTTTTGAAATATTCACTTTTCAAAATTTAGGATTCTAAATATTAGGACTTTGAAATCAACTCAAAATTGATTATTAAATCTTTCCTTTTTAAACTAGGTACTAGGTGAGAAGTTTTAATATTTAAGTCCTAATACATAAATATATTACGTTAACAAAATATGACGTCATTGTTAAAGATTTTTCTATGAATTGAAGTTACATAGAAACGATAAGTAATAGAAACGTAATTTGTGTTATCATTAGTTTTAGGCTTTAAAGATCTTTTCAAATCATATTTTCAAGGATGTGAACTATATATATGAATACAATATATATTTCTATATTATATTTGTATTACTTTTTATTCAAATAATATATTATTATTTATCATTTTTTTGTATAAATTTTAAAAATATACTCAATAATTAGAAGAAATAACTAATAATATAACGAGAGAAAGAGAAAAAAAATATTGGTGAAAGTTAATAACAATAACAATGATTCTACAATTTTACTCTTGAAAAAAATTATTATCTTTTATCAATTTGTTAATCATGTTTGAGTCTTCTAAAATGAACTTGTGAATAACTTTTATAACAAAATCAGAAAAAACTCTTAAGTTTTCAAAGATTATATATAATTGCTGAAATTGGAAAAGAAGCATGATAACTTATGAATTTAAAGTGATTGAATCATAAAATTGAAATAAATTTTAAGTTAAATATATTGACTGATGATTGAGAACTTCGATGAAGATTCGTCATTTTAGGGAATATTAACTTTTATTTTATAAATCAAACATGATATTTAATATATTATTTATAAAAAAATTACTGAGATATTATACACGCGCCAAGCACGTATCATAAGACTATGTGCATTCGCCTTAGCGAAATGTCGTTCGCCTTTTTTACCCTTTAAAATTAGAGTTCACATTGGATAAAATAGTCAATATTAAATTATTTTTCTAATATTTAAAAATAGTCATATAATTAATTGTCGTATATTTATTAATAATTATTTAATTATTTTTTTAATATTTAGGACTTTGATTTCAATTAAATTTTTTGTTAATAATTTTTTCCTTATTGGAATTAGGTAGGAAGTCCTAATATTTAGGAATTCAAAATTAATATAATTCTACTTATAAATATGGTACTATATTTTTCATCCAATAAAAAATAATTATGCACAATCTAAACATGTACTTTCAAAGTCTTATTTTTGATATTGAATGTTTTGTTAAAGTACGACAAAAAAAACATAGGTGCTTAACTGATCAATTTCTAATTCAAACAAGGATATAATAGATAACAAAATAATCCATTTGTTTGGTATTAGATGTCTTTTATCACTGAATAATACTTTTTCTCGAGAATTTAAGTTAAAAAATAAGTAAAAAGTAGTTATAATTTGTTATAGGTTTAAATTACTCTTTGTCGTAGAATTATAGAAAAATTAATTTTATCTTAATAAAACAATAGAAAAATATTTTTTTGTGAAAAAACTATGTTTGATTTTCGGAGTATATAATAGTATGTCCATTATCCTTTAATAATACTCCTTCTATAAGTTTTATGTACTAAAACACAAATACACATTTTACTGGTATAACTAGATATAAACTAACCCAATATCCATAATTATGATACTCTTTATCTATATCTATACTATATTAAAAGCACGAAAGCTCTTAGCGAAATGTCGTTCGCCTTTTTTACCCCTTCAAATATATTTTATATTAGATAAAAATATAATTTAGCTATTTTTATAATATTTAGGACATTTAAATCAATTTAAATTTTGATTATTAAACTTTTCCTTATTTGAACTATGTATGAATCCCTAATATTTAGGACAACTAAACAAATTAAGATTTTACCTTTTATAAAAAAATAATAATCTAAAACCACTAAGATTTTATTTTTATAGATCATTTCCGGGAATAAAGAATATTATTTGCCCTATGTAGTTGAAATCTCCATGTTTGCGTCATGTATTGTATATTATGACTTACAGATCTTAAATTGAGCAAATAATTATAGAGAGATTGGTTAAGAAAATGGAGTGACCCCGCAGAAGTACAAATATCTATAATCAAGTAGACATTATATAGGACCTAACAAAATTTACATAGGACCAATTATATATTAGATTAGAGTAGAATTACTCAACTTTTTATTCAAAATAATTCTTTTTAATTCTTTTTTCACCGAAGAATTTTTTTCAATTTTCTCCCTGGTATTTAGGAGCTTTAATCAAATAAATTTGTGCATAATTTTTTTCTTTTTTTAACTATAGAGAAAGTTTCAATATTAACTATCTTGTATAAATCCATTTCTTATTTAAATTATATAACGTATCAATTTAATAAAAGACAAGTAATTCCAAAATTTTAAAAAAATCCACAGAATAAGTAAGAGTATAGCTATTGTTTTTTGTAGGTTTGAATTGTTCTCTTTCATAGAATTATAACCAATTAATTTTATATAATTTAATTACCTTTGTAAACAAAAATATAGAAAGACTAAGTAGAAAACTATTCAAAGTCGACAGTATCGGTCGATACTCCTTTGATTTTTCTTATTCTTAGTTATAGAATTGTAGTCATCGTAGAATTAAACTCAATCAATTCTATATGATTTAGTTATCTTAGTAAAATAAAAACTAAAAAGAAAAATAGAGAAATTTTTTTTGTCAAAAGTTATGTTTATTCTTTAGTCAAACACTCCTTGTATAATTACTATAATTAGATATAAGTTATCCAATAACTATAGTTATTATATTCCTTAACTCAATATCAGCTTTTTAATATAAAAATAACACTTAACAATTGCACATCAAATATGTATAGCTTAAAAATATTTGTATAAATTATTAAAGGTTATACATATTGAGATGGGATACACGCGCAAAAGCGCGTACTCTAAGACTAGTACTCCCTCCGGTCACTTTTACTTGACATGTATACTAAAAATAAATATTTACTTTTACTTGGCACTTTACGCATATCAAGAGAAGACAACAATTTTTTTCCTGTTTTACCCACAGTATTTATTATCATTTCAAATCATTTTCTCAAATCCAATAAAATATGCATCAATTAATATGGGTAACATGTTAAATTATGCACTTCATTTATTATTTCTTAAGGGACGTGAAAAGTCAAAACGTGCCAAGTAAAAGTGATCGGAGGAAGTATATTAGAAGAAGATGGAGGAGTATTTTTGTTGGGCGGGGTTTCAGATGGGATTGTGTGCTTTCTATATGAAGTGTGACGGCAAAATGACACTGTATAGCCGCTGTAAAAATAATAGTCGAAAAAATGTATAAAATTTGTAGATATATATACATTCTGTATGTTATATATAAAAATTATATAAGTTTTATACACTTTTTCGGCTACCAAATATAAATAGTTTCTGGTGAGGGCTAAAAGTGATAATACCCAAGTGTGAAGGATGAATTTGATTGGGTTAAGATGGACATAAAATAGATCCAATTGAACACATTTTCATTTCACAGGCCCCAAACTCCATGTGAAAAATAAGATGAAGAAGGACGATCAATGCGGAGTGGGATTTTTTATTTCTTCTTGATTGCTAGACATCACTATGGCGCAGAAGTCCACAATTATACTAGTTGAAGGTTAAACTTGTCTAATTAAACGAGAACCCAAAATTAGAATTTGCCAATAATTAAGTCACCGAAATCATAGTTTTCTCTTTTAATTATTAATTAATAGATTGTTTGTGTATCTGTCTGTTGAAAGCTTTAAGAAACTGGAATGAAAACCCCAAAGTTATTTAGGCAAAAACTTGCTTGTGACAATTTTGTAGAACTACTTGGATGTCAATATTTTGCTTAAAATATACCTCGTTAAAGCTGAACTTTAGACACCCTTGTTTCGTAGTTGACCCAAACTTAAGTGTCGGATTCAGTTTTTTTTCTCCAGCATTTGCTGTTTTGTATATTTGAATCATGTCTTCAAAATTTAGCAGGCCAATTCCATTTATCAAACCAGCCTCATACTTCATACTCCGTCGTCTCAGAAGAATAACAAAACTACCATTTGAGATTTTTTTTTTTTTAAAAAAAAGTATGAGTACGTACTTTTATTTTCTGCAATCAATTTAGAAACAATTTTGCTATAAAAGGTTGTGGTAGGTAATCTATGTTTTTCATAAATTTAACCCAAAAATATTTGAATTTACATCGAGAGGTAGAGATATTCACAGGAGGGAATGTTCACATAGAGAAGTAGCTTGTTCGCGTAAATAATGGCACATAAATTATTTGGCGAACTCTATAATGCATGTGCATAAACTAATGTTATATGCCAATTGTTGAGGTTTTTGTTATTTAAGATGAAATAGTATTTAAAATGAGGGTGAATGGTAAATTGAGGGAAAAATAAAATTTTTGAGTAAAATTTTTAAGTTTTTCCCTCTTGACAATGAGACATTGTCTCATATTTGAAGAGGAAAAGATTTTTGGTGGATATATATATATAATTGCTCTTCTTGTAACTCTTAAAGAGTTAAGAAGAAAGCAAACATCACACCGTCGTCGTTGTCGTCGTCGCTCGCTCTGCTCGTCTCGGCTCGGCTTCGGCTTCGGATTTTTTTTTACCAAATTTATTTGTTAATAGTAAATATTAACGTAAGATTATCCGCATTTGTAACGGATATGTTCCAATCTGTGTATTGACCACCAGCTGCAATAGCAGCCGCCTAATGCTCTTCCCACCATGGCCAAGTGCTTGCTCCACAAACAAGCTAGTGCATGCTCCACCATGGAGGGTGGGGGATCGGTAGCTGTTGAAGAAAGAGGCACCAAACTGAAAACGCTCAACTTTGGCTATACATTGCACTCCTTCCTCTCAGCATTTCCATATGATTTTCTGAGTTTCTACTCCTTTGTTCTGCATTGTTTTAACTTCAAACAAAGCAACTGTAAGTGTGATTTGCTACCGAACTTTGTGTTCGCTGAAACACTGGGGTTTGAAGTACCGCTACACGAGAGTGTGATTCGTTCTATCCTGGGAGGAAATAATCCATAACCTTGGGTACTAGGAGGAGATTAAATTCCTTAAGGAAATATTGTGAATTCAGTGGGCTCGAATTAATTACTGTTTCATTACGATAACTTATATTTCCCAGAATTATTATTTAGAAATACAACAATATTGGCGGGACTAACAATCTTAAGGAATTTAATATTTATTTCTGTATTTGTGTTATTCTTATTATTCTGCAAACTAAAACCTTTGTGGTTTTGTGTACTCCCGTTTTGGAGAGTAAAGCCTTCGTGGCGTTTTGTTGGAGATTAAAATCTACGTGATTTTTACTCTAGTTTGAAAACGTTTATTAAACGTTTGTTTGTGTCATTCTTTTACAGAAAAAATGACGACTGAAAGCGAAAACCAAGCTCATCCGACGGTGACTGCCAATGCATCGACAAGCCGAACACCGGCAGAAAAATCCAAAAACATTTCTGGGATTGATTTCAAGCGTTGGCAGCAAAAGATGTTCTTCTACTTAACTACGTTATGTTTACAGAAGTTCATCAAGGAAGATGTTCCTGATCTGCGAGATAAAACTCCAGAGAATGAATGCTTTGTCGTGATTGAAGCGTGGAAGCATTCTGATTTTTTATGCAAGAATTATATTCTTAGCGGAATGGATGATAATATGTATAATGTATACAATGGCGTGGAGACGTCAAAAGAATTGTGGAATGCGCTTGAAAAGAAATATAAAACTGAAGATGCCGGGATGAAGAAATTCGTTGCCGCAAAATTTTTGGGCTACAAAATGGTAGATAGCAAGTCTGTTATTACCCAAGTCCAGAAATTGCAAGTGATTATTCATGATCTACTTGTTGAAGGTCTTGTCATCAATGAAGCATTCCAAGTAGCAGCAATGATTGAGAAGTTGCCTCCGTTGTGGAAGGACTTCAAAAATTATTTGAAACACAAACGAAAGAAAATGTCCCTTGAAGATCTCATTGTTCGGTTGAGAATCGAAGAGGACAATAAAGCTGCTGAAAGGAGAGGCCGTGGAAATTCAACAATAATGGAAGCAAATATTGTTGAAGATAACAAAAAGAGAAAGAAGGCTTCTGTTCCGAAATACAACCCAGGCAAGAAGCGGTTCAGTGGAAACTACTACAACTGTGGAAAAATCGGACATAAATCTACGGAGTGTCGTGCTCCAAAGAAAGACAAGAAAAGGGATCAAGCAAATATGGTAGTAAAGCATGATGATGTTGATAACTTGTGTGCCATGCTTTCTGAATATAACTTAGTGGAAAATCCTAAATAGTGGTGGCTTGATTCTGGAGCCACTCGCCATGTTTGTGCAGTTAGAGAAGCTTTTGCTACTTATGCTCATGCTGGACCCGAAGAGACAGTTTATATGGGAAATGCTTCAACAACAAAAGTTGAAGGATATGGGAAGATATTTCTGAAAATGACTTCTCGCAAGGTCATGACTTTGAACAATGTCCTTCATGTTCCCAAAATGAGAAAGAATTTAGTCTCTACTGGACTTCTTGTTAAGCACGGTTTTAAGTGTATTTTTGTGTCCGACAAGGTTGTCATAAGTAAGAATAAAATATTTGTAGGAAAAGGTTACCTCACCGAGGGCCTTTTCAATTTGAATGTAATAGTTGTGGAAAACAATAATAATATTTCAGCTTCTTCTTACTTACTTGAGTCAAATGATTTATGGCATGTACGTTTGGATCATGTCAATTATAAAACCTTGCGGAAAATGATTAACTTGGAAGTACTGCATAAGTTTGAATGCGAAAAATTAAAATATCAAACATGTTTGGAATCTAAGTATATTAAACATCCTTATAAGTCAGTTGAAAGGAATTCAAATCCTTTAGACTTAATTCACACAGATATTTGTGACATGAAGTCAATACCATCTCGCGGTGGAAAGAAGTATTTCATAACTTTTATTGACGATGGTACTCGATATTTGCTATGTTTACTTACTGAATAGTAAAGATGAAGCAATAGACGCATTCAGGCAATACAAAAATGAAGTTGAAACGCAACTTAACAAGAAAGTAAAAATGATAAGAAGTGATAGGGGTGGTGAATATGAATCTCCTTTTGAAGAAATATGTTTAGAATATGGAATTATTCATCAAACAACAGCCCCTTACACACTCCAATCTAATGGGATTGCGGAAAGAAAGAATCACACATTAAAGGAGATTATGAACGCGTTGTTGATAAGCTCTGGTTTGCCACAGAACTTGTGGGGGGAAGCCATTCTTACGGCTAGTCGAATATTAAATCGAGTGCCCCATAGCAAAACACAATCCATTCCATATAAAAAATGGAAAGGAAGGAAGCCCAAATTGAATTATTTTAAAGTGTGGGGGTGTTGGGCAAAAGTGCAAGTTCCTAAACCCAAAAGGGTAAAGATAGGACCGAAAACCGTTGATTGTATTTTCATAGGATATGCGACAAATAGTAAAGCATATCGATTTCTGGTTCATAAATCAGAAAATCCCGACATTCATAATAATACGGTTATAGAATCAGATAATGCTGAGCTCTTTGAAAATATATATCCGTATAAAAAGGAATATGAGTCGTTTGGTGAAGGATCTAAACGACCTCGGGAAGAAACAAAAGAAAGTATATGTAATCAGGAGGATCCAAGACGTAGTAAACGCCAAAGAACGTCTACTTCATTTGGACCAGATTTTGTGACTTTCTTATTGGAGAATGAGCCTCAAACATTTAAAGAAGCTATGACTTCTTCCGAATCATTATTTTGGAAAGAGGCAGTCAATAGTGAAATAGAATCCATATTGAACAACCATACATGGGAATTGGTTGATCTTCCTCCTGGAAATAAACCTTTGAGTTCTAAATGGATTTTTAAGAGAAAAATCAAACATGATGGCACTATTGATAAATTCAAGACAAGACTCGTAGTCAAAGGGTATAGACAACGAGAAGGTCTAGACTACTTTGATACATACTCTCCAGTTACAAGAATTACGTCTATACGGATGTTAGTAGCATTAGCTGCAGTGTATGGTCTTGAAATTCATCAAATGGATGTTAAGACGGCCTTCTTAAATGGAGAGTTGGAGGAAGAAATTTACATGGAACAACCTGAAGGGTTTGTGGTTCCAGGTAAAGAAAAAAAGGTATGTAGACTTTTTAAGTCTCTTTACGGACTAAAACAAGCACCCAAACAATGGCATGCGAAATTTGACCAAATAATATTGTCAAATGATTTTAAGATAAATGAATGTGATAAATGTGTGTACATTAAAAATGTTCCAAATCACATAGTCATTGTTTGCCTATATGTGGATGATATGCTGATAATGAGTAATGACATTGCCAATATAAATGCTACTAAGCGTATGCTCAATAGCAAGTTTGATATGAAAGACTTGGGAGTTGCTGATTTAATTCTGGGAATTAAGATCCATAAGACTCCTCAAGGTCTGGCATTGTCACAATCTCATTATATTAAGACAGTACTTCAAAAATTCAAGCACTTGAGCTTTAATGTTGCAAAGACTCCAATTGATGTGAATCATGCATTAGCAAAGAATAAAGGCCAAAGCATATCACAATTGGATTATGCTCGCGTGTTGGGATGCTTAATGTATATCATGAATTGTACACGACCAGATATAACTTGTGCTATAAGTAAACTGAGTCGATATACGAGTAATCCATGTCAATCTCATTGGATGGCAATGAAACGAGTTTTGAGATATTTAGAACATACCCAGAACTTTGACTTGCACTACAGTAAATTCCCTACGGTGATTGACGGATACTGTGATGCAAATTGGATCACCGGTTCAACTGATTCTAAGTCCACGAGTGGATATGTATTCACTATTTGTGGAGGAGCGGTATCTTGAAAGTCGTCCAAACAAACATGTATTGCCCGCTCTACAATGGAGGCTGAATTCATAGCCTTAGATAAAGTCGGTGAAGAAGTTGAATGGCTCCGGAATTTCTTGGAAGACATTTTATTTTGGCCCAAACCGTTGGCACCAATATGCATACATTGTGATAGTCAAGCGACAATTGGAAGGGCTGAGAGCGTTATGTATAACGGTAAATCTCGTCATATACGGCGAAGACATAAAACCGTTAGGAAATTACTCTCTAGAGGAATTATCACGATTGACTATGTAAAGTCAAGTGATAATGTGTCGGATCCACTTACAAAAGGCCTAACTAGAGAGGTAGTTGAGAAATCATCAAGGGGAATGGGGCTATGGCCGAGAACAAGTCATTGTAGCGGTAACTCTACCTAGAAGACTGGAGATCCCAAGATCTAGGTTCAAGGAGATCAAACAAAGTCATTAATGACGGTTAAACATTGTCAAATAAAATTTTAGTCCGTTCTCGTGATGAGACAATGTTTAGTACCAAAGATAAAGCATTAAGGCTTTTTAATGATTTCTAAATTTGATACGGGGTATATCAAATAGTGTATCTACAGGATGACACGTTTAGGAATCACCTATGTAAGTGTGAAGTGTTAGCCGCTTCAAGGAGAACTTTGTAAGGCCAGTTCTCTACGCACTTATGAAATCAGGCGGTGTTCATGGCTGAAACGAACACAACAATGAGAACCAAAGACGGTTAAGGGTTGATTGTGTGACTTATGTTTGTCTAGGTATACACCAAAGATCGACGGTTCAAAGATATCAAATCTACCGATTGACCGAGTATATCCGACATAAGTTCACTACGGAAAGATCAAAGGAAAACCTACTTATCCAGATGCGATTAATTCTTGCTTGCAAATCACACAGTTTTTCCATGCATACTTACGTGATATAGCCATTCCCCATTCATGTGGGGGATTGTTGAGGTTTTTGTTATTTAAGATGAAATAGTCTTAAAATGAGGGTGAATGAGAAATGGAGGGAAAAATAAAATTTTTGAGTAAAATTTTAAGTTTCCTCCTCTTGACAATGAGACATTGTCCCATATTGGAAGAGAAAAAGATTTTTGGTGGGTATATATATAATTGCTCTTCTTGTAGCTCTTAAAGAGTTAAGAAGAAAGCAAGCCTCGCGCCGTCGTCGTCGTCGCTCGCTCTGCTCGGCTCGGCTTCGGCTTCGGCTTCGGCCTATTGCTCTTCCCACCATGGCTAAGTGCTTGCTCCACAAACAAGCTAGTGCATGCTCCACCATGGAGGGTAGAGGGTCGTTCATCTTCAAAGCTGACTGCTATAAATATGTGCAGCAGCTGTTGAAGAAAGATACACCAAAGTGAAAACGCTTAACTTTGGCTATACATTGCACTCCTTCCTCTCAGCATTTTCATACGATTTTCTGAGTTTCTATTCCTTTGTTCTGCATTGTTTTAACTTCAAACAAAGCAATTGTAAGTGTGATTTGCTACCGAACTTTGTGTTCGCTGAAACACTGGGGTTTGAAGTATCGCTACACCTGTGTGTGATTTGTTCTATCCTCGGAGGAAATAATTCATAACATTGGGTACTAGGAGGGGATTAAATTTCTTAAGGAAACACTGTGAATTCAGTGGACTCGAATTAATTACTGTTTCATTACGATAATTTATATTTTCCAGAATTATTATTTACAAATACAACAATATTGGCGGGACTAACACCAATAACAACACATCAAATGCACTGTATAAAATATGTAAGATGTGATTAACAAGCCATTGACGCTATAAAAGATTCATGTTTGGGGTGTATTCTTGTTATTTAATTAAGGCAAGAATGTTGTATTATTAGACGTCATCCCCTGATAATTGATTAAGTTAAATGAAAATAATTCAGCTCGGAATAGTGATAGTTTTTAGAAATTTGATTGCTTAAGGCTCTAATTTTTCGTATACCACCTGGAACATAGCAAAAAAATCAAGGCAGTCTAGGCTGTTGTATTTTTTTGTTTTCTTTTTTTATTTTTTTATTATAAGGACTTTTGGAAACAAAATTGAAGTACAATAAAAACCAGATGGGTTGCTTGCTATACAAACGTGAATCGACCTCGTAAAACTACACAAATTATCATAATTTTCTTGGTAAAGCTTTTAATAGTGCACATCATGCTTTCTTTATAAAAAAGTAAGAGCAAAACTAAGTAAAAGAGGGGAAAAATAATCGAAGAATGACTAAATTAAATCAACACCACATTATTTTTCTTATTTTATGAGAGTTTAAGATTTACTATTTTAACTTGTACTACAATGAGCATCAAGTGAATTTGTGGATTATGTGCAAAGGGAACGAATCTTTATATTTTGATGCATATTCTCTCTGTGAGATATATGAAAATGTTCTGTAATACTCGATCATTTTCCCTTTTATTTTTTGTGATATATGAGAATATTCTATAACACTTGATTATTCTTCTTTTTAATTTTTGTTTGAACTCATATAACACGTACAAGGTCTTTGGTTCAAATCTTATCAAGCTATGAGTCTATACTTAATTACTATGTCCTCCTTTTCCTGCTTAAATGTGCCAGAATGCCTCGAGATTAAAAAGGACATGACAATTAATCTTGATTAAAAAGGACATGACAATTATGCTAAGAGCTAATAATTGCATTTTTTTTTTATAACTCCTACCAAACGACCCCAACATGTGCTTTTCTTTTGAGAGTGTTTAGTTTATTGTATTAACTAAAAATAAAATGTACGGTGTATTATATAAAGACTTACAATTACATTCTTATTAAAATTAAGAAAAACAAAAACATGAACTCAAGATTATTTTGATCTTTATAATATTTTATACTTGTAAGTTATCCAATGTCAAATATTGTATAAAATAATGCTAAAATTGCGGCATAAAATTATATCGTTACTTCTTATACCTCAAACAAAATGCATATAAAGCAATATCGAATTTTATACTGAAGTTATTCTTCTAATACTTAAGTCGTAAGTGTAACCGTAATCAAATGAAGCATTTGAGTTTCAACTAGGTCTAGCAACCATTTGCAAGACAGCTAAATATTTTTCCAAGATTGTGGCAAGTGGGTGGCTTACGTTGGCTCCTGGCTGTTTCCCTATATTTATTTGAACGAAAACAAAAACGTATTGTCCCAATACTGAAAGCGTGACCTCCAAACATTTTGGTACAAGTTATGGCTCGGGAACATCCACTAGATAATCTTTCTTATTTTCTTGGGCTTCCCCTCAACTGATGTTTCTCAGTAGGTGGTGCTTTCCCTTCTTTTGATTATTTATATTGCAATTATTATTATTTTAAAAAAAACAAATGTTCAATTACTTACAACTCATTTCCAGCTTTTCCCCATAATGGTCAAAATTGTTTTAGCAGCACAATATTGAATTTTGGAATTGTCAAAGCAAAATTATAACAACTGAAGTTGCATTATCGTCAATGGTACCACGGCGCAGCAAATGCATCCAAAAGGTGTAAAGTTCAATTTTTATCTTGCAGAAAGCACCTTCCCCTGCTCTTCACATCACTAGTTGGCTTACGGGTAAAATTTCCAAAAGCATTGGAGACAATAAATTAATATACATAGTGTGGACAATTTAACATGGCAGTGGGTAAACTAAAAATAGGGGTAGATCTAGCTTTGGTACGATATTAAGAAAATAAAACTCTGACTGATTCAATTCTAAAAGTTAGTTCAAATGAGATGAATTTGTCAAAAATCATAAAAGAAGGCAACTTATTGTCCAAACTAATGTGAGACAGAAATAACACCTAGGGATAATAGTGCTCATTAATCCTTAATTAATTAGTAAAATATTTTTATATTAAATGATCGCATAAGAAATTGACATGTGGAGCCAAAGACAGAAGGTAGCCGGATCCGGAGGCAACGATCTCGTCTGTTTCCGGAGAAAACGTTACTCGTAAAGGTAAAATAAATGTCAGCCACCTGGTAGCATTTAATAAGAAATATTCTACAACATTAAGTACGCGACCCGTTACAAAGAATATGGCATTCACTGCCTGTCGTTACACATTCTTCAATGACCTTCATAATTGTCATTAAAGACGGGCTTGATCCTAGGACCTTGTTCCCTAGATATAACTATAAATAATGAACTTTATTATCATTGTAAATGACACTAATTCTCTCACAAGTATACACTATATTCTATCAAAAGTTCAATAACATTTTACTTTCTTGCTTATTTATAATGTTCTTATTGCCCCCGGTAGCTTTGTGCCCGGGATCAAGATATCTGCTATTTCATTTCAATTTCAAAGCTAAGTCTTACATTTTTGTCTAATTCATCTATTATCTTAGGATCAAATTAATTCACTTGTTTATAAACCACCTATAAATTCAACTGTACCGTTTTATGGGTAAACTGGTGCCCACCGTGCGGTTTAGACATTTGTGTAATTAAGTTCGTCCTTACCTCTTTTACTAACGTGTTTGATTATTTGTTCTTAGCAAAAAATCATAGAGAATTGCAGATAATGGTGTTAACAACACATACAACCTTGAGGCCCAAGAAAATCAGCCTCAACACAAGGATTCAATCAGTGCGAGGAATGAGGCCATGTCGTTCAACGACAGACGGTATCCGCGACATGTTCGAGAGGCGAATCCTAATGATGCTGGAGAAGATCACGTTGTCAAAGCAGTAAGGGTCTTGCAGGAGGAACAAGAGGCCATTTTAAGCCATCTCACACGATATGATAAGGTTAAGAAAGAGCTGAAGCAGACATTATCGTGTGCTTCCAATAACGCGAATGGACGAGGTCCAGTTCCCCTCGTTGCTCCCGTAAATCAAACAACGTAGAGGGTCGACAACAACACCTTGAGGGGCAAGGTCAGCTTCGATGGGGCCGGGAGGAGCGAATCCGGTCATAACAATGAGAGCGATCCTTTTAAAAATCGAAACCATGCGGTTTATGAGGGAAGTGAACGCTCGAATGGATCAAATCTCGGGGGCACCACCAGCGCTGAAAGGGCCGGACTCAAAGAAGTACACACAATTATCGTACAAACTAAGCGCAACACTAGAATTGATCCTGAAGCGTTTAAAATGCCAGACGTGCCGAAATATGATGGGATTTCAGATCCTCAGGAGCATATCACCATCTATACAATGGCGGTGAAGGGGAACGATTTAGCTCCCCACGAGATTGAGTTGGTTTTGCTGAAGAATTTTGGGGAGACTCTTACAAAGGGAGCCCTGGCGTGTATTCGCTTTTGCCTGAGCATTCCATAGACTCATTTAAGATGCTCACAGACTCTTTTATCAACGCCCATGTCGTGGCCAGAAAGGTACAGGCCCGAAAGACCGATATATTCAGGATCACGCAAGGAGAGTCCGAGTTATTATAGGAGTTTGTAACCAGATTCCAGAAGGAAAATATGGTGCTACCGGTTGTACCGGATGAATGGGTTGCTGAAGCATTCACCAAAGGTTTGAATCCGAGAAGCTCCGACGCTTCCCAGAAGCTGAAAGAAAGTTTACTCGAGTTTCAGGCAACAACTTGGGCGGATGTTCACAACCGGTACGAATCAAGGATAAGAATTGAAGATGAACATCTCGATTTTCCGGTGTCGTTCAAGGGTCGGGACCTGGAGAAGAATAAGGAGAAATCGAAATCTGATTTCGATACAGATCGGCAGTCTTCAAGGAGTTGGTTTTTGCCCTCTGAATGGGCCAAAGTATGCGGCGGTGGTTTCCGATCGACGGATAGATTCGCTATCGATAGGAGAGCTAACCGCGGCCGAAATAACAAGTCGTTACAGGACAAGGAAACGTTAGGTTCTCGAGACTCTTCTTACCCCAGGCTTTTTGAATACAACTTCAACATCAATGTAGTGGAGCTGGTATCGGCTCTGAGGAAAATTAAATAAGCACAGTTCCCGAAGCTAATGAGATCCAATCCCAGCCAGAGGATCATAATTTGTGGTGCCAATACCATGGGACAAACGATCACTGGACTGGGGACTGCTGGCATTTGCGCGAAGAGGTGGGGACATTGCTGAAAAATGGCCATCTCAGGGAATGTTTAAGTGATTGAGCTAAAACTAACTATGGTCTTAATTGTGAGAACGCGGATCCTTCGAAAGCAATAGAAGATCCCTCGTGCATGTCGATCAACATGATTTTTGGGGGGAATGAGATTAACATGTTTACATTCTCGGCGGCAAAAAAGACGAAGGTGTGAGTGATCCATAGCAATAGACTTCGGGAAGTTGCTAAAGAAGACATTACTTTTACGGAGGAGGACGCAGATGGATTGTTGTACCGCACAATGAAGCATTGGTAATTTCTTTAAATGTCTTAGATTTTAAAATTAAACGTGTTCTGGTGGGTCTAGGAAGTTCGGCCAACATCATACAATTGAGGGTATTGGAGCAAGCCAATCTCACCGGAAGCATTATTCCGGCCACGAAATGCCTCGCTGGGTTCATCTTAGCAAGTGTGACGACCCCGGGATAAATCCTGCTACCCACGAATGGCGAAGGGGTGATGAAGACGACCGTTTTCGAGGTGGTGGATGGCGAGATGGGCTATAATATTATCCTGGGAAGACCTTGGTTGTACGAGATGAAGGTTGTGCCCTCGACATATCACCAGTTGCTGGATTCCCAACTCCCGAGGGAATTAAATTAATAAGAGGAGATCAACTGGCAGCAAGGGATATGAAAGTAATCTCAGTCTCCAGTAGCAAAGGGAAGGAGCATGTGACATAGCAATTACAGGAACTGGCGCCTATTCCTGAGTCAAGCGAAGTCAGCCAGGGGCAAGAGGCGTCGGAATCCTATGAGGTTCCGAGGTATTTTCAGGTACCAGAAGAGACAAACACAATAAAGTCCACAATCGAAGTACTTGAGCAAGTCACATTATTCGAAAAGTTCTTGGAGAGGAAATTCCACTTAGGGACAAGACTGCACCCCGTACTGAGGTCTGGATTTATTGAATTTCTTAAATTTAATGTTGATTATTTTGCGAGGTCGCATGCGGATATGACAAGTATCTCGCCGGAAGTAGTTGTACACAAGCTAAGCCTGGATCCCAACATTCCTTCGGTAAGACAGAGAAAACGTCCTATTGCCGAGGCAAGAAAAAAATTTGTCAAGGAAAAGGTAACTCGCCTGATTGATATCGATTCAATCCGAGAGGTAATGTATCCCTATTGGCTAGCTAACGTAGTAGTAGTTCCAAAAAAGAAGAATAAATTTCGCATGTGCGTAGATTATAAGGACTTAAACAAGGCATTTCCCAAAAGACTCGTTCCCATTGCCAAACATTGATCAAATGATTAATGCAACGGCAGGGCACGAGTTAATGAGTTTCCTCGATGCTTACTCCGGGTACAACCAAATTAAGATAAACCCGGAGGATCAGGAAAAAACTTCGTTCATAACGAACTTCAACATATATTGTTATAATGTGATGCCCTACGGGCTAAAGAACGCTGGAGACACTTATTAACGGCTCGTGAATAAAATGTTTGAAAAACAAATAAGAAAAACCATGGAAGTGTACATAGACGATATGCTTGTTAAGTCTTTGAACACAGGTGATCATCTTAAACACTTGGAAGAAACTTTTTACATCTTAAGGAAGCATAACATGAAGCTTAACCCCGAGAAGTATGTGTTCGGGGTTAGCTCTGGCAAGTTCCTAGGATTCTTGGTGTCACAAAGGGCATTCAGGATAACCCCGATAAAATCAAAGCCATCGAAGACATCTCGGATCAGCTATCAAGCGTAAAAGTGGTCCAAAGGCTAACAAGGAGATTGGACGCTTTGAGTAGATTCATTTCCCGATCTTTAGAGAAATGCCATCATTTCTTCTCGCTGCTCAAAAAGAAGAACAACTTCAAATGGACCCCGGAATATCAACAGGCTTTGAGGGATTTGAAAATGTATTTTTGAAGTCCTCTGTTACTATCGAAACCTCAGGAAGGCAAAAAACTGTTAATCTACTTAGCAGTATCGAAGGTAGCGGTAAGCGACATTTTAGTCCGTGAGGACGAAGGTATGAAATTTCCTATTTATTACGATAGTATAATTTAAACTGGAGCAAAAAATTGCTTACCCACATCTGGAGAAGTTGGCTTTAGACCTCGTAGTCGTCACTCGAAAGCTAAAGCCTTACTTCCAATCTCACCCGATAGCTGTGGTGACCACCTTTTCCCTATGAAATATCTTTCATAAACCCAAACTTTTGGGTAGGCTGGCCAAGTGGGTCGTCGAAATGAGTGAATTAACATAAAATATAAAACCTAAGACTGCGATTAAGTCACAATTTTTGGCCGACTTTGTGTCCGATTTCAGTCCGGGACTGTTACCTTTGGCAACCAAAGAAGTAGTGATGGTGTCAGAATCGACATCAGGAGCTTGGGCCCTATTCACGGACAGAGCTTCCAACGTAAAGGGGTCCGGGCTCGGCATAGTGCTAACCACGCCTTCTAGAGAAACCCTAAGGCGTACCATAAGAACAGTTCCTCTAACTAACAATGAAGCGGAGTATGGAACCTTGGGACTCCCAATTGGTGGTAAATTAGGCCTACAAAATCTTTGAAGCCAAAGAGGAACCCATGCAACAATACGTAGTGTAGGTTTAGGATCTACTTGCATGGTACCGGGAGTGGTCAATTATGCATATCCCAAGGGAAGAAAGTGCATAAGAAGACACACTAGCTAACCTTGGCTCGTCTACGGAAATGAAAGGATCGAACTCTGGTACGGTCGTAGAGCTTATGCACTCAGTTCTGGACGCAAATAGCTACTAAGAGGTAATGCGACTAATTTGGTCTGGGACTGGGGGAATGAGATCATTGATTATCTCGAGCGAAGAAAGTTGCATGAAGATCCCAAGGAATCACAATATAGTTTCAAAGGAGGTCAATTGTATAGAAAAATCTTTCCAATGCTCGCGGGCCCGATATTTGGGAGCCTCCGAAGCTAATTATGTTATGCGAGAAGTTCACGAAGGGATCCGCGGGAATCACTCGGGCACAAATTCCTTAGTACTAAAATTAATAAGGGCAACACACTATTGTCCCCGGATGGAACAAGACGCCAAAGCTTATGTTCAAAAATGTGATAAATGTCAACGTTACGCACTGTTGGCACATCCACCGACAGAGCCATTGCACTCAGTTTTGTCACCACGACCGTTCATGAAGTGGGCCGGTAAGGTAAGATTTCTTTTTAATTTAACTAACTATTTTTCAAGGTGGGTTAAAGTAGGTCAGTATCAGAAAATCGGTGAACATGAAGTGGTAAATTTCTTCTGGGAGAACATAATTTGCTGATTTGGGATACAAAAAGATATAGCCTACGAAAACGGACCACAATTTATAGGCGCAAAGGTAATAAAGTTCCTTGAAGTATTGAAAATAAAAAAGATCACATCTTCGCCCTATCATCCGAGCTCAAACGGTCAAGCAGATTCAATGAACAAAGTGATTATAAAAACCCTCAAAAAGAGATAGGAAGCAGATAAAGGTTAATGGCCCGAAGAATTGGGAAGTGTATTATGGGTGTACCGAACAACGACCAAATCGACCACGGGAGAGACTCCTTTTTCCCTCGTGTACAGAGCATAAGCCCTAATCCTAGTGGAAGTAGGGGAGTCTACCCTAAGATATTTCCGGGCGAATGAAGAAACAAACAATGAAGCAATATAGGTCAGTTTGGAGTTGCTTGACGAACTCAGAGACTTGGCGCATATAAGGATGGCAGACCAAAAGCAAAGAATAGAAAGATATTACAATCGAAAAGCCAAACTCTGTTATTTCAAAGTGGGAGATTTGATTTTAAGGAAAGTGACTTAGAACACCTGGGATCTCAATGCAGGGAAGCTAGGTCCAACATGGGAAGGCCCCTACCGGGATTCAGCTATCACTGGAAAAGGATCGTACGAGTTAGAGAATCAAGATGGAGAAAAGTTTCCAAGCAACTGGAACCTGGCACACCTCAAGAGATACTATTGCTCATGAACATCACATGTACTGAAAGTATGTGCTGCACTATTATTCCATTCGTCCGGTTTTTGTCCCAATTGGATTTTTCTGGCAAGGTTTTTAATGAGGAGCAACGGAAAGCATACTACGAAGGAAGTTTCAACATCAGCAATAAGACCTTCTAATGACAAGGCACACAAGCGAAGAACCACTACGGAGCAGTTAGATATTCTTCTGCTCGATAGCAAAGTTCCTACCGGGAAGCTAAGTTTGCTGTCGAACAGAGATTACCCGACCGTTCACAAGTGCAAGCCACTATGGGATTGTTAGATAATCTTTGGCTCAATAGCATAAATTCCTAAGGGAAAGTGAAGTTTGTTACCGAACTAAAGATTATCTAGCAATTCACTAGTGGAATCCACGAAGGTGTAAAACTTCTAGTGTTCAAATTGGCATTCTTCACATTCGAACACTAGGGGCGAATGATATGAGTATATGGCAACAACGGCTGCCAATTCGACCGGAATACGAAACTCGGAAGTATAGTTGTATCACCGGGACTGGGGACTGTACGACCAACCCCGTAGAAGCAAGCTATACAAGTTAGCCACAAGAAATGATGGCAATTTCTTTTTAGCACAACGAATGCTTATGTACTTTTGAAAATGGAAGGAATAAAAAAAAGTCCTTTTATTTCTATATTGTTTCTTGTCTGAACGATAAATTGATTTTATCATTTGAAAATTAAACAAGTAATACAATTGCTAGTGTTGTAATGAACATGAGACATGCTCTTCAAGAATACCATAATACATTCGATGCCTTGCATGATTAGACGCAAACAGTAAAACTTGCGCAAATACTTAAACAAAAAAAGACGAAAAGAGCAAACTTGCGCAAATGTTTAAACGAAAGTATGCAGAAAAGGAAACTTATACGATACTTGAACGAAAAAGTGTTTTTATTTACAATAAATGTGAGAAACGGCACAAGTACAAAAGTTTGAAAAGGAAATCAAAAACTAAGCTGTTGTATCTCCGGAACGAGGAGGAAGAGAAGCATCTGCGCCCCAGGAGAAGAGGGTAGATCCGTCGCCGGTTCGATATCTTGGCCTTCGTCATTTTGGCCTTCAGCATCATCGCCTTCCGGCTCCTCTTCAGTTCCCGAGAACTCAGAACCAATGTTCAACTCCTACATAGCACATGTATTTTCAACAATACATTCACTTTAGCCGGAAGACCCCTTTTAGCGGCTAACTCCAGCTCACGGGCTTTAGCGATTTTGACATCAAAGTCAATGACATTCGCTTTAGCCTCTTCCAAGATTTTTCACCTCTTGCTTTACATAACACATGTATTTTCAAAAATGAGGGAAGCCGTTAGGCACTTGAGTTCTTCTTTAAGTAGGTCAACCTACACAGAAAGTCTTTCTCGCGTGGATCTAACGGACCAGTGGCTGACATCGAGATCACGAACAGTAGAGTTGAAAATTCCATTATGCACAATGGTCTTCTTATGCTTCTCCTCCAATTGGGCATACTTCACTACGACGACAACAAGATCTTCATTTTTGGAGTTCAAGGCTGCCTCCAAATTATACAATCTTTCAGCGGAGGAAGCTTCGTGATCGGTTGCAGCAAGAACGATATTATGGACTTCAACCCATTTGGTCCTAGCTTCCTCAAATTGAGCCTTCAACAGGGTGACGTCTTGGTTAAGGGTCTCTACTTCTTGCTCGCTTTGCTGTAACCGAGCCTCCAACTCAACAGCCTCAACAACTCTAGCTTCCAGGTCTGAGAGGCAAGCAACAATTTGGTCCCGCTCAACCAAAAGTTGATCCCGCTCGGAGGTAAGTTCCTCCTTATCTCGAATCAACCTTTGGAGGCCCTCGGAAGGAAGAAAGTTGACATACAAAATGAAAAGTGCAAATTCAAAATCCTATTATATCAAAGATAGAATAGATAATGGAACAAATGAAGAATATAACCCTACTGCGTTGTCCATAGCATTGTTCAACAAACACTCTCCCGAGAGAGCTTGTATTTTTTTCCTATATTTTTTCGAAGCCAAAGGCTTAAGATAGTTTTCAATTTCTATCGGTTGGGACATCAGGTGCTATCCGGTAAAGACCGAAGGAATAACGCTCATCCTCCTTTGTGGATTTTTTGAGGGGGCAACATAATTTTGCCCCAAGTTCTTATGAACTGGGGACTAGGGGAGAGTGACATCCTCTTTTCGGAAGTTGCGATTGGTGGAGATGATGTAGCAGTTGCTGGTGGCAAAGGAAGAGTTGGTGAAGAAGGAGATGAAGCTGATGGCGTTAAATGATTAGATGTGGTTGTGGAAAGTGTAGTGCTGGTTGTTGGTTGCTCATCAACCGAAGACAGCAAGTACCCGGTACTCAGCCCCACGGTACCGCGCACAGGGACTGGGATATGGAAGCGGGAGTTGGTATTCTCCACCATCTCATACTCCCCCACAGTGCCGAGGCATCATCCTCGGTTAGTCTAACTAACTCAATAGATTGAGAAGTTTGTTTAGCAGAGGAAGGTCATCGTCTTTTATGTAGAGAAGCCCCCTCCTTGCTGGCTTCCCCATAATCACCAATCATCATAGTGTTTATGCCCGTCCAGGGTGGGGGACTCATCACTACAACTCTTAGAGACAACTTGGGAGCGACACTCTTCGTCTTTTTATTTTTTTCCCCGGCTGCGGAGGAACGTCTTCTTTTTGGTTGCTTGTTCTCTGGCCGGGGACTTCGAGAGGAAACACTCGCACCATAAGCAGGTCGAGAGATACTTGTCTGTGTAAAAGCCTCCTGCAGTAGCCTCATTGCATCATCAGGATTAGCCAAAACGTCCTACTCGGGGACGACAACTGAGCCCTGAGGTAGACCTAAATTCAACATGAGAGAAAGGTTAAACAACTTCATTATACGAAAAGGTAAAAACAAGATGAGTTCGACTTACTATGATTTTTGGCCTTCCACCCATATTTAAGGGCTAGTTCTTTCCACGTGGGAGGTCTCGGGCATGATAACGTCTAAAATTTTCTGGACCCTTTGGTCCAAGCCTTCAACCCTAGGTGGTATCCACCGAGTCGCTGAAATAGGCGAAAGAAGAATGTTCAATAACGATATGTGATGATCTTTAACGGAAGAAAAGACAAATTATGAACTTACGAGTGCGGTTCCATAATTCCAGAAAAGATGAAGTCGTGACTGGAATGGTGTCACTAGTGGAGACTGAAACTAACAGTTCCATCCATGCACAATTGTTATCATCATCCATGCTGGATATGAGAGCATGGTGGCCGCGCTTGTTGAAATTTATTATTTTTTCGCGGAAGATCTTGGGGGAATAAAGGTTCATCAATCGAGCTAGGGTTAACTCCTCTCCTATCTCCTGGCATAGACGCCGAAGACAAGCGACTGTCCTCCACACAAAAGGACTTGTGCCAGGCATACCTGGTAGCGGATGCATAACTCCATGATGACGGAGTCAAGCTCTCTACTCAAAGAGAACGACCCCAAAGTGGGTAAGCTCTCCACTAAAAATACGTAAAACCCTTCTTTGGGTAAGGTTTTCGCTCCGCTAGACAGGAGTGATAATGTCTAAATCTTTACAATGGCAGTATTCCTTCACATCAGGAATACTAGAAGGACGGATGGAAGAAGGGTATACACTAATGGCCCACGTACGAGGGTGGACGAAATGATACTTCTCTTCAAAGTATTTAGTTATGACAACTCTTTCGGATGATGGAGCTCACCGTAGGAGGAGCAACATCATTAGCTTTACCTTTTCTCTTCGAAGAACAAGGATTTTTGGAAGAAGAAACCATTTTTTATCACAAAGGAAGGAAAGTGTTTCTCTCAAGAAGAAGATTAAACAAAGGTTAAATACAAAGTACGAGTTGAGTAAAGAAAGTTTGAGAAAGTTTAGAGAATTATGAAGTGTAAATGAAGAAGTTTAATGCGTATAAATAAAGGCATATGCGGCTTAAATCGTGGCCTTAATTACCTAGATAACTGGCAAAAGTGATGCTAAATCGTGGGATGACGCGTGTTTGGGACATTAAATGCGGAGAGACGTGCGTCTAATCAACCGTCAAAAACTTTTCAGAATGGGATTAGAGAATTTTCCGCCAAAAAAGGTATTTCTACCAACTTCCCGGTGACACAAAGTTATGCCACCGGAAAGCAAGGAGACTATATGTATATGGTAAAACAAGTTTATATTAAATGATCGCATGAGAAAGTGACACGTGGAGCCAAAGGCAGAAGGTAGCCGGATCCGAAGGCAACGATCTTGTTTGTTACCGGAGAGTACGGTACTCATAAAGGTGAAATAAATGTGTGTCACCCGGTAGCATTTAATAAGGAATACTCTACAATATTAAGTGCGCGTCCCGTTACAAGGAATATGACATTCACTGCCTGCCGTTATACATTCTTCAATCACCCCTCATAATTGTCATTAAAGAGGGACTTGATCATAGGACCTTGTTTCCTGGGTGCGACTATAAATAGTGAACTCTATTATCATTGTAAAAGACCCGAATTCTCTGACAAGCATACATTATATTCTATTAAAAGTTCAATAACATTTTACTTTTTTGCTTATTTATACTGTTCTTATTGCCCGTTCTTATTGCCCCTTCTCCGCCCGAGATCAAGATATCTGCTGTTTCACTTCGATTTCAAGGCTATGTTTTATATTTTTGTCTAATTCATTTATTATTTTAAGATTAAATTAATTCACTTGTTTATAAATCACATATAAATTCAATTGTTCAATTTTATAGGTAAATCGTTGGTTAAGATTTTTGTTAGGAAAAACAAATGACATTACCGTGCATTCGTTTGAAATTGTTGCATTTTGATTTATCCTATTCTATCGGCCCCAACCTCTCCGGGAATGATGAAAAAGAATCTACATTAACCTCCCATTTTTTATCATTTGGAGGGGGACACAGGCCCATAAGTTCCGAGGCATTCTTTCTTGGCATATTCGTTGGATCTAAATACAGATCCGGTGGGGTTCATCTGTATTCTATAACTAGTATTTTATTGACTTGTAATTGTTAATTAAATTGTACTCCATTTGATAACGAGAAGCTGAGTTTGCACCACGAAGGCAAGTGCATCGTTGTGACTTGTGAGTAGTGACAAAAAGCATACAGCCGGAGAGAGATTCTTATTGTTATTGGAACTCCATTTCATTCCTAAACTCTTTCACATACATATACATTGGCCGTCACTAATAGACAATTAAAGTTAACTTTGTCCGAGAATAAAACTAAACCAAGAAGGGAAGGGAAAAAAACAGAGACAAAATTGATGTCTCTTCTTTCTTTTGCAACCATAATATTGTTTTAATCTTCCCTATTCATGAAATAAACTATTCTACCTAGCAAAATGTTCAGGTAAATGGTGAAGTTCTGTCTTGTTTACATCAAGGGATAAAGGATTAAAGGCTAAGGTATTTCCAGGAGGCGAATACGAGTTAGGATAACAAGCTCTTCTGAGCTCATTATACCTTTGAAGATCGAAATTCTTAAGCTTCATAAGTCGTTTTTGCTTAGCAGCAAATCGGCTTTGGAAAAATCCTTCGAAAGAAGGCTCTTTCGACGTCCTGAGGAAAAAAGCATAACCAGCCATGCAATAAATGGATGTGACATAAAAGCAAATTGGTTCCATGACATCCCATGAAAGTTCCCAGAATGTCAATCTCATGAATGCTGCTGTCTGAATGACAAAATAGCCTAACCCACACCACAACTCTCTACGGACCAATGACTCAGCTTTCTTGTCAATGATTGATTTTTCCTCCTCCATTTGCTTGAGCTCCTTCATCATTTGTGGGTCATTTGTGTTGGCCAATGGCATTGGTAATAGGCCTTGTATTGTTTTCACTACCTGTAAACAAAAACAGGATACCAAACATTTGGGTAAAACTAACATTTCATTTGACATACCTCTGTCTATTTCAAGATCATATGACAATGAGCATAGTAGTGCTAAAGACACCTTTTTAAACTGTGTGTGTTTGCCAAAATATTTCTTATATGTATACATAAATAGTAGTATTTCTTTTAAAAAATAATATGTATATAGACATTAGACAATAGGTTGACACTAGTTAAAATCATACGATGTAAATATTATTAATTTAAGAACAGGAAATAAAACTTCAAAATTGACATTCTCCTAAACCCAATTTGTGAAAAGTCAATAGACACGCATAAAAAATCCTACCTAAAAATGAGAGCTAACTCCCTGTTAAGAGAAATGAAAATATCTTAGCCCCTAAATTTGTTATTCTCTTACTCTTTTCCTCCAATAAAAATGGGCTAGACCAGTGACCAATCCACCACGTTATGTAACTATTAGACACACGTAATATATGAACATGCCACAATTGACATATGGGGCTTTTCTACCTACGATTACGCAAACAACTTCTCACCCACCTCATTTGCTAAGAGTTCTATAGCGTCAAGAATTAGAAAATACTAGTGGGCAATTTGGAAGGGAAATGAAAATGGAAATTTATAATGGGCTTTGCTACTTTTTTGGACTCCACAATAATCGGAGGTCATTTTCCTCTTACCCTTTTTTGCATCCCACTCTTTTCCCATCCCCAAAATCTATCAATTAAAATTTTAGCATCTCATTCTCTCCCCAATAATCAAATATGTAAATTTTAACTGTGACCCTAAAAAAAGTTTGGTTTTTTTTTTTTGGTGAATTATTATTAAAAGCCTTGAATGTGTTCAAGAAGAAAAATTTTGGGTCTTTGAAAATGATCCGACTGGTCCACTCCTTTATAAAAGTCACCATCTCGTTTAGAGATCTGGAGTAACTTTGTTTCATTTTCCTGTCTGGAGAAAAAACACACAAAATAGATGAAAATCTATCAGTTTTCGGTAGACTCGGCATATTTAACAAAAATTAAATCAGCATAAATAATTTCTATGTAATGCTTGCTAATTACCAACCAACTATCACATAGTAATTCTTGGTAATTTATCTTTATGCATATCTGTAAAACATTAGTTAATCATCAGAGAATGGCTTAATAAAAGAAGAATGAAAAAGTGGAAAACCAACCTGATCAGGTCTGAGGAACACAACGTTTCCTAGAACAATCACACTTCCAGAATCATCTAAAATCTTCGCGAATTCTAGGCATTGATCAGTACTATTCGAACAAGATTCACAGCAGATCTGAACAAATTCTGAGTACGAAATACAATTTTTTTCGATTTTCCTTAGCTTCAATTTCAGCATCTCCAATTGTGATAATTTCAGCAACTTCCTTGCATCTTCCACCGTCAATTTCCCCTCCGACGTCTCCTCCGGCCTCAACTTTTCCGGCGGCAGGAGTCCATCGAGTCTGATCCTGTTTCTTTCTGTGTCCATTTCACGCAGTTTCTCGATGAGCTTTTCGCCGGAGGGTAGTGATCTGAGATCCGGCAAGGTCGACGGAGATGGATAGCGGTGGAGGAATCGCCGGAAAGTTCCGTTGTCTCCGGGATCTGGGGCGATTTTATTATCAGGACAAGGAGTAGTCAATGATTTGGATGCCATGGATGAGGATGAAGGAATAATACGGCATGTGGAAATAGAAAAATTAGTGGTTTTGTATGCATTGAAAAGGCGATGAACTAGCGTTTTTTTGAACGCCATTGATACAAAAGAGAATAAGAAAAACTTAGTATTCAGAGAGAGAAATTTGGTTTGGGAAAATGGGAGCTTTAGGGTTTGAAATGTTCAAGCTTTTGAACGATGAAGAAAGGTGTCATGCTCGGACATATTTATAGGTCCACTCTCTCTGGAGAAATGACGAAATGACAGCCAGCTACGTTAATCCAAGTAAAAAAACGGATCTAGAATTTTAATTAAACATGTACAATAATTATCTGTATAGTGTAACTTTATATTTTATATTTTCTCTGTTAAAGAGCTCATTTGGATTAGCGGATTGTACATAGCTGATAAGCTTAAAGTGAGAAATACTTTTTAAAGTGATGAAATAGAATTTTAAAATAAATATTTATTAGAGGCGGATTCAGAATTTTTAATTCGGGGATGTTCAACTGTTTTTAATTGGACTTTCTACTTTTTAGATTGGGTGCTCAATCAACATTCTTGTATATAATTACTAGTTTCCACTATACAAATATAATGTTTGGCAGAAAAAATAATGCGTGCTTAAGCACCCATAAGGTTTAATATAGATCCCCATTGGTATTTACGTGTTTAGATAAAAGAGCTGGAATTTATAATAAGCAATTAATGTGTTTGATAAAAAACTATTAATAAGCTATTCTTTTATTAAAATGACTAAAATACCCTTGACTTTTTTTTCCAAAAGATTAAAAATTAAAAAAATTTCTTGTAAAGAAAAGAATTAACAACGAATATGGAATGAAGAGAAAGTCAGAAAAATTATTTTGGGAAAAGTATTTTGTGAAATAAAAAATATTATTAAGTATAAATTAATAAAAGAGTTGGTTAAACTAAAAGTACTTATAAGCTAAAAAGCCATAAACTGTGGGTGACCAACTTATGACTGATTTTAGCTTATAAGCACTTGGCTTATAAGTATTTTAGGTGTTTAACAAATACGTAGATAAACTAAAAAATATTTATAAACCAGTTTGATCAGCTTATAGGCTTATCCAAACACCCTAAATTTGAACGCTTTTTCATGTTGTTCATTTTGGAAAAAGCTTAACACTTTTTAATATTTATAAAAACCTTATAATTCACATTTACATTGTTATTAATGAGATGCTATTGTTACAATAGTTGCATGATTGGTCATGCACGTTGAAAACATAATTAAGTAAATAAAAATATATATTCTTTAACGACTTAAACTTAACTATTAGCCCGTAAAAAACAATTAGCCTCCAAGTAAGAAGATGTATATATTGAAAACGTTATTATGTAAATAAAAATCGCACATGAAAAGGTATGTTAAATAAATAATTAGACGACACAATCAAACATCTTAACAGTATACCTCGCTACAAAATGTGTTTTTGACTTTTTATGTATGTCTAAATTATCTCTTAAAAGTTAGCCGCTTTTCCCCCCTTATATTTTGTATCCATTCAAATGATATCAAACAAATTAGGTTCGGGAAGCATTTCAGTTGCTCCCATTAGAAAGTCAAAATAAATTTTGTTTCTGACTTCTGTAAAAAAATGTAGCAATAAAAACTAGTATTCATAATATATAAATTTATCTAAAATAAAAATATTAAAAACTCTGAATTTTACCCAAAAAATTGAACAGGTTCATTAAATCCAACATGTGCATGATATATTCAATGTAGTAAAAGGAATATCCCCGCAATATGAGGCAAAATACGTAATAAAAACCTCATATCGTGGATCGTTCATTTTATGTTTTTTATTTTTTTTTTATTTTTAGGGAGGGTGAGTTTTCATTTTCATAAGGGGAAAAAAAAGAAATCACGAGGGCGAAAATCAAGGTAGACAACTATAATCAGCGTACAAGTGTCTGGCTATAAATTGCTCGTATGACAACCGTTGATTGTTAGAAAAGTCATCACGGGAGATGTTGATATAGTGTATACTTTGGACAATTATTGGTCATGCCTTACACGTGTTAGTTAGGGAGGGAAGCAATATAAATATCAACTTAATAAAATAGTGCGGGGTGTATAGGATAAATTGTGTGATGACGTGTTTAGATCACCAAAATAGAAGAGGGGAATTAATTAATGGTGGTGGTGACTTGACTAATGAGGCCCAATGTCTAGGAAACGCAAACGTGTCGCCACATATGTCCTAGGTGGCGACTAGGTATATATTGATGGCGGGGATTGATATTTGTTTTTCCCTTTCTGTAAAATAGAGAATAGTAAATGCTGATTATGGGATTAACATTGAACGTTTATTTATTTACTCGGAAACGTGAACGTTTCGCCACATATATCCTAGGTGGACGATTAGCCGTTAGTTGATTATTGAATTTAATTTTTTTTCCTTTTTGTTTTTACATATCTCAATATTACGAGATCGAAACTTACAATCTATTCGTAAAATTTATTTTAATAAAATATTATATATATCAAAACTCATTCTCTTAACTTAAAATATGCTATATGCTATTATAGGTCAAAGTTTGTAAGATCAAGTTGAGGCATACGTCCAGATGCATCATGATTTGCGGCTTATAGATTGCTATTGTAATTTTAAATTAATATTCAATTATAAGTGGGTTCACAGTTAGTTATTTATAAATATTTAATAAATTTTTTAATATAAATACAGAATTTACGCAAGAGTTACTGGGTTCCCCAAAACCCATATTCAACTATCATAGGTCAGCCCCACATACCTCTTTTGAACATATACTACTACCTAGAAAGTGAGGAGGAAATATAACCTCCACCAGATGGAGGTAGCAAGTTTGTCGCTCTTTGGCCCACTGAAGAGTCACAACTCGGTTAGGCAAAATCATCTTTTAAAATGGTTGCGACCTGCCTTGGTTATTATTTTTTTTCTTCAGTTTTTAGTTAAAAATATTTTAGTTTTTTTCAGTTTTTAATTGCTTTAGAAAATTACTTTTCAATTTTATTTTTCAGTTTTTATAATTATTGTTTTAGAAAATATTTTTCAGTTTTTTTAAAGCATTTTTTTGTAAAAACTGAAAAAACATTTATTTTCGTTTTTTTCAGTTTTTAGTAAAAATGTTTTTTTAGTTTTTTTTTTCAGTTTTTACCCAAAAAATTAATTTTTTGGGTATGAATAATAAGCCTTTTTAATTAATTAGGAGATATTTAGAATTGACCAACAGGACGATAACACGTGTCCCTCCGTTTAAATGAAGGGTATATTTGAACTCAAAGTATGACTGCAGAGGTATAGATAACCCAATAGTATAACGAATGATATTTTTAGACCATTTTCGAAAATAGAGAAATATATTTGACCCTTTGATGCCCTTGTATGTTTTTTATTTTTTTGCTTTATTTAGGTCAAAATGCACGCGTGTTTATCCCATTTAATTTCTTCATTGGCAAAACTTGAAAGGAAGAAAAACGTGGTATTGACAATCTAACAACCGCAAAAATGGATGGCAAATCCAAGTATAAATAAAGAAGACTTGGTGATAAAGGACGGCAGGCAGCCACTTAGCTTAGAGATAATGCATAAAGGAATCGAAGGGACTACTTAGGGATTTGGACAATATATCTCGTTGAACATTAGTATATTAAAAAGAATAAACTATCTGAAGTTAACGTTGAAAATTGCATGTTTAAAACATAATATCACTTTAAAAAAGAATGATTTGTAAGTGGCCGATAACTATTATTTCAACTTGAATATTCTTTGAACAAGTTTTTCAATAATAATTGAACTTCAGCATATATAAATACCGAAATATAGCTTGTGGCCAAATGAAGAGATGCATATAGAGAAGATGAGATTGACACACCATTGCTTGACGAAAGCAATAGAATTAGATGATTGGAGAATGGTCGATGGGGATGACGCAGAGTCCATCTTTTAGATGATAAAAGATTGACATAATGAGATCATCTAACATCTTTTCTCTTAATGACTCTTGGATGCTTTCAAAATATTGGTTTATATTAGAAGCCCACAAATCATTGAAATTACGAGTTATTATTGCCCCACTTGGCCCCATTACTGATTTCTTGCATAGCTTAATTAGCTTCTCTTATTCCTTCCAGAGGTGGGAAATTAGCCGAACTGTTGTAGTGTAGGAATAAAAGCAAGTAAGGAATTCCCTGGAAGCTTGACGAAATTGAATTGAAGAAGTTATCTGTTAATATTGGAACCACGGCAACTATAGTTCATCTTTTAAGTGCTATTATGAACTACTAGATGGATTATTGAACAAATAAGGTTGGCTGATTAATCCGTAAAGAAAAAAAGTTACTCCTTAGATATGAGATATTTAACGCCAAACTATTTTAATTCAAACAAAACCAAATCCTTTTTAAACTAGAGGGTACAATTTTTTTTTTTCATAGAAAGGACTATTAACAAAGTAAACTAGTTCGTACGAAAAGGATTTAGAGAAGACCAATTTCAAAAATAAGAAATCTATAATAATAATAAGAAGAATAAATTCTAGATTTAGGTTGTGCTATGACTAGATGATGGGCCCACATGCAGGGCCGGATTTAGGGCGCCCTTAACCTAAAAATTACACTGTACATACATATAAGACAAAATTTATTTTTTATCTCTATATATTATATTTTGAATCTCTTTGACACGGCCCAAAAACATAGCCCAGTGGTCAAGAGGGTTCAAAACCTTTGTGAGGTTATTGGTTCATTCCCACTAACTGCAGTCTCTTTTAATTTTTTAACTTTTTTCTTCGTGAAAATTCTGTCTCCGCCACTGTACACGTATAGCTTTTACGGCAGAGGAAAACGGCAGGCACTACTAAAACTTCGGCCAAAACCGATTGCGACCGACCGACCGACAAAAAACCATCCGAAAAACCGACCGAAGACGGTCGGTTTTTCAAAATATTTTCTTTTAAATTTTTTTTTTTACAAAACCAACCAACTTTAGTTGGTTTTTTATTTAAAATAAATTAAAATTAATATTCAAACTCTACCGACCACAAAATTACTGACGCCACAAATCAGTCGATTTCGATCGATTTTTGCCAATTACCGACCAACATCATTTGATTTTCGGTCGATTTTTGTCAATTCGGTAGGTTTTGGCAGTCGGTTCACCCCCTTTAGTAGTGAGGCGATGATAAACGGCTGCCGTTAGTGAAATCTTTTATTTTTTTTGTTTATAATTGCCTTAGCAATTTTAGTTGTTTACCAAGACAATGAATCTCAGCCTTGAATGATATAGGTGGACAGATGGCATATATCCAGAATCGTATTGAACAATACTTGACAAAAACTTTACTGGAAGGGTCTCCGCCCTTATTTACAAGCCAGTTAGGAAATATACGCTCCTATGAGACCTCAGTTAGAACTAGAAATAAGGGGCTAAGAAAACTGGTATACCAATAATATACAACACAAATATCGTATATTGATGCTGAAGAAATTAGATGCGGGTCACCCAGGTAGGTCAACCCGGATCCATGTCAAAATAATAAGTTAATATTAGAAAATATATAATTAGTTATATATTTAATATTAATAATATGAGAAGAGACACAACGGTAGGACTCTTCCTATCCGTTGCGTCGGTTTTGTTCTATTAAAAGGAGTTCATTAACATTGCAGGCAATCTATATTGTCCATTCACTGTAGTTTTTTCTTATCAATATTCAAAAACCTCAAAAAAAAGACAAATAGCTTATACATAATTTTCGTTTGTAACATATACAAAAAGAGAGTATACTCACAAAGAATTATACATTCATCATTTTATTTATATGAAATTTTTTTTGCCGTAAAATATTGTGGGTAGCGACTGTATCACTTAAGATGGGCAATGTTATTCGTTTGTATTTACAGGAGATCTTGATAAAACTCGATTTTCTCTCGGTTAAGGAATTTCCGGCGACAATGTTATTAGGTTAACCAGATGATTAATCTTATTTCAGATTGTGCAATCTAAAATTCTATATTGCCAAAAAAGACTCCCAACAAAGATTACAACGACAGTAAACAAAGACTCTATTCACAACAATTTTTTCAACAACGAAAGACATGACTAGGAAAGAAATAGTTTACAATATCATCATATTTGTTTCACCAGTCAAACAATTTAATCACATGTTAATACACGAACTAAACTATAAAGTTCGCAGTCTATGATCGTATCTTGTTACAGAGGTTCGTTCCAAAATTTTCGTAGAAGAAATCTTCACAAAATCTTCACAGGAACACTTTATAATTTTGAGAGAGAAGAAGGAGAAGCAACTTTCTGATGATAAAGAAGGGAGAATAAACTATCGAGGAGTTCTATAATAAGAGTAATAAACTTTTAGTACTCTTAGATAAATGTGGACCATCCAGAAAGCCATTAGAGCTTCTTGCTAAAACCTTCAGAGGCAAGACTTAACCACTATCACCGTTTTAATGTATGCATTTGTGCATATATATAGTATACAAAGAATTATACAAGTATGTATATTTATGGTGAGTCCTAATATTTTCTGTACGTGTAATAGAAAATTATGGTGATAATAAGGACACCCAAACGAGTTTGCACAAAGCAACAAAGAAGAAGGGTGAAGGCTATGATTGATAATTTGATCAATCTGCCGATGGAATCTAATGAACAAGATGACGATCTTTCAAGTTTTGTGAAACGTATAACTAGAATTAATAAATTAATTCAAGAAGTTGTTTAGGCTGGTGGTCTATTAAGTGATGAAGAGAAGTATAGGTCTTTATGGTCTACATTACCATATAATTATAACTTCCATAAAGAATTGCTTGATAAATCATGGCAAGAAGTTGACTACAAGTTAAACGGATATTATAGGAAGAAGGTTTAATATTTTGTGTATGAATACATAGATTTGAAGGTTCAGAAGACTATGTGCCGTTCCCTTGGACCGCCTATAAGAAACAATAATAGAATAAATTTGGTCAAACTAATAGTTTTGTTTACCCGAAAAACGGATAGAGTTGAATTTGTACGCAATTCTAAGAATACGTAGTGTAACTTAATACAAATCGTAAGGATAAATAGAAATATCAAGTATGGATTGCGAAAAATACAAAAATAGACAAGGTTGTAAAGAAGATGAATTTTAGGACTAAACAAGTGGAATCAAATTAAGAAACTTGAAAGAACAACTCTTCACTATAGGAGAATATGGTGCTTGAGTTACAATGTTAGCAAAAACTTGCCTCTACAGAAATGAGAACCATATCCTTTATAGTAGATGGATCTTACTTTAGATATATATAAAAAAATACGTAGTGGGAGACCCATGATAAATCACCTTTCCCATAATTCCTGACAAGATTCTCTCCTCTAGTGGAATTACAACGACTCTTGTCTATGAGCTCGATATTGACTCGAGTTTTTCGATCTTGACTCGAGCTCTCGATTTTGGCTTGAGCTCGATTCTGACTCGGACCCTTGAATTGATTCGGGGTCAATATTGGTCGGTCTCTGGATCATAAGCTTGACAACTTTACTTTGCATCATAGTTCGATTTGGATTCGAGCTTGATAATAATATCGAGTTCGACATTGATCGGTCCCTCGGACTCGTAGCTTGTTTGTACCATCTTCGGAACCCATCTCGAAGTCTTACTTCGATCGATTATGTTTCGAACTCGATCAATCATACGAAGGCCGAAATCTATTTCGACCGTATACAGATAGACCCCTCGTTTCTCAGGAAGAATGTGGTGAGAAACGATATGATTTTTCAACGGCTTGATCGGATAATAAGCTGACGTTTACATTGGGCTCGACCATGACGCACGTGACAGCTGCTCTATCGATTTAGTCTTTCAAAGTATTTAATGAATGTCAGACGGTGGTCGGCCACCGCTGATACTGAACCGCTATTGCTTAAACCTATAAATAACCCTTCCTTTAATTATTTATCACTTTTACATCTTCAACCTTCCAAATTTCCCAATTTCTTTTTTGTATTCTATGAGTTTATACGCAAATCTGTGATTCCTCTTTGCAAAGTTCTTCTTCCAAATTACCAAATCTTTGTCATCTTCTTTAAATCCAAAATGGTGAAGACATCCAAAACCGTTCCCCAAAAAGAAAGAGCTTATTCTTCGCAATCCGCCGCCGATAAAATACCGGTGGATCCTCATCCTGAGGAGTGTGTTCCTGCGGCGTGTGTTCTTACCTCCGATTTCAAACTTGGTAAAGGTTTGCCGGTTCCTGGCCGATGTGAGCCCGTATTGAGATATATTTGTTCGATAACCCGGGAGCACATCGAGCGAATAAAAAGAGATTGTAACTGGGAGAACAAAGAGGTGGTGGTGCCGTCTCCTGAAGAGCTTATTATTACTCACGTGAGAGGGTTTTTAAGCGTGTATACTTACCCTTTTCACGTTAGGCTCCCTCGACCTTGTTATCATAGTTTTTTGTCATAAATACTTAATAACCCTGGGTGAGATACATCCTTCCTTTTGGCGGACCGTTATTTGATCCGATATTTTGTGAGTAAAATCGAGGGGATGCCTTTTACCCTCGATCATCTTGTCTGATTATACCGTCCTCGCCTTTTTCGAGAAGTGTTAATAAAACTCCAATGTCGAGCTACCAAGGCTTTGTTCTCGAGTATAGACGAGGATAAGGATCGGGGCTGGATGGGCCGGTTCGTTCGAGTGAGGACTTCGGACCTGATCCCGACCGAAAAGATGCCTTTTCCCGAGGAGTGGAACATGAAGCGTAAGTGTAGTTATGAGGTTATCTCCTATTATTCTGTTCTTTCATTTCTTTTCTCATCAATACTCCCCTTTTGTGATGCAGCGGTTCCCTGGATGCCCGGCGCAGTGCCCGATCTCAAGAACTAGGTACGTGATCTGGTTTCGACCTCCTTATATGCCGAGCGCTCATGGCGCGACTTGTCAAAGGGCCGATGGGAGGCCAAAAATCACGGTGAGCACCTCTCTCGTATCTTTTGGTAATTCGAATAAAATGTTTTTCACATACTTCAATAAAATTTTCCGTATGCAAGTATGGGCAAGGATGCGATTTTGAGGCTTTCGTCTGTCGAGGAAGAGGCTTCGGCCTCTGTCCCAAAGCCGGTGAAAGATAATAAGAGGAAAAGAGCCCCTGTCCTCGAAGATAAAAAATCGAAGAAGAGGACGACTCGTAAGCCGAACAAGAATACCATTCCTTTGATCGTAGAATCAGTTCTGCATCTGAGGGATGAAGAAGAGGAAGAAGAATCTGCTCTGGCGTCCCGAACAAAGAAGACCACCAACGCTCCACAGGCAGCTGGATCGATGGTGGTTCATAAGGCTCTGCTCAAACTGAGGATATATCAGAGAGAGATTCAGACAGAGTCCTTGAGTTGCTGGAGATCGAAGATGTTTCCCATAAAAGTCGATGGATGGGGGATATGTCTGAAGGGGCTCTTCCCGAATCTTTTCGAACCGAAGAGAATGCCCTAGATAACTCATTTGGGGCAGTAACGATCGAAGGCTCGCCCACCTTCCCTGCTTTTTCCGCAGGGGCGATTCGGGAAGCCCAAGCTTTGGGGGCTCTCGAATTAGATAGGCCTCATGATGGAGAGGATCCTTTTCGTAACCTATTCATCGGCATCGAATACACTGCCGGTACAAGTGACGCATCGGATCTTTTTCACGGAGTGCAGCAGGCTTTGAATTAGGTAGGCCTTAAATCATATGTCGTTACCTTTAAGTTTTCTTTTCTTTTGTGACTTCATTTCTTCTTTCTTTGCAGGCCGCGACAGTTCATCGAGAATCATGTTCTCGGTCCCGAACCGAGTTACATTGATACGAGGCCGAGCTTCAACGGGTTACGAAGGAGTGGAACTCTTTAAAGCTCCTTTTGGGCCAAAGGGTAGAGGAAATAAAAGACCTCCAAGCTGAGTTGGCCAGGGCTCACCAAGATCAGATCGATTTATCCGAGCAGGTAATAATGCTTTTAAAAGCCTATGGGCTTGATACCGGAATGATGGCTAATATTTCGGTGTCACAGCTGTAGCAGAAAATTGAGATGATTGGAAAACTCCGTGAAGATGTTGATGTGATAAGAGCGGAGTGTTTGAAGTGGAAAGAAGGAATGGACTGCTTTGCTGCAGAGAAATAAACTACTCGAGCCCAATTGTCATTGGCCGAAAACCAACTTCAAAAAATGAAGGAGAAAAGCTCGGTACAAGCAAGAGGAATAGAGGAGTTCGAGGCTCAGTTGGGCTCTGTACTTGCCAAGGACGAATCTGACGCTAAAAAGGCAAAGGCCGATGCTGATGCACTCGTGGCCGTCTATCGGGCCGATGCTGAGGCTGCCCAGGTCCAACAAGATAGGCAGCCGAGACCACCGATACCCGATCACATTGGGTCGCTGAACTTGCTAAGTTCCGATCTCGGAGAGAGACCCTCGAGGAGATCCATGCTCGAGGTTTCGACCTCGCTGAAGAGATAAAAAGGGCCAAAGAACTCGAAGCCGATGCTGAAGCCTTGGTTTTCGATGATGATGATGATGATGACAATGATGATGACGATGGGAGTAAGACCGGATCCGAGAATGGGGGGGGGGAGCCCAATAGAGAAGAGCCGCTCCTAAGGATGACCAGGAAGCTTAGTCCTTAATTTTTACGTTGTAATCAATCATGTAAACAATTTTGTATATAAAACTATCCCCTTTATTGCCGACTTGCTTCTATTTTGTTTCCTATCTCGTAAAGACTTTATTCACGCCTTATGAATATTTTCACAAGGATTTAAACAACTTAATCAAATTTGTACTTCGTAGCCTCCATAACCGAGTGAGCGCTTACTCAAACTTGAAGCGATGTAGCCCTTAGGCTTATTAGTTGAGTCAGTGATTCGAGCTCGAAGAAATATAGTCCGTAGGCGTAATGGTCGAGTGAGTGCTTTCTCGAACTCGAAATAAAAATATCCCGTAGGCTTAGTAGTCTAGTGAATGATTCGAACTCAAAATAATGTAGCCCGTAGGCGTAATGGTCAAGTGAGTGCTTGCTCGAACTCGAAATAAAGGTAGCTCGTAGGCTTAGTAGTCGAGTGAATGATTCAAACTCAAAATAATGTAGCCCATATGCATAATGGTCGAGTGAGTGCTTGCTCGAACTCGAAATAAAAGTATCCCATAGGATTAGTAGTTGAGCGAATGATTCGAACTCGAAATAATGTAGTCCGTAGGCGTAATGATCGAGTGAGTGATTGATCAAACTCGAAATAAAAGTATCTCGTAGGCTTAGTAGTTGAGTGAATGATTTGAACTCGAAATAATGTAGTCCGTAGGCGTAATGGTCGAGTGAGCGCTTGCTCGAACTTGAAATAAAAGTAGCCCGTAGGCTTAGTAGTCGAGTGAATGATTCGAACTCGAAATAATGTAGCCCGTAGGCATAATGGTCGAGTGAGTGCTTGCTCGAACTCGAAATAAAAGTATCCCGTAGGCTTAGTAGTTGAGTGAATGATTCGAACTCGAAATAATGTAGTCTGTAGGTGTAATGGTCGAGTAAGTGCTTGCTTGAAATTGAAATAAAAGTAGCACGTAAGCTTAGTAATCGAGTGAATGATTCAAACTCGAAATAATGTAGTCCGTAGGCATAATAGTCGAGTGAGTGCTCGCTCAAACTCGAAATAAAATTAGCCCATAGGCTTAGTAGTCGAGTGAATGATTTAAACTCGAAATATTGTAGTCCGTAGGCGTAATGGTCGAGTGAGTGCTTGCTCGAACTCAAAATAATGTAGCCCGTAGGCTTAATAGTCGAGTGAGTGATTTCGAACTCGAAGTAATGTAGCCCGTAGGCTAAATGGTAGAGTGAGTGATTTCTCGAACTCAAGATAAGAACAACCCGTAGGCTTAGTAGTCGAGTGAGTGCTTGCTCGAACTCGAGTCGGTGTAGCCCTTAGGCTTCGTTGATTTTCGGTTGGCAGTCCCCTATTTAAGGGGTAGTGGTTGGCCCTTAAGCCTGTTTGCATAATAAATCTCGAAATAGAGGAAATGTTTCTTGGATATAAGATGTGGGTAAAGAAGAAAGTTTTCTTTGCAAGTCATTATACATGTGTTCATGTTTTGTGTCAGGGCTCGGGCCAACTACATGAGCATGGTTCGTTTTGACCATTTGGCTCTTACAATTTTTCCTATCGGAACCCTGTTGTTATGAAGTAACTTTCTTGCATCGAGCTTGATATGTTTGAGGGGTAATCCTATCAGAACCCTATTTTTATAAAGTAAATTTCTTACATTGAGCTTGATATGTTTGAGGGGTAATGCCCCCCCCCCCCCCGCAGTATTCGAGGTCGATTGTAAAGAGGCCCCGGATACTGTTGAATTATTCTAAGTTAGCACGATCAATGGTTTCCGCATTAAAAACCTTGCCGAAAAACCCATTTGGGATAAAACCGATCTAAGGAAAAAAGAGTGCAACGCATGCTTTCAGACCTAAGGCTTCGTATTGAAAGATCCATCTTAGCTCCTGATCGGACTTCTGTAGGGCTTTAGTTTTGAAATGTAAACGAATATGGGAGGGTTGTACCTTAGCAGTAGTATCGTTTTAGATGCGACACATTCCAATTGCTTGATAGTTGTTTGCCGTTTATAATGCCGAGCTTGTATGATCCCTTTCCGACGTTTTCGAGAACCTGATATGGTCCTTCCCAGTTCGGTCCTAGTTTTCCTTCGTTTGAATTTCGGGTATTGAGGGTGACTTTCCTTAGCACTAAGTACCCGGGCTTAAAATGGCGGATCTTGGTTCTTCGATTATAGTATCTTTCGATTCATTGCTTTTGGGCGGCCAATTGGACGAGATCAACTTCTCGTTTTCCGTCCGATAATTCGAGGCTAGTGTTCATAGCCTCGGTATTTGATTATTTTGTTGCATATCAAAATCTGGCACTGGGTTCGCCGACTTCGACTGGTATCAAGGCTTCAAAGCCATATACTAAGAAGAACGGGGTTGCCCCCGTACTAGATTTTGATGTTGTTCGATATGCCCAAAGGACGTCGGGTAGGATTTCTCTCCATTTTCCTTTAGCGTCGTTCATCCTCTTCTTTAGGTTTTGAATGATAGTTTTGTTCGTTGATCCAGCCTGTCCGTTCCCACTGGGGGTGATACGGTGTTGATAATATCCTTCTTATTTTGTGGTCTTCGAAGAATTTCGTCACTTTGCTACCGACAAATTGTTTCCCATTGTCACACACTATTTTGGAGGGTATCCCAAATCGACATACGATATGATCCCAGATAAAGTCTATAACCTCTTTCTCTCTTACTTTCTCGATCGCATGTGCTTCAACCCATTTAGAGAAATAGTCAGCCATAAATAAAGTGAATTTAGCTTTACCTGGGGTCGGTAGAGGACTGACGATATCCATTCCCCATTTTATGAATGGCCATGGGGATAGGACTGAGTGAAGTTACTCTCCGGGTCGATGGATCATTGGTGCAAGCCTTTGACATTTGTCACATTTTCGAACAAACTCCTTTGCATCTTTGCCCATATTGATCCAATAATACCCTGTCCTGATTATTTTTCGGACTAATGCATCGGCACCGGAGTAATTCCCACAAGTACCCTCGTGCACCTCACGTAGGATGTAATCGGTATCTCTTGGACCTAAGCATACTGTCAATGGTCCATCGAATGTCCTTCAGTATAGCATTGCATCCGAAGCTAACGTGAATCGAGCAACTTTGTTTCGTAGGGCCCTTGAATCTTTAGGGTCCGATGGGAGGTTTCCATTCTTTAAGTATTCAATATACTTATTCCTCCAATCCAGGTTAAGCTTGTAGAATTTATCTCGGCATGACCTTCTTCGATAACGAATCTCGAGAGTTGAACGACAGTCCCCGAGCTTATATCGCCTTCCTAGACCGATGACCCCAAATTTGCAAGTGCATCGGCCGCATTGTTTTACTCTCTGGAACATGTTGTAAAGTCCATTCTTTGAAACGGTGCAAAGTGACCTGCAGTTTGTCCAAATACCTTTGCATTCTATCTTCTCGAACTTCGAAGGTTTTGTTTACTTAAATTACCACCAGCAAAGAGTCACACTTGGTTTCAATGACTTCTGCCCCCAAGCTTTTAGCTAGATCGAGGCCTGCAATCATGGCCTCATACTCGGCCTCGTTGTTAGTCAACCTGGTAGTTTTGATAGATTGCCTAATAGTGTTACCCGTGGGTGGCTTTAAAAATATGCCTAGCCCGGACCCCTTCACATTCGAAGCCCCGTCTGTAAAAAGGGTCCATACCTCCGATGGCGTACCCGATTTCAACAAGAGTTCTTTTTCGACTTCGGGTACGAGGGTTGGCATGAAATCGGCCCTGAAATCTGCTAAAATTTGAGACTTGATGGCCGTACATGGTTGATATTCGATATCGTACCCACTGAGTTCGACGGCCCATTTGGCCAATCGGCCTGATAGTTCGGGTTTGTGCAAAATATTACGGATTGGGTAAGTGGTTAATATGCATATGGGGTGACATTAAAAGTATGGTCTTAACTTTCTAGAGGCACTTATTAGTGCATGTGCCAATTTTTTAGGTACGGATATCTAGTTTCTGCTTCTCTTAAGGTCCGACTTATATAATAAACGGGAAATTGCGTACCTCGTTCTTCTCGAACTAGGACACTGCTTACTGCGATTTCCGATACTGCCAAGTACAAGCAGAGTTTTTCGTCTGTTTTTGGAGTATGAAGTAGTGGTGGTCTCGATAGATATCGTTTTAGTTCCTCTAGTGCCTGTTGGCATTTCGGGGTCCAAGTGAAATCGTTCTATTTTTTTAGTAGAGAGAAAAATTTGTGACTTCGATTTGATGATCTCGAAATGAATAGGCCTAAGGCTGCAATCCATCCCATTAGCCTCTGTACAACCTTCACGCTGTCCACGATGGTGATTTCTTCGATGGCCTTGATTTTATCGGGGTTAATCTTGATTCCCCGATTTGATACCATAAAGCCGAGGAACTTGCCTGAATCGACCCCGAAAGCATATTTTTCGGGGTTGAGCTTCATATTGTATTTCCTCAAAATCTCGAACGTTTCCTGCAAATGGGTCAAATGGTCCTCTGAGCGCAGGGACTTAACTAGCATATCATCAATATAAACTTCCATTGATTTACCTATTTGTTCTTCGAACATTTTATTTACTAGGCTTTGGTAGGTAGCTCCTGCATTTTTTAGCCTGAAGGGCATCACATTATAATAATATGTTCCATCTTTGGTGACAAATAAAGTCTTTTCCTGGTCTTCCGGATTCATCTGGATTTGATTATACCTGGAATAGGCATCGAAAAAAGTGAGTATCTCGTGGCCGGCCGTGTCATCGATCATGCAATCAATGTTGGGCAGCGAAAAGGAATCTTTGGCGCATGCTTTGTTCAAATCTTTATAATCCACACACATTCTAAGTTTGTTCCCCTTTTTTAGGCACTACAACTACATTGGCTAACCATTTCAGGATATTTTACCTCCCGAATAGACCTTATCTTGAGAAGTTTGGTTACCTCGTCCTTTATGAATGCGTTCTTTACCTCGGACTGGGGTCTTCTCTTTTTCTTCACCGGTATGACCCTAGGGTCCAAGCTTAGCCGATGCGTCTTTATGTCCGATGGGATCCCTGTTATATCTAAATGGGACCAGGCAAAGCAATCAATGTTATCAATAAGAAATTTAACAAGTTTCTTCCTGAGTTCGGGGTTCAACCCTGTTCCCATGTATACCTTCCGTTCGGGCCAGTGATCGATTAGTGTGACTTGCTCCAATTCCTCAATCGTTGATTTGGTAGCATCGGAATCATCGGGAATCACGAAGGATTGAGGGATCCTCTGATCATCATCTTCTTCGATCTTTTGGTTATCTGGTTGGGTCAAAGCTGATGTCTGTGATTGATATTTGGTATCTCGTTCCTCTTCTGAGCTCGATCCCTTTACTAGCGAAGGCGAGGATATTGGTTTCGCTTCCTTGACGGCGAATATTTCTCTTGCGGTTAGTTGTTCTCCGTACACTATTTTGACTCCTCCCGATGTTGGGAATTTAAGGACCTGGTGTAGGGTCGAAGGTACAACTCTCATGTTGTGGATCCATGGCCTTCCGAAAAGGGCGTTGTATCTCATGTCGCCTTCGATCACGTGGAACTTCATTTCACGGATGGTTCCGGCCACGTTTATCGGTAGAACTATCTCGCCTTTGGTGGTTTCACATGCCATATTGAATCCTTTTAGAACCAGGGTTGCGGGTACGATCTGGTCCTGCAGGCCGAGCTATTCTACGACCTTTAATCTGATGATGTTGGCCGAGCTACCTAGATCAATCAACACACGCTTAACTTTAGTTTTATTCATGAGTACGGATATTACCAGTGCATCGTTATGAGGTTGTATGACTCCTTCTGCATCTTCATCATCGAAGGACAAAGTTCCTATATGTGTGTAATCTTGAGTTCGAGATCGCTTTTCCCTCACAATCGATGTCTTAGTGCATTTAAGCACCGGTCCCTGTGGGGTATTGGCATCGCCGATGATCATGTGAATGACGTGCTATGGTTCTTCTTGTTCGTTTTGCTTGCCGAAATCCCTATTTTTAAAATGGTTCTTCGCCCTATCGCTTAAAAATTCTCGAAGGTACCCTTTGTTGAATAACCAGGCTACTTCCTCTCTTAGTTGCCTGCAATCTTCCGTTCTGTAGCCATGGGTGCCATGATATTCGCACATTTGATTGGGATTCCTCTGGGCAAGATCGGTCTGCATGGGTCGAGGTCATTTAGTGTCTTTGATGCGTCCGATAGCCGACACGATGGCGGATGCATCAATGCTGAAGTTATATTCCGATAACCGATGCGCTTCTTTAGATCCGGTAGGCATATCGAACCTACTTCTATTCATCAGCCCCCGGGACCCTTGACCTCGATCACTTCTTTTGTTATTTTGCCCGGGGTTATGTCTCGATTCACTGACTCTACAGTTTCTATTTTACGGTCGGTATCGATCCCCAACCAGACCTTGTTCTCGATTAATATCCCTTCTAACAACGGGTTCAGACCCCAATTGATCATCTTCGACCCTAATTTTTGATTGGTATCGATTGTGCACGCCGGCCCACGTGATGGATGGGTATTCGATCAGGTTATGCTTTAACCACCGGGAAGCCTTCGAACTTCGTTCGTTCAAACCTTGAGTGAAAGCCTGAACAGTCCAACCGTCTGTGACTGTGGCAGATCCATTCGTTCCATTTGAAAACGAGATACGAACTCCCTCAGCATCTCGTTATCCTTTTATCTTACCTTGAAAAGGTTCGATTTTCTTGTTGCGACTTTTATGGCACTGATATTTACTTTCACAAAAGAATTTGCTAACATGGCGAATGAGTCGATGGAATTTGGTGATAGGTTGTGATACCAAATCATTGCTCCCTTCGAGAGGGTCTCTCCAAATTTTTTTAACAACACAGATTTGATTTCATCGTCTTCTAAATCATTGCCCTTGATGGCACATGTGTAAGAAGTGATATGCTTGTTGTGATCGATCGTTTCGTTATATTTGGGAATTTCGGGTATACGGAATTTTTTGAGGATTGGTTTTGGGGCTGCGCTCGAGGGAAAAGGTTTTTGCACGAATTGTTTTGAATCCAACCCTTTTATCATTGGTGGAGGTCCCGGGATCTGATCGACCATGGAGTTATATGTTTCTTTTTTTTATCGTTGGCTTAGACTCGCTTTGTGAGTTCCTCGAGCAATTTAGCAATTTCGGGAGTAGTCCCTGATTCTTGCTCATTTGACTTCATTATGGATGGCTCCGTTCTGTGGAGGATTTCTCGAGGTGGATTGGGCTCCAGCCTGCTTAGTATCTGGGTTTGGCTCTGCATCTGAGTTATTGCTTCCTGTTGAGCTTGCGATATTTCAAAAATCATACGCAAGGTGAACCGTTTTCCTCGACGTTGTGGGTATCTCGAGCTGCAGACCAAGTGCCACCATGAATGCTATTTTCGGGTTCAGAATATAGGTTCGCCTCAATAGCATTCGGGCTCCAATAGCATTGACAAGTGGTCTTTCGGTACTGGGTGTCAAGTTATTGTTCTCATCTTGAAGACCGACTTCGTTATCAATCGGTGTGGCTGTTTGACTAGTAGTTAGTCGTTGCTAATCCGAAATCCAAGATATTTTCGAAAACAAGTGCAAAACACAATGGTGTGTTTTTGCAGATTCGTATCAAATAACCACTGTTATCCTTAGCCCCACGGTGGGCGCCAAACTGTTTACCCGAAAAATGGATAGAGTTGAATTTGTACGCAGTTCTAAGGATACATGGTGTAGCTTAATACAAACCGTAAGGATAAATAGAAATATCAAGTATGGATTGCGAAAAAAAAAATAGACAAGGTTGTAAAGAAGATGAATTTTAGGACTAAACAAGTGGAATCAAATTAAGAAGCTTGAAAGAACAACTCTTCACTATAGGAGAATATGGTGTTTGAATTACAATGTTAGCAAAAGCTTGCCTCTACAGAAATGATAACCATCTCCTTTATAGTAGAGGGATCTTACTTTAGATATATATATATATAAAAAAATACATAGTGGGAGACTCATGATAAATCAGTTTTCCCATAGTTCCTGACAAGATTCTCTCCTCTGGTGGGATTGCAACGGCTCTTGTCTATGAGCTCGATATTGACTCGAGTTTTTCGGTCTTGACTCGAGCTCTCGATCTTGGCTTGAGCTCGATTTTGACTCGGACCCTTGAATTGATTCGGGGTCAATGTTGGTCGGCCTCTGGATCATAAGCTCGATAACTTTACTTTGCATCATAGTTCGATTTGGATTCGAGCTTGATAATAATATCGAGCTCGACATTGATCACCCCCTCGGACTCGAAGCTTGTTTGTACCATCTTCGGAACCCATCTCGAAGTCTTACTTCGATCGAATATGTTTCGAACTCGATCAATCATACGAAGGCCGAAATCTATTTCGATCGTATACAAGTTCCAAGAGCGAAAATATTACTGCTTGAAGACTTGCATAAAAAAATTATTTCATCCTTTCATGTTCATAAGCGGCAATTAATGTGATAATATGTATTTAATTTGTATAATAGTTGTTTATATCTAACTAACTTGTATGAATCAACATCCAATATTTTATGTTATTGAATAATTTTGTATTTGTCATAGAAATTTTTATTTTTTGTCTTGAATTTATGTGATTTAAGATAAGCTTGCTTAGATAATTAATTATATTAGGTTTACAACATATGAGAATTCAGAGGATGATTGGGAACTTAGTGAACTTTCGATTCTAAATCTAATGTGAAGTAAATATTAACATTATATAATGATTATGTATATGAATTTAGTTTTCTTAAAAATAAAAGTACATAGTTGTCTCACAATAGTTTGTGCTTGTTTAAATGAGTTTGTCTACTGCTGCAAAAACTAGTATCCCTGAGCTTAACAAGGGAGATAAGCTAAATGGTGACAATTAAGAGATCCGGAGCATGAAAATCCAGTATGTCCTGAAAGAGCAAGAGGCTCTTGAGGCTCTTAATATGTCTATGATGCCTCCTGAAAGTGGTGACAGACCCCAATACAAGAGAGATCTTGAGGCATATCAAGCTTGGAAAAAGAAAAATTCTCTTGCTCGCATTACGTTGTTGAGCGGTATGGATAATGATATCATGAGAGAATTTCGCAAGAATGACAATGCTAAGGACATGTGGTATGTAGTGAAGGAAACATGTGGTCATACTTCTGTTGCTAAGCTGAGGGCACTTACTATTAAGTTTGACACTTATAAGAAACGTCCTGATCATACCATGCGTAAGCATCTCCGCCATATGTCAAGTAAATGAACTAAAAGATGCTGGTCATGTGTTGACCGAAGAGCAACAAGTCTAAGCTGTGATTCGTTCCTTACCACAAAGTTAGGAGAATATGAAGATGCACTTGACCCATAACATTAGCATCAAAATTATGGAAGATGCTAAGAGTCATTTGGAACTCGAGGAAGAGCGCCTCAGAGTAGACAAAGCTACTACAAGTACATATGTGGCGAGTTCTGATCCAAATTCTAAAAAAGGTAAAAAATGCAAGTATGGTGAGTTTTCCCGAAAGAAGGGGAAGTGACAAGCCTGGAAGAAGCATACGACTAATCAACAAGGGAAGAATAATATTTCCATTCCTAACCAAAGAAGAAACTGAATATGGCAAAGCTGAAATGCCACAACTGTAAGAACAAGGGATAATTTGCTCGTGATTGTCCTGAGTGGATTATATACTCGGGAGCCACCGACCATGTAGCAACAGAAAGAGATGCTTTCGTAGAATTTCGGCGAATTCCAAAAGTAGCAAAATTAATTTATGTAGGGAATAACTCCAAAGCGGAGGGTAAAGGGATTGGTACCTGCAAACTTGATATGTGTGGTGGCCGAACTCTGTTTCTACATGATGTACTATTTGCCCCATCAATTCGTCGAAATTTGGTTTCAGTCACAATGTTGATTAGTTTAGGATTTCATTTAGTCTTTCATGAACATGGTATTGATTTGTATTTGGCAAAGATAAAATATGGCACTAGTTATTTATGTAATGGTTTTATTATAATGGATGTTGTTCCTAGTTTTAATAATAATAATATTAGTTTTTCCTTATTTACATCAACTTCTAATTGTGAATATGATGTAAACATATGGCATGCTAGGCTTGACTATATTGGTCAGCAAATAATGAATCGCTTAGCCAACGAAGGTCTTCTTGGCTCTATAGATAAAGTAGATTTATCTACTTGTGAGTATTGCCTAACTGGAAAATCGACAAGAAAATTATTTGGAAAAGGTACTAGAGCTGAAACTCCATTGCAGTTAATTCATTCTGACATTTATGGTCCAATGAATGTAAGGGCAAGATACGGTGTTGTTTATTTCATCACATTTATCGATGATTTTACTCGATATAGTTATTTCTATTTAATTTCTCATAAATATGAAGCTTTGAGTTGCTTCGTCAAGTTTATGAACTTGGTTGAGAATCAACTAGATAGAAAAATCAAAGCTTTAAGAACCGATCGAAGAAGAGAATACTTGTCTGATGAGTTCAAACAATTATGTGATGAAAAAGGAATTCAAAGGCAATTGACTATTCCCTATACTCCACAACAAAATGGTATTGCGGAACGATGAAATAGAACCTTGTTAGAAATGGGTCAATAATGGCACAAGCAAAATTGCCTATCACTTATTGGGGTGATGCTTTGCTCACTACAACATTTGTACTTAATCGTGTCTCTTCTAAGTGAGTTACATCTACACCATATGAGTTATGGACTAATCGAAAACCCGATTTGAGCATTTGAAAGCCTTGGGGTTGTGCTGCTTTTATTCATAATCCTTTTTCTTTATTGAAAAATTAGGTCCATGGGGAAGAAAATGTATCTTTATACGATACTTTGAACAATCTAAGGGTTATGTGTTCATAGGTGAACAAGATAGTGGCAAGGTGACTTAACTTGAATCACATGGGGTTACATTTTTAGAGAATGATTTTCCTAAGCAGGATGAGATAGGTCAGGATTTGTCTTTTTATGAAACTACGGACCAGATAGTTTTTGGTGTAAACACTCAAATAATTTTGGATGAGAGTCACTCTGATGAGAATGAATATGTTCCAATTACTACTAAAACACCATCTGAATTGAGTGAATTTGATATTGCTGGTTCCAGTGGGAGTAACTTACCAATCGAGAGATCAATTTATCAATCTCAACCTCAACGAATGAGTCATCAACATATTCCTCTGCCTCGATTTGAGATCGAGGCGTACCAAAAATGCCCCTGGGCGATGGTGTGGGGCGAAAGTCTCAAGAGGCGTACGTCCAGTAATTTGGGGCATACGCCCGGACGTTCGAGGCGTATTTTTTTAGTGAGGAGTAAGCCCCAGAGACTTTTTCAATTTAAAACAAATTTTGATGAGTAAGTCCTTCATATAATATCCAAATTCTCAAAAATCAGTTTGGTAATTACTCAAAAGGTTTAAAAAGGAACTCAAAAGTATTAAATTTAAAAGTCAAGACTTTTTTTTTTATTGATTGAAGTCCTAATTCATGGTATTTCCTAATTTTTTATCTTGTCCGCTAGTATACTAATATCTCTCAAAAGCAACAAATATTTAATTTTTTTTACAAATAAAAAGAGAACTCCATTCTCTTTCATAGCTGCAAGTTCAAGTTCAAATTGCAGGTTAATCATCCTTTTTTTCCCTCCATATAAAAAATATTATTCTTTTAGTTACTTGTGCTTGTAAGTAGCGTATAATACATTGTTTTGATTAGTTTTTTGTGGGGAAGGAGCAAAAATATATATATATATATATATATATATATATATATATATATATATATATATATATATATATATATATAGAGAGAGAGAGAGAGTTTTCTTTAATTTTTATGCAATTTTACCTGTTTATAAATATTTACTGTCATTATATTATTTTATAAAATATTAAAGATTAAATACATGTGAGGCTTACGCCTTGCTGAGGCATATGTAAAATGCCTCGCCTTACGCCCACACCTTTTTAAAATACTGAGGGGTATACACAACAGGAAGAAATCGATTATGAAAATACTTTTTCACCTGTTGTGAGGTTTACTTCAATAAAGCTAATTTTGTGAGTAGTGGCTAATTTGGATCTTTAATTGCATCAAATGGATGTAAAAATTGCATTTCTTAATGGAGAACTAGAAGAGAAAATATATATGGAATAACCTCTAGGTTTCGTGAAAAAAGGCGAAGAGCATAAAGTATGACGACCTCGTAGGTTGATTTATGGCCTCAAACAATCTTCTAGACGATGGTATTTGCATTTTCATAATGCGATCATATCATATGATTTCACTATGGTTCGTGAAGACCATTGTGTGTACATTAAAAGATCCAAAGATAAGTTTGTAATCTTATCCCTATATGTAGACGAAATACTTATAGCAGCAAATGACATCGAGTATGTATAAGATATAAAAGAGTGGTTATCTTTTACTTTTGAGATGAAGGATATGGGTGAAACATCAAACATTCTTGGAGTTAAGATTTCAAGAGAGCGTTCAAAGAGATTTTTGTCTCTTTTAGAGGTGAAACTTTAAGTAGAAGGATGTGCCATCAGAATCCACAAGAGAAAGAACAAATGAGAAAGATTCCTCATGCCAATGCAATCGGTTGTCTAATGTATGTTATGATGTGTACTCGACCCGATATCTGTTATGTTGTTGGATTGGTTAGCAGATATCAATCTGAATTAGGACAACAACATTGAAAAGCAGTTAAAAGAATACTGAGATATCTTAAAGGCACAATCGACTAATCCTTATGTTACCAAAGAACTGATTTGCAACTCAAAGGCCACACTGATGCTGATTGGGGAGGAGATTTAGATGAGAGAAAATCCACCTCTGGATACATATTCTTGCTTAACAATGGCGTTATATCATGGAGTAACAAGAAACAATCATGCATAGCCCTTTCTACAATGCAAGCTGAATTTGTAGCACTTTCAGTAGCAGTGCAGGAAACTGTTTGACTTAAACATTTTCTGGTCCACTTGGGTGTGTATAACAATGTTGTTGAACCAATAACCATCAATTGTGATAGTCAAGCTGCAATAACCTACACAAAGGATCCTAAGTACCATGGGAAGACGAAACATATTGATATTAAGTATAATTTTGATAGAGACATGGTTGTAAATAAAGAAGTGAGCATGAAATACATCTCTACGCACAATATGGTAGCAGATCCATTAACGAACCCTATAACATGTGATGCTCATAAAAGACATGTGAAGTCATTAGGTTTGCGTAGATGCTAGTGTATTTATATTTTAATTTTTCCCAAACATATTCATGTAAAACTATATTATTAATGTAACGACCCAACTAGTCGTTTTGCCTTCTAGAATCCCGTCCTACTAAATAATACTCTTCGTATGTACTTTTACTATTTTATGACTTGCGGAGATAATTAGTTTAGAATTTGGAAGGGTTCAGGTTGAAATAAGAATACTTGGTTCCCTAAGTTGGCTTTAAAAGGGCGAAGTTTGACTTCGGTCAATATTTTGAGAAAACTACCTCAAAATTGGGATTTGATGATTCTGATAGGTTCGTATGATGATTTTGGACTTAATCGTATGTTCGAATCAGATTTTGGGCAAACCCAGGAGCGTTTCGGCGCTTAATAGTGAAAGTTAGATATTTGAAGGTTTTAAAGTTATTTAAATTTGATTTGGAGTAGGTTTTTGAGTAATCGAGTTCCGTTTGGAGTTTCTAGACTGGGAGTAGTTCTGTATGGTGATTTAAGACTTGCACGCAAAATTTGCGGTCATTCTGAGTAGTTTAAGTATGTTTCGGCACGTTCGGAGTAAGTTTGAAGAATTTAAAATTTCTAAGTCGAATCAATTTGGTTTGGGGTATGATTCTTAGTTTTGATGTCGTTTTATGCATTCTGAGAGTTCGAGCGAGTCTGTTTTATGATTTCAAAATTGTTGGTATGTTAGGACGGGACCCCGGGGGCTTGAGGGAGTTAATAGGACGAGGCTCGGACTAAGTTAGAACTTGGGAGCAACAACTGAAGCTCCCAGCTTCTGCTGTAACCGCCGCACCTGCGCATGGGCAGCCACAAGTGCGAGCTCGCAGAAGCGAGCCACGAGCCGCAGAAGCGGCCAAGAGGGGGTCTGCCAGTGACTGCAGAAGCGGGGAAATGGACCGCACTTGCGAAGGCGCAAGTGCAAAGAAGGGCATCGCAGAAGCGGACGAGGTCGCAGGTGCGACGTATGCACCGCAGGAGCGGTCTCATAGAAGCGAGCCACTGATCGCAGAAGTGGACGAGCCGGCTAAGGGGAAGGACCGCATCAGCGAGGTACTTTCCGTAGATGCAGCTGACTAGCCGCAGAAGCGAAAAATCGCTGGGCAGAATGTCTTAAAACGGGGCTCAGCCATTTTTGAGCCCATTTTCTCCATTCTTGGGCGAATTTAGAGCTTCTTGAGATGGGTATTTACCTAGAAACTTGGAGGTAAGTTAATTCTACCTATTGTGAGTTAAATACATATCTATGGGTAGATTATAGCATATAAATTGTAGAAAATCAAGGGTTTAGATGAAAAACCTAGGTTTTGATAAAAATGAGATTTTAGCCACGAAAATAGTTATGGAATGTGATGCAAATTATGTATTTGAGTTCTTAAGGTTATGGGTGACGATTTTCTCAAAATATTTTCGGAATCCGGGCAAGTGGGCCCGGGGTGAATTTTAGGAATTTTACCAATTTGGGTTGGTTAATTAATCTAATAATTTAATTTGGAATTATTGAGCATGTATTGATTAAATTATATAACATTTGGCTAGTTTCGAATTTTTCGGCTTCCAATTGAGGCTTTAACGCGAGATTGTGATCGGGAAGTGAGATTTGAGACGAGGTAAGTCTCTTGTCTAACCTCGTAAGAGAAACTTTACCCCATAAGTGTTGTAAATAAATATTTGTTCCTAATTGTGAGGGCTATGTACGTACGAGGTGACGAGAGTCCATGCGTAGCTACTATTATGCTATTGTTCGGGTAGTTTTAGGACCCAATTCATGAACTACTTGGAATTTTGCACTATACTTGTTAAATTAAAATGCCTAAATTATATTAGAACTTGTAAGAGAAATTTTGAAAGGTAGTTAATGGAATTTATATTACCTTGGATATAAATCATTAATAATGTTTAAGTCAAATGCTTATAAAATATCCTTCTCTTTATGTGGAGCGGGCCGAACGCCTCGGCAGTAGATAGATACATCTATGGATCATGCCGCACATCCCTCGGCAGTGTACATGACACTCTGGATCGGGCCGTACGACCTCGGCATAAATCGTGCTTAATAATAACAATTACACGATGCTTTGACACTTTATTGTAGCTTGTGAAGATAAATAATTTATTGGAAATTATTAATTATGAAAGAATTATTTATTTCTACATGTTAAGGAAATTATTGTTATTCACATAAACCATGTTTATTTAAAAATATTTATCTTAAAATTATGGATCCATAGTGCGTGTCGAAATCGACCTCTCGTCACTACTTCTTCGAGATTAGACTTGATACTTACTAGGTACACGTTGTTTACATACTCATGCTACACTTGCTGCACTTTTTGTGCAGGATCTGAGACATGTGCATCAGGCGGTCCTACCGGTGCGCACCCCTGATTCGTTCTGCAGCCCTAGAGTCTCTCTCTTTTATATTTTGTATTCTATCAATTTCATATTCAGACAGTGGTTAGAAGTTTGCAAAATCTACTAGACGCTCATACACTTGTGACACTGGGTCTTGACACATACACTAGTAGAATTGTGGTCTTGAAATTATTATTTTGGTTTTTATCTATTTAGACTTTCTATTTTTCTTAAATCTTGCAAGTAAGGAAAGTTCAATTACTCAAAATTTCAGTAAAGAATAAATATATATGTTTAATTCACTAGTTGGCTTGCCTAACTGTGATGTTGGGCGCCATCACGACCTATAGGTGAAATTGAATCATGACAATAAGCTATATATATATAAAACTAACTTTATATATATATATAACTAACTTTTCCTAGTCTAACATGGTTTATGTAAATATTTCAGCTGCTCCATCATTCCCAACATCACAGAAAAACGAAGTTTTCCATGTTTTATTACTACGTTTTCCCATTTTCACTTCCTACTTCAATTGGGAAAGTGAAAATCCTCATGCTCTATAAAAACACACCAAGTCCTTCTGTCACGACCCAAAATTCTAACCTGACGTGATGGCGCTTATTTCGATAAACCACAATTCTTTTTAAGTTTGAAAATGTAATGTTTAAACACAATCCACAAATCTCACAAATATCGATACAACACTCCCAAAATCTGGTGTCACTAAGTACATGAGCATCTAATATGAATACAAGTCTGAAAATACGGTCCATAATAGTCTGAGACCAAATGCAGTAAATAAGAAAATAGGGAAGGAGAGGCAAGGTCTACGAAATACGGCAGCTACCTCTGAATCTCCGAAAAAGTCAACCGTGCGAAAGAATCGACATCCGCTATATTCGGAAACACCTGGATCTGCACACGAAGTGCAGTGTGTAGTATGAGTATAACCAACTCAACAAATAACAATAATAAATAAGGAACTGAAGATAGTGACGAGCTACACAATTATAGTTCACTTTCAGTAATTCCAGCAAAGAATAGACATGCTTCCAATTCCAGCAGTTTAAGTCAAACCAGTTTTATACAGTTCAAGTTCATGTAATCCGGATATAAAAATCTTTCAGAAAATTTCACAACAATGGCAGATAGAAACTAAGTGCAATAACAAATGAAAAGCAAGTATAGCCTCTCAGGGAAACAGTCACTCAACTCGTCACAATAGCTCAACCACTCGGCTCTCAGCGCTCACACTCAATGGGTACCCGCGTTCACTTAGGGTGTACAGATTCCGGAGGGGCTCCTATAGCCCAAACGCTATAATCCGTACGGACAACTCACGTACTGCACGGACAACTCACGTGCTATAATATCCATACCTCACCGACAAGCCCTCGACCTCACTCAGTCATCAACCTCTCTAGACTCTCGGGCTCTCGAAAATAACAAAGATCAGCCCAAACAAAGATAACATAGTGTATCAATAAATATCAAAAGAGATTGAGGTATGATACGCAACAGTACTATCACATAGCCTAAGCATGATTTACAGTCAAATTTGTATAGTACAGAAAGGGCACATAGCTAACGACAAGCTTATTCAACTTTTCAGTTTTACGGAATGGACCAAGTCCCAATTTCCACGGTGCACGCCCACACGCCCGTCACCTAGCATGTGCGTCACCTCCAACATGCTCACATAATACAATAATCCGCGGTTTCATACCCTCAGGACCAGATTTAAAACTGTTACTTATCTCAAGCAGTGAAATTCTCATTCTGCAATGTCTTTTCCTCGTGAATTGGCCTCCAAACGCCTCGAATCTAGCCATAAATAATTCGATTCAGTCAATAAAATTTATTGGAATTAATTTCATAATAAAATGCTAATTTTCCATAAAAACCAAAATTTAGCTCAAAAATCGCTCGTGGGGCCCACGTCTCGAAATCCAATAAAACTCACAAAATCCGATAATCCATCCAATTACAAGTTCAACCATACTAATTTCACTCAAATCCGACTCTGAATCGACACCGAAATCTCAAATATTTGTTAATATGAGATTTCTAAAATTTTCCCAAATATCAATCTCAACACACCAATTAAATGGTGAAAACAATAATATATTCGTGTATATTGACCAAATCCGAGTTAGAATCACTTACCCCAATATTTTTCCTTGAAAATCTATTAAAATCGCCTCTCCTCAAGCTCCAATTTGTAAAAAATGGCGAATGGGACGAAGTCCCCTGCTTTATAATTCTGCCTAGGCAGCCCTCGGTCCTGCCTCGATCTTGGCCTTCGATCATGGCCCTCGATCCTAGGCCTCGATCATGGCCCTCGATCCTGGTTTCGATCATGGCCCATCGACCCTGGCCTTCGATCATGGCCCTCAACCCTCGTCTTCGATCATGGCTTCGATTTCTGGGAGAAGGAATTTCCAGCAGAAGGAAATTGCAGCAGTTGTTTAGTCCAACTTTTGATCCGTTAACCATACGAAACTCACCCGAAGCTCTCGGGACCTCAACCAAATACACCAACAAGTCCTAAAATATCATACAAACTTAATCTAGTCTTCAAATCACATCCAACAACACTAAAAATACGAATCACACATAGATTCAAGCCTAATGAACTTTGAAACTTCCAATTTCTACAAGCGACGTCGGAACCTATCAAATCACGTCTGATTGACCTCAAATTTTGCACACAAGTCATAATTGACATAACAGAGCTATTAACATTTTCAAAATCGGATTCCGACCCCAATATCAAAAATTCAACCCCCTGGTCAAACTTTCCAAAAATTCGACTTTCGCCATTTTAAGCCTAATTCAACTACGGACCTCCAAATAATTTTTCGGACACGCTCCTAAGTCCAAAAATAACCACATGGAGCTATTGGAATTGTCAGAATTCAAATCCGAGGTCATTTACACATAAGTCTGCATCCGATCGACTTTTCTAACTTAAATTTCCAATTACGAGACTAAGTGTCTCATTTCACTCCGAATTCCTTCCGGACCCGAACCAACTAACCCAACAAGTCATAAAAAAATTATAAAGCATAAATTGAGCAGTAAATGGGGGAAAGAGGTTATAATACTCGAAACGACCGGTCGGGTTGTTACACCTTCAAGTCTCATGCATTAATATCATTTAAACCTCTCTCATATTCCCTCTCAATAAGACCAGCCTTTCAAAATTTTCACCTTAAAACTATGTCTTCAAAAAGCTCTTAACGCTAAAAACTAGCGATGACAAAGTACACAATATTATTTTAAATCGAAATTTATTATTCTAGTTAATGAATGGCGAGAATGATACTCCATAAATATGACGACAAGCATTTTAAAAAGGGAACTGTACATAACTGTCACAATTTAAAAGAAATATAACAAATTCGTAGCATGAAATCCAATATTACAGTTGTGGGAGGAAAATATTTATATTTGTAGCACACAGTTCTATTAAAATAGGAATATTAATTATTAATCTCTAAACATAAGCAATTTGAATGGAAAGTCAATAATTCTTTGTCCAAAAATCATGCCTATCTTTATCTATTAGCTTTCCTTCTTTTTCTTCATCTTCTTAATTTTATTTTCTGCCGAAGGCAATATATTTTCTAAATTTGTTTCATTCGTTTTCTTTTTAATTATCTTTCTTAAGTTTTTGTAACGACTCGGCCGGTCGTTTTGAGTATTACAACCCCATCTCCTCATTTACTGCTTAAGTTATGTTTTTCAGTTGTTTTATGATTTACCGGGTTGATTGGTTTGGGTCCGGTGAGGTTTTCGAATGATTTGTAACACTTAGTTTCAAGGTTTAGAACTTAAGTTGAAAAGGTTGACCGGATGTTGAATTATGTATAACGACCTCGGAGAATTTTTCTAATGAAATTAAGGTTTTGTGGTGCCGAGGTAGATCAATTAGTACAAAGGTTGTAGAACTTTCTCCCTTGGATGTTAATTTCAAAGCAATAAGACTAAAGAAAATACAGTGTTCTATCTCCCCATAGCGCAGCTATAGCATAGGAGGGAAGCTGAAAATTTTAGCAAACGAGTGAGCTAAAGCCTTATGGCACAGGGATAGCATTTATCTGATTTTAGCAAACCAGTGAGCTAAAGCCTTATAGCACAAGGATAGCACCAGTGGGAAAATACTGTACCTGAGCCTATTAATACATGAGCGGGGAGAGAGAAGAATAAAAGAATTTCAAGACTAGGGCTTTTCTCTCCATCACCCATCCGGCCAAAGCTTCCAATACACATTTAAGGTGAGTTTTTAAGAGTGATTTTATGATGATTTTACTTCGCAATCACTAGTTACAACAAGATTTTGTATTGTATTCCATCCGATTTCTTCAAAATCTCAAGAATACCCCAAAAGTTGACTTTCAAGATTTGGTCTTCAAGAGGTAATCTTTCACTTTTAAACCTATAATCATGGATTGTTAGTGAATATATGAGCAATAAATAAGCATTAGCACTTATTGGATGGTGCTTAGAAGTCATAAATACTTCAACTAGATTATTGGGTGTTGAAGAAAGTTTTGTAATGAATTAATTAGTAACAATTGGGTGGATGTCAGTTCATTGATGATTGCAATGGTGCTAAAGAAGGCAATTTGTAGACAAAGGATGGTTTAGTATCTCTTATTGGTGGGAAGGAGGGATTGTTGGATGAAGAAACACCATTACTAGAGGTAGTTGAATGCTATGCACTCTAGGTGTTTGATAAAATGGCAAAACGACCAAAAACCTGGAAAGTTTTACTAATATTGGTCCAATTGAATTATGTTGATATAGATTGAAGTTGTAAGATTAATGGGTGGTTTTAGTAGCACTAAAGATCTCCATCAAGGGATGTTGGCTAAACTATTCTCTTAGAATTGAATTCCACGATGTTCCCGTAAGTTTCAAGTATGGTTGGACTCGTGGTTGGATGGGCATTCATATTTTGTAACTCTTGTCGGGTTCCAAGACGTGGGCCTCACGGGCGATTTTTGAGTGTAATTTCGGATTTTGTTGGAAAATTAGTATTTTCTTATGGAATTAATTCCAATAAATTTTATTGACTGAATTGAATAATTTGTGGCTAGATTCAAGGCATTTGGAGACAAATTCACGAGGCAAGGGCCTAGCAGAGTAAAAAATTACACAGTTTAAGGTAAGTAAGCCTTCTAAACTTGGTTCTGAGGGTATGAATCCCTGAATTACGTGTGGTATGAATTGTTTGGAGATGACGCACATGCTAGATGACGGGCGTGTGGGCGTGCATCATAGGAATCATGATTAAATTGATTATGTGGATTTTCATAATTAAATAAATATCATTATCCACATATCCTCCACGTGTTGTAGAAATTGAGTTGAGATTCATATTAGAGATCATGTTTAGGCTATGTGCCGATATTTTTGGGACCCACATAGGTCGTGCTATTGTTGAATTAAACTGTTTAAAAATGTAATTTGTACTCAGTCACATCTATTATTTGCATATCATATCTCAGTCTCTGTTGTCATTCATTGATACATCATATCATCAAGTCGGGCTGATTTTCATATCATTATCAGCCCGAGAGACTGGAGAGGTTTATGACTGAGTGAGGCTGAGGGCCTGATTTGTGAGTTATAATTATGGGATCGGGTTGCATGCCGCAATATATTTATTTATTTATGCCTGGATCTGGCTATTATAGTGCTTGGGCTGAAGGAGCCCCTCCGGAGTCTGCACCCCCACAGTGAGCGTAGCTGATATATATATATATATATATATATTGAGGGGTGAATCTTCCCTGAGTATGGATCTTGCCCGAAGCATTTATATTGAGGGATGAATTTTCCCTCGGCATGGATCTTGCCCGAAGAATTTATATTGAGGGATAGATTTTCCCTGGGCATGGATCTTGGCCGAAGCATTTATATTGAGGGATAGATTTTTTCCTAGGCTGGATTGGCCTTGTACAGTACTGAGTGACCGGATGTTAGTTATTATGTATATATATTGGGATGGATCTTCCCTGGGCTGGATTGACCATATGCAGTACTGATTGATTGACTATTTTAGATCGTGAATACACAGAGTTTTCACAAAGGTGCATCACACACAGTATGTGCATTGACATGTCGATACAGAGATGTCATATTCCTCACATTGTTCAGAATTGATCTATTTTATTTGTACTGAGAGTAAATGCTGAACTTGAAAGCATGCATACAGTTTTGTATTGTTATTTCTATACCGGAATGTACCTGCTGAGCCCGTCACTACTTTTAGCCCAAAGGTTAGTCTTGTTATTTATTGAGTTGGTTGTACTCATACTACACTCTGCACCTCGTGTGCAGATCCAGGTGCTCCCGAATACGGCGGTTGCTAGATTTCTGAATTTATTCTGTGGATATTATCAAGGTAGCTGCTTGGCATCCGCAGACTTTGACTCCCTTCCTTTTTAGTTATTGTATTATTCTATATTTTCAGATAGTGATTTTATTAGTGAGACCTTTTATTCATTTAGATGCTCATATACTCAGTGACACCGGGTTTTGGGAGTGTTTATATATGTATTTGTGAGATTTCTTTCGCTGAATTTAAATATTATATTTTCAAACTTAAAAGATATAGTGATTTATTGAGATTGTCGGATTGCCTTGTATTGAGATAGGCGCCATCACGACAAGTGAGATTTTGGGTCGTGACAAGTTAGTATTAGAGCCCTAGGTTACATAGGTCTCACGAGTCATGAGTAGGTTTAGTAGAGTCTTGCGGATCGGTACGGAGACATCTGTACTTTTCTTCGAGAGGCTGCCGAACCCTTAGGAAAATTTTACTTTCTTGTATTCTATCGTGCGAACTGGTTGATTCCGGAAAACTAAAATTTTTGTTATTCTATTCTCTCACAGATGGTGAGAACAAGTACTACCAGATCGGAAGGTTAGCCACCAGTGCCACAAGTCAGGGCCGCGAGAGGTCGGGGCCGTGGTAGAGGCCGGAGCCGAGGTAGAGGTCTAGGTATTGCTCGTACAACAATTGGAGCAGCACCTGTAGCACCACCAGTTGCTCCAGCTCAGGAGCAGATTCTAGATATAGCTGAGACGACAGGACCAACTCAGGCACCAGTTACAGCTATTGTGATACCAGTCCTTCATATTTTGTAACTCTTGTCGGGTTCCAAGACGTGGGCCATACATGCAATTTTTGATTTTGTTGGAAAATTAGTATTTTCTTATGGAATTAATTCCAATAAATTTTATTGACTGAATCGAATAATTTGTGCCTAGATTCGAGGCGTTTGGAGACAAATTCACGAGGCAAGGGCCTGGCGGAGTAAATAATTACATGGTTTGAGGTAAGTAACAATTCTAAACTTGGTTCTGAGGGTATAAATCCCTGAATTACGTGTTGTATGAATTATTTGGAGATGACGCACATACTAGATGACGGGCATGTGGGCGTGCATCATAGGAATCGTGACTTAATTGATTATGTGGATTTGCATAATTAAATAAATGTCATTATCCACATATCCTCCACGTGTTGTAGAAATTGAGTTGAGATTCATATTAGAGATCATGTTTAGGCTACGTGCTGATATTTTTGGGACCCACAGAGGTCGTGCTGTTGTTGAATTAAACTGTTTAAAAATGTAATTTGTACTCAGTCACATCTATTATTTGCATATCATATCTCAGTGTCTGTTGTCATTCATTGATACATCATATCATCAAGTCGGGCTGATTTTCATATCATTGTCAGCCCGAGAGACTGGAGAGGTTTATGACTGAGTGAGGCCGAGGGCCTGATTTGTGAGTTATAATTATGGGATCGGGTTGCACGCCACAACATGTTTATTTATTTATGTATGGATCTGGCTATTATAGTGCTTAGGCTGAAGGAGCCCCTCCGGAGTCTGCACCCCCACAGTGAGCGTAGTTGATATATATATATATATATATATATATATATATATATTTATCTGGGATGGATCTTCCCGTAACCTTTTTCCATATATATATATATATATATATATATATATATATATATATATATATATATTGAGGGATGGATCTTCCCTGGGCATGGATCTTTCCATAGAAATATATATTGAGGGATAGATCTTCCCTGGGCATGAATATTTCCCGAAGCATTTATATTGAGGGATGAATTTTTTCTGGGTATGGATCTTGCCCGAAGAATTTATACTGAGGGTTGGATTTTTCATGGGCATGGATCTTGCCCGAAGCATTTATATTGAGGGATGAATTTTTTCTGGGCATAGATCTTGCCCGAAACATTTATATTGAGGGATGAATTTTTCCTGGACATGGATCTTGTCCAAATCATATATATTTTGGGATGGATCTTTCCCTAGGCTGGATTGGCCTTGTACAATACTGAGTGACTGGATGCTAGTTATTATGTATATATATTGGGATGGATCTTCCCTGGGCTGGATTGGCCATATACAGTATTGAGTGATTGAGTATTTTAGATCGTGAGTACACAGAGTTTTCACGAAGGTGCATCACATACAGTATGTACATTGGCATGTAGATATAGAGAGGTCATATTCCTCACGTTGTTCAGAATTGATCTATTTTATTTGTACTGAGAGTAACTGCTGAACTTGAAAGATTGCCTACAGTTTTGTATTGTTATTTGTATATCGGACTATACCTACTAAGCCCGTCACTACTTTCAGCCCAAAGATTAGTCTTGTTACTTATTGAGTTGGTTGTACTCATACTATACTCTGCGCCTCGTGTGCAGATCCAAGTGCTCCCGAATATGGCGGTTGCTAGATTTCTGAATTTATTCTATGGAGATTATCAAGGTAGCTGTTTGGCGTCCGCACACTTTGACGCCCTTCCTTTTTAGTTATTGTACTGTTCTATATTTTCAGACAGTGATTTTATCAATCAGACCTTGTATTTATTTAGATGCTCATGTACTCAGTGACATCGGATTTTGGGAGTGTTTATATATATATATGTGAGATTTCTTCCACTGAATTTAAATATTATATTTTCAAACTTAAAAGATATGGTGGTTTATTGAGATTGTCGGCTTGCCTAGTATTGAGATAGGCGCCATCACGATAGGTGCGATTTTGGGTCCTGATAGTTTTTCTCTTCCTTCTTTCTTCCTTTCTTAACATAAAGAGCTTACTTCGTTAATAATATACGTTACTATATACAAAACGTATATAAAAAATATATATTGAATTAACACATATAAAATATACAAAAAATATACTTAAAAATACATCTTCAATTAAGATGACACTTAGACATGTGAAATATACATAAAAAAATATATCTTAAATTTAATTAAGATAACATATAAATATACAAAAAACGTATATATAAAAAATACATCCTGAATTAAAATGGCACTTGATACATAAAATATATTTGAAATATACATTAAAAATACATCTTAAAATAAGATGACACTTCGCAAATAAATATACAAAAACTATATACATAAAATACATTTTGAATTAAAGTGATACTTGATATACAAAGTATAAAAGACGTATAAATCAATACATCTTGAATTTAGGTGGCATTCACATATGCATGAGATTTTAAAAAAATGGAGTGAAGAAGATGAATGTTGGGCTTAATTTTTGTTATATGCTAATAATAAAAAAAAGTGCTCTTTATGAAATAAACAATAAATGATGCAATTTTTTAAAATAATAGTTAAAAAAAGGATCAAGTGTGTAAAAAACTCTTTTAAAAAATTACCTATTGTCAAATTTGAATTTTATTCAATCGTATCTGCACGCTTTAATTAATCATTTACTATGAGACCATATCATATTAATAGGTTAAGTTAATATACAAAAATCATCGCCATGGAAAAAAAATTACAACAAGATCATATGAATGAATAGGCATAAAGAAAAAAAAATAAAAATATCTCCTCTTCATATTAGACTCTTAGATAAGTCGAAGCCGCGGAAATTAATTAAAATCAAATACAGTAGAAAACCAAACTTTTCCTCTAAATGACACAGCCTAATAATCCATACCAAGTATTTATATAAAATTAATGAATTTTATATACACATTTATCATTAACATTTAGTGTTAATAGGGACTTTGGCTACTTGACCCACTCTTAAACTTGAGTTGTCAATTGACCTTCAAGTTTTAATTATTGTAGGATTGACCTTCACGCTTAATTAGTGCTTAAATAGGATTATATAAAGTGAAGGGGAAATTCAGACTTTATCCCTAATATTTTACTTATTATACTTTGACCCCAATTGTAATATTTTAAGATTTAAAAAAAATAATCCCAAAACCCAGTCCCACCGTTTTAGCCTTCCCAATCCCCATTTTCATGGCTGAATCCTCCATTACAGCTTGTTTTTCTTGCATTCCTCACACAGACCGACTCCCTTTTTCCCTATTCCTCTCAAAGCCTCATTCTTTTGATTTATCGATTAGGGAGAGAAAATTGAAAATTGGCAGATTTTTGGATCTGTCGATTTGGGGATGAAATTGGTGGTATATTGTATTGATAATTCATTTTAGGTGGTATATTGTGTAATTTTTTCGTCTGATAAGTGTTTGCATCTCATCTTATTCATTATTGTTCATGTGAGTTTCTGCATTTATTTAGGCATAGTACTCGACCACTAGTGTATAATGGACCACTATAAAAATAGACCATTAGTTTACAATAGACCGATCGGAGATTATATATTAGTACACAATCTTTAATCTGGTGAATAGATTAAGAGGCCAAATGGTTGGGATTGGAATTCCATACAATGGTTACAATACATATCAGTGTACCAATTAATTGTACATATTTCTTCTGGCACCAGAAAAAGGACAAAAATAAATGTTCCATCCGCAAGGAACTTGGTCATAAGACTTTGTTACGACAACACATATGAGTCTATTGACAACCACTAGTTTAGGTAGTTAATTTATTGTCCAATGTGAATAAGATCTAGCAGCCAAGGCATCCAATCGATTGTGGAAACTCTCAACGGTCACGTCATTTACGAGAAGGCATACGGAAATGAACCATCTAGTATCAAAATATGCCTATAATATAGTAGATCTGATCCAAAATTATTCTTCATCCTCCAAGTAAACTAGTGCAAATAGACAACCCAATCACTTAACAGAGAAATACCTCTGAGACCAGGGCCAAGCATGGACGCAATCTTCATCAGGGGGTCACTAGATAGGCTTATCTGAGAGATCCAAGAAGGTAGGGTCAGGCAAGAGAGCAACATTCGCTAATTTATTTTTCTGCCATGTGTGAGAAAATATATGCTGCTATGGGTAATAAATAAAATTATTTAAATGTTAAGAATACTAACCTGCAAAAACAAAAAACTAAATTAGAATAAAGAGGTTCCAATCAAAAAAATATAACCCAAGCGATATAAAAATTTTAAATTCAGAATGATTGAATTTCCTACCAATTAATTTCAAAATTTTCACGTGAATATTTAAAGAAATCTACAGTCTATACTCTGCCCACTGATGGTCTATAATTTTATTGTTAATGTAAGCCAATAGATTGTCGAATACAGTTAACTCCATTGTAGGTATATTCTCCACAAATGGTCGAAGTATTAAAATAACTTGAATTTATACCTTCATCTACTCAAGTTAAAGATTTAAGAACTGTAGTATTGTACCTTTTTATCATTATTAGGTAATTGCACACTTTGGATTATATTAAATGTATTAGTGTTACGTATCAATCATATCGATAATTACCTAAGCCAATAATTGGTTAACACAACTATTATTATATAGCCAATGTCTATTATTATAATATAATGTTAAGGCAATATATGCAATTTGATGACTAATTAGCTATTATAATCGTTCAAAACATCACTTAATATTAACATATGATGATAATATAGCCCAATATTCATTATATAACACTCATCTACTTAAAGGTATTAATTATTGACACCACTTTACTATACAACATTCTTATACTTAGAGGTCTTGCTTGTTAAGTTATTACGTGTTGTTGAATGACCATTACTTAATGGTATGAAATATACTGTCAATTCTAGTAACTTTAAAAGTTTCATGATGATTAATAAGATGTTTAAAGATATGAAATCAAAAAAATCAAGGTCGAACATCGTGTAATAATTATTTTAGTGCCTTCTCGACCATGCGTTTGTTCTCGACCACAGTAAGGGTGGAGGATGCAACTTAAAGTTGACACCCATCCATTAAGGATGTCTATTGATTTAGGTTTAATGTTAAGGGTTAGGGTTCAAGGTTGGGGTTAGGGTTTGGGGTTTATAGACTACTAAAGTGGTTTATTTGCGAGTAATGGTTGATGAAAGACAACACATACTGTTAATGAATAAAAATATGTCCACATGGCCTATTCCTAACCAAACCTTCTTTTGACTCGTTTAAAATTACCCATCTGACTGGCCATCAAAAACTCAAAATTACTCACATTTCAAGTCCAATTTTTGCTTTCAAAAGAATTGTCTTTGCGCATTGCTGCCAACCAGTTCACAGCTATAGTTCTGGTAAATGCTGGTAGGCGATTCTCAAAATGTATGAAACCTAGTGTAAGATAAATTTAACATTTTCTTTCTTTTTTATTTATTTTAGGATTTCAAGTTTATTGATATTTTTTTGATTTTGTTGGATAGGATAAAAAATGTCGGTTTTGGGTATAGGACAATGATCTGCTAGATCCAAGGACTATACCAGCAGTTTGAAGTATGAAAATGAATCTCTTAAGCGTAAAAGAATAGTTCTGCAGATAAATGTAACTGAACTTGAAAGTATTTTAGCAATGGATGTTCATGTAGAAGATAATGCTGATAGATGGATTGAACTAGTTGTAGAAGATTATATTTGAGAGATAGTTAAGATGAAGGAAATGAATCTAAATAAGTGGATTATGATCTTGTGCATCGTTGTTGGATTTATGGCAGCTTGGGTGATGAAATGAGAAGGAATATTGGTTTGTTGGTAGGAATAGTTTAATTATTCTAAGTTTCCTTTGTTGGAAGTGTTTTGGATCATGTAATGTTCTAAGTTTCCGTCGTTGAAAGATGTTACACAATTTGTTTAGTAATGTGATTTTTGATGAAGTTATTAGATGCAAGTTTAAGTCTATTACGCAACTAAATAGCTAGTTTATTAATGGATACAATGTCTATTACGCAACCAAGTAGCTAGTTTATTTCTAGACACATTATCTATTATGGAATCTCTAGCTTGTTGTAATACAAAAGAGAGTGCATCAAAATAAAAATTATAACAACAGTTAATCGACAAAAAGGTAGTTTCATTACATAAAGGTAGATCCAAATACCACAAATTATAACTAGTTTACCAGGGAAAAATAATTGTCTCATGACTAATTCAAACACAGGAATTGATGGAACATCTAGATCACCTTTACCTGCTCCATCTGTTTCACTTTTCAAGTCATCTTCACCATCTTCAGCTTCTTCACATCATCTTAGTAACTGATTTCTTCTTCATACAGCTATATCCAAATGACAATCGACCACAGATTTATTAGTAAATATTAGGTGAATAGACTGACGAAAATTTAAAATACAGAGCCCAAAGGTAGCCGAACAAGGAAATATAACCACCCACATTATTTAAGATATGGTTGTACACAACTAAAACGAAATTGTAAATACACATGTACAAATCCCTCTAATCAGAGTTGTAAGAAACGAAAAAAATAAGAATTTAGAATTTACTCAAAATTGGAAAGTTCTGAGAAAATATACGGTGCTTATTGGGTCTATTTAGACGATTCAACCCAAAATTGAAGTTTGATCCTTGTCGGAGGCCACGCGGAAACTACCATGGTTGAGTGGGTGAGAGAGAGAAGAGAGAGAAATTGGCGGAAAATGGAGAAAATAAAAGTTTTTAATATTTAATAGCTGACCCATAAGTTTAAAAAAAATTAAAAAGGCCACAACTCCCTTAACCCACTCATTTTGCCATTTTCTAAACCAAAAGAAATTGAGAAAGAAAATAGGATTCTTTGACCAAAAAGTATAACCCTTGGATCAAATAACTAAATATATATATTAAGGGGTTAAACCTAGTTAACAATAATATTTGTAGATGAAAGTTCCGAAAGCGTGACTAACGTTGGACATATCTGGTATAAATATAATAATGGTGTGCAACAATCATTCCAAGTAATGTGAGCAATAATAGAGCATTAAATAGCAACGAACAATAATAAATGATATTTAAGTAAATAGAAATAATGATTCACCCAATAAGGGAGGAACTAAGTGATTATTCCTCCTGACAATGATGAATGACAGACAAATCCTTGAATGTTCGAATTATCCTCGGATCTGATGGAAAGTATGAAATAATATAGATAAGAATCTTGGTGAAAATGTGATGTTTGTGTCTTAGTAAGAGAGAGAGAGAGAGAATCTTTTGTCAAAGTGTGTTCTTACAAATGAATATCACATGCCTTACACCATTGTTTCCTTTTCTATTTATTTGAGACATTTTCTTAACAAACCCTAATAGTACAATTGCAGAGAATATCCACTAGAATATTCTATTTAATATCATATTTCGAAAACTAGCCGTTACAGCTTTGCCAACGGTGCTTGACCTCGACCCTTGTTGACATCTCGGCCACGAATCTCGGTATTTTCTGGTCGACCTCGACTGTGTCACGACCCAAAATATCGATGTTAGGCAAGACAACAGTGAACTAACCGTGTATCCATTCTTTTAACATTTTTGAAATAGTAGACTTTTAATTGTTACATAAGTAAGAGATCAGAAAAATGTAATGAAATAAAACATGACAAATTGTAAGACCAAGTGTAGTGAAGTGAATACTCAAAAATCATTAAGTGTCTACTAGCAAAATTTCAAGACCTGGTGTCACAAGTGTATGAGCTACTAGTAGAGTATATAAAACACTAAACTACTATCCAAAATAAAGTAGACAGAAAGCAAAACACAAAAAAAGACTTCGGGTGCTGTAGAACGGCTTGGAAGACAGCTCACCGCTCAGTCTCGGAGTATCAGAGGTGTGCGCCGGAGAATCTACCAGATGCACCTGCCTCAGAACTTCTGCACGGTTAGTGCAGAAGTGTAGTGTTAATACATAAACAATATGTACCCAGTAAGTATCAAGTCTAACCTCGTAGAAGTAGTGACGAGGGGTCGACTTCGACACTTACTATGGGCTAACGATAAGATGCGGAATTATAAATAAGTATGGATTATGTAAAACAATTGATACAACTCAATAAGAAGCAGAAAAAGATAATTCTTTCACTATTAATAAATTATGGGTCAATTTTTATCATTTAAATAATTGTAACCGCTCAAGCCATAGAATAAAATCAAATAAAATTAGGCTCCGAGTATTATCACGCACGATTTATGCCAAGGTCGTACGACCCGATCCAGAAATATGTATATTGTGCACTGCCGAGGGTCGAACGGCACGAACCAAAGATGCATCTATTAACCTGCTGAGGCGAACAGCCCGCTCTCATTAGAGTAGAGAAAATTTACCTCGCTCGCGGAAATACTTGCGACGCGAGTGAACATAGGTTTCTCAAAGTTATTATAAAGTCCTTCCATTCTTCCCAACACTTAAGAAATTTAAACGGGAGACTTTAAATCTTTAAATCCTTAATCACAGCTCTAATTAAGATAATTAATATGCATGACTAACATAATAGAGCAGATAAGGCACGGTGTAAACCTAAGACTACCCGGACATCACATAGAATATGGCTACGCACGGACTCTCGTCACTTAGTGCGTACGTAGTTCCCCACACATACAATTCACAACAAAAATACACCTAAGGGAATGAGTTCCCTCTTACAAGGTTAGACAAGAGACTTACCTTGTCTCAAGGCTCACTTCCCGGCCACAATTTCACTCTAAAGCCTCAACTCGGTGCCGAACAATCCAAAACTAGTCAAATATTATATAAATTAATCAATACATGTTCAAAGGTTCATATTATGACTATTAGAGTGGTTACCCAGCCCCAATTGTAGGATTCCATAAATTCATCCCCGGGCCCACATGTCCAAATTCCAGAAATTTTCGAAGAAAGTTATTACCCACAACCTCACGAACTCATGTATATAATTTTTACTCAATTCCCTAACCATTATCGTGGTCAAATCTCATTTTATTTTTATCAAAACCCAGGTTTATTTTACCTAAATCCATAATTTCTACAATCTTACATGTTAAAATTTACCCATAATTTATTTATTAAACTCACATTGGGTAGGAATTACTTACCTTCAAAAGCTAGGTTGGAACCCCCCTCTTTAAAGCTCCAAAATCGCCCAAGAGTAAAATAAAATGAGCTCAAAATAGCCTAAGTCCTGCATTAAATAAACCCTTCTGCCTCCAGCGATTTCGCAACTTCGGCTCCGCATTTGCGGAAAGGGCCTCGCAGATGCGGTCCTCCCCTGACTGGCCTAAGTCCGCATCTGCAGAAAGTTGGTCGCTTCTGCGATGCCGCATCTGCGGCAGGTAAGCCGCACTTGCGCCAGTCCCGCTTCTGCGGTCTTTGACTGCTTTTGTGGTCGCTCATCTGTGCTTGCCAAGCCCGCATCTGCGGTTTCAGGCTTCCCATACTGGGGCGCTTTTGCGGCTGTTGTCTCACTTCTGCGAGCTCGCACCTGCGGTTGGCCTTCCGCAGGTGCGGTTACACCAGAAGCCTAGTGCTTCAGCTGTGCTTCCAAGTCCAAATGAGTTCCGCGCCTCGTCCGATTAACACTTGAGGCCCCCGGGACCCCGCCCAAACTTACCAACAAGTTTGAAATCATAAAACAAACTCGTCGAACCCTCGGAATGCATAAAATAACAACAAAACTGAGAATCAAATCCCAAACTAAATTGAATCAACTTATGAACTTTATGTTCTTCCAACTTACTCCGAACGCACCGAAACATATTTAAACTACTCGGAATGGTACCAAAATTTGCGTGCAAGTCTTAAATCACCATACAGAACTATTCCCTGGATCGGAATCCCAAACGGACCTCGGTAACACCAAAACCTACTCCAAACCAAATTTAAAGAACTTTAAAAACCTTCAAGGTACAAACTATCAATATTAAGCGCCAAAACACTACTGGGTCATATAGAGCCCGATGCGAACAACAGAACCCGATTCAAACATACTCCCAAGTCCAAAATCATAGTATGAACCTATTAGAACCGTCAAATCCCAATTCCAAGGTCGTTTACTCAAAATGCTGACTCAAGTCAAACTTAGCACTATTTAGCCAACATTAAGGAACCAAGTGTTCTGATTTCACCCTGAACCCTTCCAAACCCCGAACTAACCATCCCTGCAAGTAATAAAATAGTAAAAGCACATACAGTGAGTCTTATTTAGAGGAACAGGAATTTAGAAGGCAAAATGATCAGTCGGGTCATTACAGACTGATAACAGCTTGAATACTCTTCCTTTAGCGTTATCTTGTCCTAAATATTCTAGGGTAGATTTTGACTTATACAGTTAGTCCCTCCACTTATTGAGGCCAACCTCAGGAAGGATTGATGAGCAAATTCGGTCCGCCGTAGTCGAGATGATTGGACGAGTGGGCAACGTGGTTTCTCATGAGCCTCAACTTTTGGGGTTACGTTGTTCCTGGATCAAAGTGACATCATGACATCATACGTCATTTATGGTGCATTTTCCCGATGTGTTGCATTATTTTGCGTGTGTTTGTTAGTTGAATATGTTGCTTCGATAGTTTTGCTAAATAATAATGACCTAATTTCTCGTTTTTGATGCCTGAGCTCTTATAAATAGGGATGTGAAGACACACACTCGAGTTTTATAGATTTCCCATATCTAAACCTTGTGCCTTCTTCTTATTATTATTACATTGTTGTGCATCTTCTTTCCTGCCCTAGCGATCCCTGTCATTTTTAACTTCTCGTTACTTTGAATACCTTCTCCTTCGTTAGAACTATGTCTAACGTATCTTCTGGTCCCAACGAGGAAAATTACTCGGTTCCTTTAACGATGGTTTTCCCTCCTCACGCGGAAGGCATTTCCGCTACCGTTGAGGATGAGAACTTCTCTACTATGGAGAAGATAGTTCCTCGTGATAAGAAAGTCAGGTCTGATTTTATGAAAGTGCCTAAAGCTGAATCCGAAATCTCTGAGTCAGTGATGAAGAATGCCGATTTATTATATCTTAGGGCTAAATTCGATATTCCCGCTCGCATGGAGTTGGTCCCTGCCAGACAGGATGTGGTACAAGTTCGCTTCCCCGGGTACTGTGCGTTCTACACTTACCCTTTCCATGTCAGCTACACTCTTTCCCTTATCCCACCGGTGGAGGAGTTTTGTTATTTCTATGGCGTTTTACTAGCTCACCTCGCATGATGTATATATATAAGCTCATCAAGATGCTTACTAGGTTTGCAGAACTGGCCGGGGTCGAGATCACTCTTCGGTATCTGACATATTTATTCACCTCTAGATTCTATAGGGGACGTTGCTGAACCTTTGCCACCGAGGGGGTAAGTACCTGGTGGTGAAGATGGATGACAAGGCTGGCCGCCAGTTCTGGCACAACTTCTTCTTCGTCAAAATAGAGGACGTGGTGGCCAACACAGACGAATTCCCTGAAATTTGAAACTATACTCGTAAGCGTCTAACCTTTGTGTATTGAGGCATTTGGTTTACTTTGCTTAATCACGGGTTCTGACCTCTTGATCCTTTCTTATGCAGCCAAGACATCGCCCCCTCATTTGGTCGGGGACATTTCTGATTGGGTCGGCCGGCTCCTCCCTTACATCGCGGGGTTTCGTAAGTGGCCGAGATTTCTCAAGAAGATTAGGCCTGCTTCTTCCTCGACCGGTGACTTTCTTTGCCTTGGATTCTTGGTTATTCACCTTTTGTGGTTCACTATGGTTGACATTTTCTTTTGTGCTTCTTTAAATTTTATCTTGAGGGTCTTCGAGGAGGCCGAGAGCTCCCCTTCATTCCGTAAGAGGAAAACTGCTACCTTTTTAACTTCTGCCCCTTTTGCGACCGCGGCTAGGACTACTCGTTCCTCGGTCCCACCTGTTGTTGCTTCAACATCAATTGCTTCTCTATCTATGTATATTTCGGCAGCGGAGCCTTCGGCTTCCCCTTTGTACCATCTTGTGGATGAAGAGGAGGAATCGTTGCCGAGTGACGGGGATTTGTTGCCTCGCAAGAGGAGGTCAGTTGACGTTGGCGACGGGGTTGCCCGGGTCATGGACCTTATGATGGATGATTTTATCATTTATGAGACGGTGACCATAGTTCTTGAAGACGACGTCGAGCTGACGCCTGAGGTTCAGAAATTGACGGAGGTCGTTGAGGGCATATCTCTTTCTCCTGCGACGATGAGAGCCAAAGGGCCGGCTGTTGTGGCCTCTGATACTTTTCGATGATGATGATGATTTTGCACCGACCGATGGGAGAGGAAAAGGCGTTGTCCAAAATGTCTGTGAGACGGGTTCAGACCTCGATGATGCTGAGATGAGGATGATGGAGGATAGATTTACCCAGCTCGATGTGAGGCTGGAGGGGTCTATGCGGACCATTGTGATCCTTATGGATCGTGACTTATTAAGGAATACTGAAAACGTGGTTCCTGCCCTCGGTCCCCTTTGCTCCAACATGGAGGGTGAAACCTTCCAAGACCTAGATGATGTTACCCTATCGAGGAGCATAACCAAACTCGCTCTTAGGGTAAGTTTTTCAAGGATTCCTTTTTCTGTCTGTCATGTTCAAAATATAGGCTTTGTTTTTAGTGCTTTGCTCTTGTTAGCGGGGGCGTTCTCATTTTTGCTTTTCTTTATTTTTATGATTGCATACCATGATCTTGGAAATTGAAAGTGCCCGAAGGGAGGAGAGGCATAAAGCTATATTCAAGAAGTTGCAACGCAAATACTTCAAGTACTGTGGCAAGTACTGGGAGATCCCCATACGGTTTGGTGCGGGCGAAAACTTGCGAGCCCTTCTTGAAGAGTTGAAAGAGAATGACAAAGAGCTGGTGAGGGTCATTGAGAAATGCAGCATCCTTGAATGGACGTTAAGAGGTAAAGAGGAAGAGCTCGAATTCAGCAAATGGGTCGAAGCCCAGCGCATCAACCTTCAAGCTCAGGTGGTTTAGCTGCGGGCCCTACTTAAGGAGTGTCAATTTAGAGTGGATGCTCTAAGTGACGAGATCGGCGAGAAGGCAGAGGGTCTTGAGAAGGCAGAGTTTGCTCAGTCGGGGGCTTCGAGGAAGGCGGAGGCTCTTAAGGTAGTGATCCGGACTCTCCGTTCTGAGCGAGAGAATGAATTGGAAACGGCGAGTCTTAAAGAAGAGCGGCTTGATGAGAGAGTTGGAGAGGGAGACTTCTGACCTCTACGACCGAGTTGCTGCTTTCGAGGTTGAGAAATCCCGATTACTAGTGCAATCGTCCTCTTCCCATGGTTCAGATTATCCTAACGTTCCTCAAGAGTTCTACGAGGAGTGGATTCATGTCGAGGCCTATTTAGACGTGTTTCAAAATTTGCATGTGGCGGGATCCGTTTCTGAGGTCGCCCTTGAAGATGCTCGTGTTAAGGCTCGCGAAGCTCAAGTCGCTTGCGGGTTTGACCCTGTTATGCCAGAAATCGGTGAGGACGATGGGGACAAAGGTGTGGATCGACTCTAGCATAATTCTTGGTATGACGCTGCATATATTGATGGCGAAGGCGGCAAGGGTGTTGTAGGTCAAGGGGGTGATGTTGTTAAGGTCCAAGTCGGCGGGGATGTTAAAGACCGTGATAGCGGTGGCCAGTAGTTTCCGGTTTTAATTTTTGTATATATTTTCTTGTATTTAATGGCGTCTTCATGAGCCTTTATAAAAAATATTTCGATTATGAAATGCCAACTTCGTTATTTGTATCTGATTCTCTTCTTGTGGTTCATTTTTTCTTTGAAAAAAGGTTTTAATTATGGAGAGGGCCGGTAGGTTTTAGTTCGAGCAAGGTCAGACATAACCTAAGTTTAATTATGGCCGAAGGCCGATAGGCGTTATTTCGAACTAGGTCGAACATAACCTAAGTTTAATTATGGTTGAGGGCCGGTAGGTATTAGTTCAAGCGACGTCGAACATAACCTAACTAATTATGGTTGAGGGCCGATAGGTGTCAGTTCGAGCGAGGTTGAACATAATCTAATTCGTTATGGCCGAAGGCTAATAGGTGTTGGTTTGAGAGATGCCGAACATAACCTAATTAATTATGGCCGAGGGACGATAGGTGTTAGTTCGAGCAAGGTCGAACATAACCTAATTAATTATGGCCGAGGGATGATAGGCATCAGTTTGAGTGAGGTCGAACATAACCTAATTTTAGAAAGAAAAGCCTATAAGTGCAAAGTTTGCCAACACTGTAAACTTTAAGCATTGTTGCCTTGGTCGTACACTTGGAGAAATAGAAATAAACTTCAAGCATTGTTGATTTGGTCATATACTTTGAGAAATTTACAAATTTTCAGGCGTTGGTTGGCGTTCTAGTCCTAGTCTATCTAGTCCCTTCATTGGTTGGCCTGGAGAGTGCTTGAGAGGTCGGGCGATGAACTAGCCATCCCGTTTTCACGTACTTCGACTTAAAGTGTTCCCTTCGTCGCCTCGTTAAAAACCTCCTTGAGAAAACCCAATTGGGACAAAATGCAAGTGGGAGGAAAAAGAGTACGACTTGGGGGACGCTTTATCTCTTAAAAGTTGAAGTACTTGAGGTGGGTAATATTCCAGTTGTTCGGTAGTAGCTTTCCTTCCATTTTTTCTAGTTGGAATGATCCTTTGTTTACTTTTGCTGTGATTTTGTACGGGCCGTCCTAATTTGTTCCTAGTTTGCCTTCCCGTGGTCTCTGCTTGCTTGTGTTTTAGCTTTGAGTATGTAGTCCCCGACTTTGAGCGGCTTGACCTTTGCCTTCTTGTTATAATAGTGTTCTATTTGTTGTATTTGGGCAATCATCCTTATGTAGGCCATGTCTCTTCGTTCTTCGGCTTCGTCGAGCTCCTGCATTCTGCTTTCGTTGTTCCTTGGTCCGCTCTCATAGGAGTACCTTAGGCTGGGCTCTCGGACTTCGACCGGTATTACTGCATCAATCCCATAGACCAAAGAGTAGGGCGTCTCTCTTGTACCCATCTTCGGCGTTGTTCTATAGGTCTACAGTACTTCTAGTAATAGTTTCGGCCACAGTCCCTTAGCGTCTTCAAGCTTTTTCTTCATGATGTTCAGTATCAACTTGTAGGAGGACTCTTCTTGCCCGTTGCCCGCAGGGTTGTATGGCATCGAGAGTATTCTTTTGATATGCCATTTGTTTTTTAAAATTCAGAGACCTTCTTTCCCGTGAACTGGGGTCCGTTATCACAGTTGATCTCTTTGGGGAGGCCGAACTAGCATATGATGTTTTTCCATATAAAGGTGATTACTTCATGTTCACGTATTTGGGTGAATGCTCCTTCTTCCATCCACTTAGAGAAATAATCAGTTAAAACCAAAAGGAATCGTACGTTACCTCGTCGTATCGGGAGGGGGACCACGATATCCATTCCCCATTTGATGAGCGGCCAAGGTGAGGTGACCGAGTAGAGGTGTTCGCCCGCTTGATGAATTATCGGAGAGTACTTTTGGCATTGCTCATATTGTTTAACTAAGTCTGCAGCCTCATTTTTCATGGTGGGCCAGTAATATCCTGTCCAAATGAGGCATCTGACCATAGCCCGATTGCTGGAGTGAGCTCCATAATGGCCCTCATGGACCTCTTCAAAGGACGCGATGCGTCTGGTTTGGGCCTAAGAATTTTTCTAGAGGGCCGTAGTATGTTCTCTTATACAGGTCGTTGTGGATGACACTATACCTGGCAGCTTGCATTCTCAATTTCTTGGCCTCTTTTTTATCATCTGGGAGTATGCCGTTCTGCAAGTATTGATAAGTGGGGATTTTGACTGATTATTTGCTCTTTTACTTGCGATTTAGCTCAAAAATGCTTAAAGGTATTCCCGAAAACTAACAAAATGTGCTTACTTGCATATTGGGACATGAGCCAAAGAAGTCCAAATCAACTCATAAAGGAGTCAAAAGTGAACAAGAACCAAAAAAGGGCAAAAAGGTCAGCAGTGCGGCCGCAGAGGGGAGATTCAGAGAGTAGTGTTTGGTCCAGCTAAAGGCATGCGGACCGCATCGAAATTGTGCGGCCGCAGGAGGCCAAGTGCGGACATATTAATTATTATGCGGTCCGCAAAGTTGAAGAATCAGAGAGCTGTGTCAAGTCCAAAAAAAGCAAGGAGTGCGGACCGTAACAGTTTTGTGCGGCCGCATAATCATAAGTGCGGCCGCATCCATTTTTATATGAACCGCAGAATCCCCCAAGTTCCCAGCCCAAGTTCCCAAGAATGCCGACCGCACGATAATTGTGCAGCCGCAGTATCTCATTGTGCGGACCGCACCAGAATTATGCGGCCGCACAACCTTCGTAGGGGCATTTTTATCAGATACTTTCAGCTTAGTATAAATAGAACTTTTTGTCATTTTTAGGTTAAGTTGAGTTTTCAGAAGTGCACCTAAGCCAAGAAGCCTTTGGTTTTCTTAATGCCACGGTGCACAATAAGCCTTTGGTTTTCTTAATGCCACGGTTCTTTTCAAAGGTGAATTTTTTGTGAACCGGGTGTCTCTTCCCAACGATGGATGGCGTGACAACCTTCTTAAGGGATTGAGTCCGTTTTCTTTTATGTTTTGACAAAATATAGTATTAATGAATAAAAGTGTCTCGAGCATAATTCACTTGGTACCAACACATTTACCTCTGACCTTATGGTTAAAAACAAAATTGTTGGCATAAAATAGCTCTAGTTGTGACCTTTAGACTCTTGTATTGACTCAAACAGTCATCGAGTGGTTCAATCGAGCCATTTGTGATTCTCAATCTTAGCTAGGGTTATTGTGGGCCCTCGACTCCATTCTCTTTAGCAATCCAGCAGTGTGAGAGGTGAGGTATTGAATTGCAAGTCCAAGTTTCCGTGCCAATAGTCTAGAACTTGCCCCGAGTGTTTTTCTAGGCAAAATTTTAAGTGTAGCTTGGCTTGAGAAATGATTGTAGGCTGTCCTTGATCCAATTTAAAATTGAAATCTTTCATAGCCTACCAATGTGATATCCCTAGTCAACCCCTTTGAGCCGAAGCCTTGTCTTTCAATAACCAAGTTATAAGCCTTTATCTGTTCTGAAATGACCCTCTCTTGGCACCCAATCTTTCCTTAGTATTCTTGAGAAACAATTGGTAAAAACATAAGTTTAGGGGAGAGACGAGGAGTTTGCAGTGATAAAAAGGTACAAAGAAGAGAAAGAAATGAAGAAAAGTGAAGGCAAAAAGAAAAGAAAGAAAGAACAAAAAGCAAAATGACAAAAAGAAAGTGAATAAAGTGAAGAGTTGAAGGGAATTCAAAAGAAAATGAGCATAAAAGGCTGAAGTAAATAGAAAAAGAGAAGAATGAATGTCATGATCAAGAAAGAGTGACGTTACGTCTCTCTATTTCCCCCGAAGAAGAAGAAAATGACTCAAAGAGTCGAGAAAGTATGAGCCGAAAAGAGAAAATGAAGTGCTTAAAGAAAGATGAAACCATTCTATTCCAACAAATCCTACCTTGGTCTAAAAGCCTTCATTGCATCCCGCAAAATCCCTACATGATTTCAAGTTGAGTGAGATTACATTAGAGATGATTTACATGAGGGGCAAGCTTATGGTACTTAGAGCCGGACTTATGGCATTCTTTTGAGAGAGATGAGAGAACTTTTCACAATCCTTGTATTGAGTGCTGCATTCTAAAGTGAGATATGCTAATGGAGAGTAGAGTAGGTGGAGTTTGGGATCCACAATGACCTACGCGAAAGAACGAGCTTCCTTGATGAATAGAGTCAACTCTTGATGCTCTAGTGTCACATTAAAAATTATTGCATTGTTGATAATTCACATGTATTGTGGGTAATTGTTGGTCCCAATTGATGTGTGATTGATTAACCTTAGGCCAGCTGAAATATCTCTTTTTCTAGTGGAGGTGGGAATTGCCTTATTTGCTTGAGGATAGGCAAAAGCTTAAATTTGGGGGAGTTGATAAGTGGGAATTTTGATCGATTATTTGCTCTCTTTTACTTTCGATTTAGCTCCAAAATGCTTAAAGACATTCCCGAAAACTAACAAAATGTGCTTATTTGCAGATATATGGGGACACGAGCCAAAGAAGTCAAAATCAACTCATAAAGGAGTCAAAATTGAAAAAGAACCAAAACATGGCAATAAGACCAGCAGTGCAGACCGCATAATTTTAGTGTGGCCGTAGAGGGGAGATTCAAAGAGTAGTGTTTGGGCCAGCTAAAGGCGTGCGGACCACACAGAAATTGTACGGCCGTAGGAGGCCAAGTGCGGCCGCATTCATTATTATGTGGTCCACAAGGTTGAAGAATCAGAGAGCTGTGTCAAATCCAAAAAAGCAAGGAGTGCGGACCGCAAGAGATTTTCGCTTTCACACCCATTTTTATGCGGACCGCTGAAGCCCCCAAGTTCCAAGCCCAAGTTCCCAACAATGCGTACCACACGATAATTGTGCGGCCGCAGTAGCTAATTGGGCGGACCGCACCAGAATTATGCGGCCGCACAACCTTCGTAGGGGTATTTTTGTCAGATATTTTTATCTTAGGATAAATAGAACTTTTTGTCATTTTTAGGTTAAGTTAAGTTTTCAGAAGTGCACCTGAGCCGTTGTCTTTTCTATTTTGAGAAATTTCGTACTAGATTAACTTCTTAACATTAGATTTTCTTTGTCTAATTAATTATTATGCATTCTATCTTAATTTCTTCTTGTATTTCTTTATTTTTCATGAGTAGCTAAATCTTTAGCTAGGGTTGTGATCCAACCCTAGTATGGGTATTTGTTGGGTGTTTAATTTAGGGCTTATTTTTGATTGGGTTAGTGATATTTAGCCTTGTTCATGATTGAACCCTAGAATCAATGGTTGCAAATACTGATTCATGCCTATTTGACTTAGCCTCTACTTGAGAAAGAGAGACTGAGTCTAGGAAAACTTGACTAATAAGAAATTGGGGTGAACTCAAGAAATTGATAGCCCCAATTAAAGGGTTAAACCTAGAGATAGTAATACCCGACTTGAGTTAATATCACTTGTATTGTGCAAATACCCAATTAGTCTTGAGAAAACCAAATTGGGCAAAGTCACTCAAACTACCGAGAGGTATAGAGTGAGTACCCGGATGTGATTGCTACATCACGACCCCAACTAATCAAATTGTCCCTGGAGTTTACAACCCATTAGATAACCACCTAGGTAGAAATTACGACCCTAGTCCCTTTTAATCATTTGAAAAACTCAAAACCAAAAATATTGTCCTTAGTTTTATACTTGCAAAACAATAGAGTAAAGTAGAAGTAGAACACCAATCAAGTTTGTGGAAGTGTAATTTGAGCCAAAACTTGCAATTAAATTAGATATACACCTAATCCCATTTTTTAACTCCCTATGGATTCGATCCCGACCTTCGTTGGGTTTATTATTGCATCAACCGCCTCACTACTAAATTGTGGTGTGGGTTTGGCCGAGATTAATTTTTGGCGCCGTTACCGGGGAGTTAAATGGTTTTAGCTATATATCTAGGTATTTGTGTGTTTAGTCTTTCTTTCCTTCTGAGTCACTAATATTTTTTGTGAATTGCTTTTAGGTACAAAATGGCCCTTAACAATAAGCCCCTCGGATATTTACCATTGGGGGAGGAGGTAGATGATAATCAACTGGATGAGGTTCATCCCGAGCCTCAAGGAAATAGGCGAGGTCGACCGCCTAATGATAATGTCCCAAACCCTCCCCCACCTCCACCAAGAGCAGCGCACCGGGTGTTGCCGAACGAGGACTATGCAAGTGCAATAGTCCCGCCCCGAATTAGGGCGGGCAACTTCCAAATAACCAACGTGATGCTTACACTGCTTGAGCAGCGGGGTTTCTTCACCGGAGCTCCACACCAAAATGCCTACAAGCATCTCAAGAGTTTCGTCGATACTTGTTGGGGGAGCAAGCAAATAAATGTCACCGATTATGCACTGTGGTTAAGGTTGTTTCCCTTTTCTCTACGGGGAAAGGCTTTGGACTGGTTAGAGAGATTGCCCAATCATTCCATCCACACTTGGGATGAGTTGGCCGAGAAGTTCATTGCCAAATTCTTCTCTCCGGGGCACATGGCTACACTAAGGGATGAAATTCTAGCTTTCAAACAAGAGCCCAATGAGCCATTGCACGAGATTTGGGAAAGATATCATACCATGGTCAAAGAATGCCCGAACAATGATATGACCGAGGCCATGATCCAACAGACCTTCTATAGGGGGATCAACACAACGAATCAGTGTATGGTAAATCAACTCGTTGGGGGTAAATTCATGAACACGCCTTATTCTAAAGCTTGTAAAATCTTGGATGAGATGGCAGACACCTCCTCGGCGTGGCAAAGTAGAGCCAATATTCCTCAGGGTGACCCAAATGTTATTCACCTACACAAGGAGCTACATGATCATGGGCAAGCTATTCAGGAGTTAACAACCACCATGAACCAATTGGCCAAGGCCCAGCTTCAATAGGTTCAAGGGTCGAAACAGGCGAATGCTATGGAAGGGGTGAACATGATGGTAAACAAGAGACGGCAACGAGGTCAACAAGTACAAAACCATCAGGAACAATTTGAGAAAAGTAATAGTGGGTATAATCAAGATGATTCATATGATGAGCAAGATAAAGAGGTTCAATATGTCAACAATTATCAAGGTCAAAGAAGCAATGCTCCAAATCAACAACAATGGAGATCACAAGGAAACCAAGGAAATTGGAACAACCAAGGCCACCAAGAAAGTTGGAGTGGTGGCAACAACAAAATCAAAGCAATTAGGGTAATCAATGTAATAAAGGCAATTGGGGAGGAAATAATCAAGGTAATTAGTGTGGCAACAATCAAAGCAATTGGGGAGGCAACACTAATCAAGGGGGTTGGAACAATAGCAATCAAGGAAATCGGGGGTCGGGCTTTCAGAGCCCCCCGATGTATCAACAACCAAACAACCCGCCTCCATATCCATCGCAAGGTCCTAGTTCTTCCAATAGTGAAATGGGACCAATTGAAAATATGTTTAAGAAAATGATGGAGAAAAACGCTGACTCTGATACCCAATTAGCCTCCCACAACACTTCTATCCGCAACTTGGAGGTTCAACTTGGCCAAATTTCTCAAGCTTTAGATACTCGCCCAAAGGGGGCACTACCTAGTGATACGGTGGTGAACCCGAAAGGTGGGAATACGGGGCATGCAATGGCCGTGACAATGAGAAGTGGAAGAGGTGGAGTAGCTAGTACCTCAAACCAAAGAAAACATGTGGGTGATGATGTGTTGGTGCAAGATGATGATGATCCAAGCTAATGAAGAAGCGAGGATTGATATTGATGAAAATGTGGAGGAGGCGCAAGAAGAAGTGAACCCATCTAGGGAGCACGTGATTGACATGCCAGAGCCGGTAGTGCCAAAGGCTAAGGCAAAAATTCCAAGGCCTCCTCCTCTATACCCTCAAATACTTGAAAATCAACATAATGAGAATCAATTCAAGAAATTCATTGATATGATGAAAAGTTTGTCCATAAATGTGCCATTGGTTGAAGCCTTAGAACAAATGCCGGGATATGCCAAGTTCATAAAGGATTTGGTAACAAAGAAGAGATCAATGAACTGTGAAATGATCAAAATGACACATCAAGTGAGTGCTATTGTGCACTCCAAGGCTCCAAAGTTGGAAGACCCCGGTGCTTTCACAATCCCGTGCACTATTGGGAGTGCCGATTTCGTCAAAGCTTTATGTGACTTAGGGGCAAGCATTAACTTGATGCCCTATTCTGTGTTCAAAACGTTGGGGATTGGGCAACCAAGACCCACATCCATGAGGTTGCAAATGGCGGATCGGACAATGAAAAACCCATTGGGAATAATTGATGATGTGTTAGTTCGGGTCGACAAGTTCATCTTTCCTGCAAATTTTGTGATACTTGACTGTGAGGTTGACTATGAGGTGCCAATCATTTCGGGGAGACCTTTCCTTGCTACAGGGAAGGCCTTAGTTGATATGGAAGCTGGCGATCTCACCTTCCGAGTGGGCGATGAAAAAGTGGTATTCCATGTTTGTAAATCAACAAGGCAGCCAAAGAGCAACGAAGTGTGTTCATTCGTGGATCTTGTGACCGAAGTAATTGTTGATGACACAAGTGCTGTGATAAATATTGAAGATACCTTGGAAGTTGTGTTATTGCATCATGATGAGGATGAGAAGGAAGGCATTGTAGATTGTGTCAATGCTTTGCAAGGAATGGGATCATATACTTATGAGCCCTAAAAACTTTCCTTGGATCTCGAAAACCGGAAGACTCCACCAACAAAGCCCTCAATCGAGGAGCCTCCAACCTTGGAGTTAAAGCCTTTTCCTTCACACCTCAGGTATGCGTTTCTAGGCCCTTGTTCCACTTTACCTGTTATTATTTCCTCGTGCTTAACTAACGTGCAGGTAGATTCCACCATTGGCAGTTATTCGGGGTATTAGCCCCGCATTTTGCATGCACAAAATCATTTTGGAGGAGGATTCCAAACCCTTTGTGGAACATCAAAGACGATTGAATGAGGCCATGCAAGAGGTAGTAAAGAAAGAGATCATCAAGTTAAAAGAGTTGTCACGTGTCGCAACCCAATTTTGCGAGAAAGAGGGGCGCGACAAAGGGGGCATGACTGTGATAACAAATGACAAAAATGAATTGATCCCCATAAGAACTGTCACCGGGTGGAGAGTGTGCATGGATTATAGGAAGCTCAACAAAGTTACTCGAAAAGACCATTTTTTGCTTCTATTTCTTGATCAAATGTTGGATAGGTTAGCCGGACGTGCTTATTATTGCTTCCTTGATGGATATTTCGGGTATAACCAGATTCTTATTGCTCCTGAAGACCAAGAGAAGACCACTTTCACTTGTACCTATGGCACTTTCGCATTCTCGTGGATGCCATTCAGGTTATGTAATGCACCGACAACTTTTCAACGGTGCATGATGGCCATCTTCACCGATATGGTGGAGGACTTTCTCGAGGTTTTCATGGATGATTTTTATGTCGTGGTGAATTCTTTTGAAGAGTGCTTGGATAACTTGGATAAGGTATTGGCACATTGTGAGGAAACTGATTTGGTGTTGAATTGGGGAGAAATGTCACTTTATGGTCGAGGAGGGTATTGTCCTCGTTCACAAGATTTCCTAGAATAGTATTGAGGTTGATAAAGCAAAAATTGAAGTGATATCCAAAGTCCCTCCCCTTACTTTCATAAAGGGAGTGAGGAGCTTTCTAGGTCATGCGGGGTTTTACCGCCAATTCATCAAGGACTTTTCTAAGGTGGTAAACCCCTTGTGCAAACTCTTGGAGAAGGATGCCAAGTTCCTTTTCAATGAAGATTATATGATGGAATTCGCACTACTCAAGTATAAGTTGACTACCACTCCTATTATCACCGCTCCAAATTGGAGCTTACCATTTGAGCTCATGTGTGATGCAAGCGATGTGGCGGTTGGAGCGGTATTGGGGCAACGAATTAACAAGATCTTTCATCCGGTCTACTATGCTAGCAAGACCATGAACGAGGCCCAAGTCAACTATACGGTGACCTAGAAAGAACTCCTAGCCATTGTCTTTGATATGGAGAAATTTTGCCCGTACCTAATGGGTACAAAGGTGATTGTTCACACCGACCATGCGGTACTTTGTTATTTGATGAGCAAGAAAGACTCTAAGGCAAGGTTGATGTAGTGGGTGCTTCAATTGCAAGAATTTGATCTAGAGATTCAATACCGCACGGGTAGTGAGAATCAAGTGGCGGACCACTTGTCTCGATTGGAGGAGGAGGGGAGGCCACATGATGGCCTTGAGATCAATGATTCGTTTCCTGACGAACAACTTCTTTCCATTTATATGACTGGGATGCCATGGTTTGTCGATGTGGCCAACTATCTTGTGAGTAGCACTGTTCCGAATGAGCTCTCTTCAAACCAAAGGAAGAAGCTCAAACAGGACTGCCTGGACTACTATTGGGATAAGCCATATCTCTTCAAAATTTGTACTGATGGTGTTATCCGAAGATGTGTACCTGAAGAAGAACAATTGGGCATTCTTGAAGCTTGCCACTCTTCGCCATATGGTGGTCACCATGGTGGAGTGAGAACTGCTACAAAGGTGCTAAGCTGTGGATTCTATTGGCCTACTCTTTACAAGGATGCTAGCGATCTCGTTAAGCGTTGTGATGAATGCCAAAGGGCCGGTGGGATCTCCAAGAAAAATGAGATGCCTCTCACTACCATCCTAGAGATTGATACTTTTATGTTTGGTGCATTGATTTTATGGGTCCGTTTGTGAGTTCATGTGGGAACACCTATTTATTGGTAGCTATGGATTACGTGTCCAAATGGGTTGAAGCTATGGCTTTACCCAACAATGAAGCTCGGAGTGTGGTAGATTTCTTGAAGAAGAACATATTCACAAGGTTTGGTGCTCCAAGGGCCATCATTAGTGACGGGGGATCACACTTTTGCAACAAAGCTTTTGATACTTTACTCTCCAAGTATGGTGTCACTCACAAAGTGTCGACCCCCTATCATCCTCAAGCAAGTGGACAGGTTGAAGTCTCCAACCGGGAGATCAAGAGTATTCTGTCAAAGACTGTGAATGCCAACCGGACAGATTGGTCGAAGAAACTTGACGATGCTCTCTGGGCTTATAGAACAGCTTATAAAATACCAATTGGTATGTCTCCGTATCGGGAAAGCTTATCACCTTCCGGTGGAACTTGAGCATAAGGCTATGTGGGCGTTGAAGAAGCTTAACCTTGAGTGGGATGTAGCTGCAAATCTTAGGGTGGAGCAATTGAATGAACTTTATGAGTTTCGGTTCCATGCATACTCCAGTTCGTCATTGTATAAGGACAAGATGAAGTTCCTCCATGACAAGTATATCCGAAACAAATAATTCAAAGAATGTGATTTTGTTCAACTCTCGGTTGAGGATGTTTCCGGAAAGCTGAAATCAAAGTGGAGTGGCCCATTTGAAATTGTACATGTGACACCCTTTGGTGCTCTAGATTTGAAAAATAAGAATGATGAGGTGTTTAGAGTCAATGGGAACTGGGTTAAACATTATCTTGGCAAGGTTGATGATGGCCACATTGTGGTGTTGATCCATTTCAAGTGATTGATGGTTGCATGCGTCGTGCCGTGATGTTAAATCAGGCGCTTCTTGGGAGGAAACCCATGTCTTTTTCTTTCTTTTGTTTTTCTTCTTTAGATTAGATAGGCTTTGTTTTGTGCTAACTAGTTTTGAAGTGTATGCAAGAATAGGTGTGCATGGTAGGGACAGTGCAAGAAAATTTGGCAAAGTGTCAAAATGCATGGTCTCTGAAGTTTGGCCTGTCAAAAATGCTGAACAAATTGCGGCCGCACACATTTGTGTGCGATCCGCACGAATGTTGCGGCCGCACTCACTTTTGTGCGGTCCGAAGCGACACTTCTCAAAGGAAGGTAAGGAGTGCGACCCACATCAAAACTATATAGCCGCACTCAGGTAAAAATCAGGGGGCCACATGTAAAAGTATAAATAGGGCTTCTCTCATCATTTTACACTTTTCGATCTTTTGAGCCCTGAAGCTAGACTAGCACAGTAAATTTCCCCATTGCTATCAAATTGTCCCTCATTTCATCGCCTGCATCTTCATAACTGGTATGTTAATTCCATCTATAGATTTTTCATCTTTTATTTTGTTTTGTTCTTTGATTTAGGGTTAATTACATGTCTAAAATGTCAATACTTAGTCTTTTTCTGCTTAAAATCATGTGGGTAGCCTATTAAGTGTTAATTGGGGTCTGGGTAAGTAGCTACCCATGTTTAATGGTGCAAACCATGTCTAGATTATGAAAAGATTGCATGAACCCTAAAAAGTGCCGTGCATTTTGAATTATGCGGCCGCACTCATTTTTTGTGCGGTCCGCACTAGAGGCTATGCGGTCGCACACACTTTTGTGCGGTCCGCAACTCTCAGAGTTAGGAAAATAATTCTACGGTCGCACTCAAAATTGTACAATCCGCAGTGGACTTGTGCGGCCACACTCATTTTTGTGCGGTCCGCACTGATGAAATATCAGAGACCCCAGTAGTCTGAACATGGTGCCGTACGACCGCAGTCAAAATTTTGCGGTTCGCACTTTTAGTTGTGCGGACGCACTCATTTTTGTGCAGTCCGCAATGGGTATTCTGCGGCCGCACTCACTTTTGTGCGGTCCACACTGCCCTTCTGAGGCTGTCTTCCTGTAACTTTAAACAATGATTCTGTATATATTATGAGCTTCAATTCTAATTGATGTCTATTACTTGTGTGGTGCAGAAAATGGTTCGATCACGTGGAGAAGGATCTATAGCAAAAGGGAAGGCAGAACCCTCCCGGGGCCGGGGTCGAGGTAAAAGCAACCTACCTCTAGCACTTCAAATAGTCATAACTAAGAAACCAACTACAAGCCGAGTTCCTGAACCCTCCAAAAATAGTGAGTATGTCCCATCTAGGGAAGCTTCTAAGGGTAACTCCATGCAAGCACAGCCAGAAGCCCAATCACAATAATTACCTGGGAGATTTCATTTGGTAGATGAGTCTTCTTCAGCTGCCAGTTTGTCTGAAGGTTCGGAAGAGGGTAGTCAAGATTCAGTCCTCTTCCTCACATGCTCCATCTAACCCAATTAATGTGGATGATGATGATGATGCCCCAGACGATGGGAGAGGGGGTGATACTGCAGTGGGAGGTTTGGAGAGATCTAAGAGACCAGAGGTATGGGAGGATAGATTTTTCAGTGCTATCGCCTTTGCAATGTTTAGGGAATGGTGGCCACAGAGGTCTCTCACTCTTGAGCAACAATTTCTGATGAAATATTTGAACAAGCACAACCCTAATATCCTTAGGCAATTCCAGGAGCGGAAAGGATAGAAATGGTTCACCACTAGCGTCCTAGATGCAAATAAGTACTTGGTCAAGGAATGCTACGCAAATGTTTCTCACATCAAAAAGGGAACTAAGGTGAAAAAAGTGCGGAATCTTAAAATCCGCTTTGACGCATATGCACTAAACAAGTATGTGGGGTTTAAGGAAGTAGAGGCAGTCCAATACCTGTAGAAGCTGGCTATGGGTGACGCAGATGGCTAGCTAAGATTCTGGCAATTCGAGGGTCAACACCTCAGTGGATCACAACAGGAGTTCCAATAGTCCGAGCCACCCTAAACTTTGAAGAAAAAGGGTGGCAAACGTTCGTGTGTAGCCGCATTGACCTATGCCTCAATGAAAACATGCTTCCACTTCGACGTGCAGTCTTGGTGGCTTCAATTATGGCGGGGTATCCGATAAATGTTGGTTCCATCATGTCCACCAACATCACTTTAGCTGTCCAGAAGGGTGAAAGATCTTATCCGTACCCAAACTTCCTTACATAATATTTCAAGGATATAAGGGTGGAGCCGAAGCATTATAATACAGAAGTGAAGGCTAAGAAGCCTTTTTTATGGTACCACCTTCAGGGAGCTGACAACCCAAAATTAAAGGGTAAATCTACTACCTCCACTGGAAAGTCTGAAGAGCTAGCGGTAGTGGTTACTGATTCAGCTTCCGAGCCTTCCACCGCAGCCAGTACTTTCACCGGGACAATAACCATGCCACCCTCATCTTCCGGACTACCTGTTTCTGCTAGACTATCAGTGCCATTATCAGTGACGACTTCATCTACATATCCTCAGACTGCTCTGCGAGTCTCCCAGACATTGGCGAGTTTCAACAACTAGAGGCAGGAAGCTACA